>NC_091477.1:8694494-9054494 GCF_036971445.1 Narcine bancroftii | reverse complement strand
TAGGGACCTTCACCAGGTAGAGCTCAGGCCCGAAACATTGGTTCCCCTTTACTTCCTCTGCATGCTGCATGACCCGCTGAGTTTCTCTAGCACCTCTGTGTTTTACTCTTGATCTCAGCATCCGTTTCTTTAATTACATCAGGTGTCCAGAACTGAGGGCAACATTGGGAAGCTCCTACATTTATAATTATTGTTAAAAAAGAAGATGGCACAAGGACACAGCTAGTGCAGTTACTGCCTCGCAATCTCACTTCAATCTGGCCTGTAGTGCCCTCTGTATGGAGTTCGCTTGTTCTCCCTGCAACAGCATTGAGTTTCCCCTGGATGCACCACCCTTCTTGCTCCTCCCAAAGACATATGAGTTTGTTGGGTTATTTGGCCACTGTGAGTGGTGGAATCTTGGCAGAGCGGATGGTAATGTGGTGGAATAATATGAGTCTAGGATTAGTGAAAGTGGGTGCATCTTGACTTCCTTTATGGAAGGAGTGGCTGGTTCTGTGTTGTATGATTAACTTTTGAGTGCCTGCTGCTGAGTTTTCATGTGCGGTCAAACTCTTCCTGGCTTGCCAGATCAATATTCCCTGACAAAATTGACTGGAAATTGATATGCATTCACAGATAAGGAATAATAACCTTACTTCTTCTTTCAACACACTTCCCCAATTACAAAGCTCATTAGAGTTAAAAGGTTGCAACTCTCCTGTGAGATTATGTTTGAAGTTTACATTTTTGTGCACCATGACTCAGTTTAATTTCCCTCTCCAAATAACTTCTTGCAAAAAAATTATTGTTGTCGGCATCCAGTGAATGTGTTTTACGTTGATTTCCAAACACGTGTAAGAAAGGTTACTGATTGGACAAAATAAACTGTGATGGTACAAATTTAATACAGCATAGGTTAATGGCATCCTGAAGGCATTGTGTTCAGACTTGCGTATCAGGTTAAGCAGGCATGAAGGGGATTCAAGGCTGAATCAGTCACGTGTAGCTTGCACTTTGTGATTGTTCCAGCTCAATATATTTTCAACCGTAACATTAACCCACACAAGTCTGAAACAGTCAAAATAAAATAATAATATTAATAACTATTTTTATTGGCTCACAGGACACTTATGAAATAAATGTGAAATTCTCAGGTACCCTCCATATCAATCTTGGAAACTCAGCCGCTGATTTGCAAAGGGTACACACTGAAATTCCCATGATTCGTCGCTCTCTAGCGATGAATTTTCTCTGGGCCTCAGTCTTAAGTTGCCAGCCAGAAGAAAATACCTCTCAGCATCTTCCCTGTCAGGCCTCTAAGCATTTTGAGTTTCAGTCAGATCCTCTCCAGAAAATGCAAGCCAATTCTGCTCAAATCACAGCTTAAAATTAAAGTGTGGTTCAAAGTACTTTGAAACCATTTGAGGTTGAACAGGAGGAACTGGTAGTCGGATAAGGCTGACATTAGAGGCATTACAATAACAAGGTACGTAGATAAATTAAATACTCACCATCTTTTTTTTCCCGGGAAGTCACAGCTGGTAGGAGAGGACATGTCTTCAAGTGCAACTTGACAAAACAGAGTTCTCCAGTCCTTGGTATAATACATGCAGGCACACAACCAAACATAAGGCATACTTCTTCTGGCTAACCAGGATAATGGTGGTTCCTTTCAGTCAGTTTGCCAGGTTTATACGTCAGAAAGGAGCAGCATGGTGAGGTCCAAGATGACTGGGAGAAGTTCTGTTGCAGAACCTTATGCAGATACAGACAAACAATAGACAAGTCAAGTTTATTATCTTCTGATTGTACAAATACAACCTGACAAAATAGTGTTCTCTGGTCCTCCATGTAGACACACAACCAGATATATTGCAGAGTTCATGTACTGCAGGAAGAGCTGTTTTCTATGAAGCAATTGCTCGAGGCCCAATCGGCCCACTCTGATGGATGTAAAAAATTTTATGGAACTCAAAAGAATAAATGTATTCTCCATAATATTTATTTCTCAATGAATACTTTAAAGCAATTCGTATTTATAATTAATAACACAGAAATGCTGGAGGAAGTCAGCTGGTCTCGCAGCATCCATAGGAGGTTAGGATATATTACTTACGTTTCAGGCTTGAGCCCTTCTTCAAGGTGTAAGCAAAAAACAGGAAAACATCTGAATAAAGCCTGAAGAATGGCAGGGGTGGAATCCAGACCAACAGACAAAAGGTGCTAATTTGATATGAAAAGAGGAGAAGAGAGAATTGATTTTTGTTCTGTGAAAGGAGACAGAGGGAAAAGGGAAGGAAGAAAGAGAGAGAGAGAGAGAGAGTGAGAGTGAGAGAGAAAGAGAGAGAGAGAGAGAGAGAGAGAGAGAGAGAGAGCCTGCTCTGGGTGCTGTGAGACCAGCTGAGTTTTTTACCATTACTGTCTCTTTTCACGTCAATCATAGCATCTGCAGACTTTTGTCTTCCACTTTGCATTTCAAATAAAGCAATTATTCAATGTCACTTCCAACACACTGGTTATCACAGTGCTGCTTTGGGGGACTTACCTTCTCAAATTTCAAAAATTTCAATCTATTTTCAGAGTACATACAAACATGAAATTCTTTTTCCCGCAGGCTTGACAGAATTTCTACTTATCGGTAATTATCAACGGTACTCAAGGAAAAAGGTGCATACACAAACGAGAGAAATGTAAACAAAGAAAGATGTAAACAAGTTGACTGTGCAATACAGAAAAAAGTAATTTCCAGTAATAAGAGTAAGTGTTCTGTCACTCTTTCGAGCTTTAGTTGATGTCCATAAGCACTCTGCAAGCCTAAGGAAAGTAGACTTCCTAAAGGATGAAACTCAACCTTCATCTTTTTTTCGTAAGTTAAAGATTTTGTCAAGATCATGTTGCTTTGTTCTTGGACCTTGCCCTATTGCGTTCAAATTGGCAGTCAATGTTCCTATGTTACAACATAAAATTATTATTTACAGCTGTGCTTTACCATATCCTGAAATCAGGAAAGACATTTAATCACTTTTTTGCCCCCTCCTACTAGGCGATTAAAACACCCAAGAAAATATTTGAATCCTTCCTTGATGTCTTTACATTTCCCCACATGCCTTACAAAATTTTTTTAAAAATCAGATTTAAAGGGATTGTTTTTCATGTTTGTACCCAGATGTTCTGGATCTCCTATTGTAGCAAAACTGCATTTTCAGATGGATGTTACTCTGCATGGAAATTAAGATTATTATTTGTTACTGCTGGGTTCAATGCATTTTGTAGCGTGTAGAAATCAAACCTGACAGCAGGGCAGTTAAGCACAATTCTGTTACATGGCTAGTAACCCAGGTTCAAATTCAGCGCCATCTGTAAGAAATATGTATGTTCTCCCCGTATCCAAAGACATATGGGGTTGGTAACTTTATTGGCCATGTTGCTGGTTTTGAGTTGGAAGGGCCCTACTACCCTGCTGTGTCTCTAAATTTAAAAATTAACATATCCTTCATTAACGGCATAACAGCCAATGCATTTACCAATGGATATTACACCTGCGTTTACCGTAAACTACATTATTTTACTTGTTAAAGCTCAACTCTTTTGAACCATTTTAGGCTACCCTTAGGTTATAGTCCTTAATAATTGTAATGCAGGTAGCACGGTGATGAAGAAGGCATTTGGCATGTTTGCCTTCATCTGTGAGGATGTAATCCAGGAAAGTGAATTAGGGCTGATGATCAGCTGTCATCTATTTTTATTCATTCACTTAACATGAATATCACAGGCAAGGCAGCACTTGCTACCTCACAAGCAGCCCTTGAAGTGTGTGGTTTGCTGGGTCAGGAATGAAATACATAGAAGCCAAATTTTGTAAGGGAAGAAACAAAAATGTTCATAGAAGCATATCATTGCATCAGGTGCCTTTTTTTTTGACAACAAAGCAATATTCACTAATATGGATACCTTTTTCTTCCCATAATTTATTGAATTGATGGTACTTCACGTTCATCACTGGGATTTGATTTGTCACTCATCTATAGACCATACGCATAGAGTCATACAGCTTAGAGCACGCCCTTTGGTCCATCTTTTCCATCCCAACTAACATAGTCCTAATTATTTACATTTGGCCCATATCTTTCTCATCCCATCTCCTTGCAAGCAGGTGGGATCAGTTTCTTGGCCTTGTGTTTGGCTGAATGGCCTGTTACTGCTTCACTTTTCTATGTTCTACGTTCTAAATTCAGACCATTGAATTGCTCATCCATCACGTAAATCACATTGCTTCTCAGATTTGCAAGGTGGTAGGGGCTACATTGGTGACTTTCTTGTGAAAGATAATGATGACCTCAGGAGAAACAATCTCCAACTTTGTGTCACCGAGGCCGATAGCATGAGAAAGCTGATTAATGCAAAGAATAGAAATTATCTCATCACTGCTGCAACAAAGGACACACTCAGTCCCCACGCTTTAGCAGAGATAATAAATACTTTATGGCTTCCACCAAAGAAATCAAACTCAAAAAAAGCGCCACAATTAGATCAAGCAAAGCAGTTCACAATTTAAATTATAAAAATGAATGCAGAAATGTAAGTGATTGTAATTACAACAATATGCAGACCAGCATGCTCACAGTCTGCACACACGTACCCGCTCACACACGCACAAACACAGTTGTTCTGTTTCTATCTGTTGAGATGCAATATGATCTATTGCTTATTTCCATATTTTGATCATTTTCACTCCAATTTTCAGTACATTTGGTAATATTTTGCTCTTAGAAGATATTATAATATTAATCAATTATTGGATTCAATATCCTCTCCAGTGAACAGAGTACAACAATCCAAATTTTCAGTCCAACACAATACAGAGCTGTTGAAGATCTTGTCTCCCATTGAACTGCTTAACTGAGGTTTTTCTGTACTCCTGGGGGGATGGCAAAGATCCCACGTTGCTATTCTGCAAATTAAGAGCTCAATCAAAAATTCTGAAGTGATTACATTCCGTGTCCAATTGCTGTTTGTGGGGTCTGACTGTGTCTGAATTGGCTTTTGAGAGCAATGGTTACATTTTGAAGTTTATCATTCTACTCTTCCCAATGGTTTTACAACTAAAGGGAATTAAATAGCATTAAATGAATCCATTTGGCCTTCTATTATATCGGACCATTGATTACTTCCACTGATTTAAATAGAACTTAACATTACATCTGTTTTGTAACAACAATTTCACATCCATATTTTAATTTGTCTATGTTCTTAATTCACATGGTATGCAAAGAGGGATTGAACAATGGAAATTAAACTTTCTTTCACCTCATTCTACAGCTCCACATTCTTGAGATTAACAAGTGCTGGCAAAGTTGCAGTTAAATCATTTCCGTTTGAGCTGGTTTCCTTGTAAAAGGGAATGCTTCATTGCTATGCACATTATTGTTCCTGCCACTGTCCCATAGACAACATTTTTTATCTGCATGGAATAGAGAAGGTATCTATATTTCATAGTCTATGCATTTCAGTGAGAGTTTACTCCCCTCCTTGAGATCTTTAAATCAAAATCCTCACTTGACAAATCTAGGTGCCCAACAATGTTTCACCCCACACTTGGTAAATGTTGCATTAAGTCTCCCACAACTGACAGAAGCTATGTTAGCTGATGAATGCAGCAAATGATTCTACCATTTACTGGAAAAATAAAAAGGATGCACAATATATTGAAAAGTACTTTAGCTAAATTCCAAGAGAATAGATGGCATCAGCAATAATATCCTGCCATTTCTTGAAACGTGGGGGAAAAAAAACAACAGGTAACAGCATGCACCACATCAGATCAGGGAAGTTTGGATAAATACAGGCAACCCACTCATTACAGGGAGGTGCAGGGCATACTGCAATACCACTTCCATTGGCACTTTCCTTAACACAATGCCACTCCATCTGTGTATGGATCCAGAATGGTACATCAACAATAACCTTGCACTCAACATCATGATAATCAAGGACCTCACTGTTGACTTCAGGAAGAGAAAACCAGAGGGATCAGAGGTGGAGAGGGTGAACAAATTTAAATCTTGGGAGACACTATTTTGAAGGAACTTTCCTGAACCTAACACACTAATGGCATCATGAAGAAAGCACGTCAGTGCCTCTACTTCCTTAGGAGTTAGCGGAAGTTTGGTATGACATCGGAAACCCTGGGAAAATTCAACAGATGTGTGGTGCAAAGTGTGCTATCTTGCTGCATCACTGTCTGGTATGGGGACACTAATACCCCTGAGAACTCGAAAAGGTAGTGGACACAGCCCAGGACATCACAGGCAAAACCCTCCCAACTAATGAGAACATCTACAGGAAACATTGCTATCGGAGAGCAGCAGCAATCATTAAAGATCCACGCCACCCGGCATGCTCTCATCTCACTGCTACCATCAGCAAAGAGGTCTCGGTGCCACAAGATTTGAACCACCAGATTCGGGAACAGCTGCTACCCCTCCACTATCAGACCCCTCAACAACAAACTCAATCAGGAACTCATTTCAGGACTCTTACCTGTGCTTTTTAAAAATTATTTCTATACAGCACCGTCAGTTTGTTTACAGTTCTTTATTTGTCTACCAGTGCACTTTGTGTACAGCTTTTGTTTTGCACTACCAATAAGTGGCAAATGTGTCTCACCTGCAGGAAACAGAATCAGAACGTGATGTGCTCTGACAATAAATCTGAAATCTAAGAAATGCAATCCTAATATAAAAATGCTGCATAAACTCCATGAGAGCAAATCTTTATTTTGTATCTCAAATTTTTTGATAGAGATTTGTGAATTCCATAAGGATGGATTTCTTGTTGTACAAACTCCCTGAACGTGGGTGGTTGCCAATATTTAGTCAAGCTAATTCTTTACCTTTTGAAATTGTGCAGGTAAGAATTTCTTCTCCTTTCCTACATAGAGTAAATTCTGTCCTGATCAAGATCCTGGAGTCATGACATCACAGCATGGAAACAGGCCCTTTGGCCCAATTTGCTCAGGTGGACAAAGTGTGCCACCCACCTGTGTGTTTGGCACCATTTCCTCTAAACCCATCCTATCCATGTATCTGGCCAATTTATCAGCCTCAACCACCTCCTCTGGCATCCTGATCCGTACACTCAAATCCCTCTGAGTAAAAAAGGTGAGGGATATTCCCAATGAAAAAACAATCTTACTCTATTTAAAAACTCAAAATCTTGGGGAAGCTCAGCAGGTCTAACAGTGTCCTTTATATAGCAAAGGTAAAAATACAGAACTGATGTTTCGGGGTTGAGCCCTTCATCAAAGTATGAGAAAATTGCCAGAAAACATCTGAACATAAGAGTGGTGGGGGCCGGGGGTGGAAAGAGGGTGGCAAAGGCAGGAGATGATAGGTGGAGAAAGAAGGGAGGGGAATAGTACATAAGATCATGAACAGACAGGTGAGCATAGGAATGTGACTCGGAATTGAAATGGTTGGACAATGGGAGGTCACTGTGGTTGTTAACGGTCTCTCCGATGTAGAGAATGCCACCAAGGGTAAACCAGATGCAGTAAATAAGTCCTCTGGATGTACAAGTGAAGTTTTGCTTCACTTGAAAGGCGTGTTTGGAGGAATAACACCTTATTTTCCATCTGGGCACTCTCCAGCCAGATGGCATTAACATTGACTTTACTGTTTTCCATTAAAATTGCTCGCCTTTTCTCTCCCCTCCCCCTTTCCTGTCCTTCCACCCATCTAGCCATCCCCTCTCCCCCCCATTGCTGCTGTCCCCTCCCTCCTTTCTCCATTTATCACCTCTTGGCTTTGCCACCCCCCTCGCCCTCCCCCCCCCCACTCTGCTCTTTTGTTCTGACGCCTGCTGGAATTTTCTCATACTTTAATGAAGGACTCAAGCCTGATACGTCAGCTATGTATTTTTTACCTTTGTTATGCAAAGGACACTGTTTGACCAGCTGACTTTATGTGTTTTTAACTTCAATCACAATGTTTGCAAACTTTTCTGTTTCACTCCATAAGCAAATTGTTGCTATTTTTCATGTATTGGAAAGATGGCATCGTACCCAAGGTGCTGGATTGTAATCCAAAAACCAAAATTTTTGGAGATGAGTTCAAGTCCACAATGTGACGGCTGAATTTATATTCACTTAATAACTCAACATTTAAAGAAGGTAGTTTATTCCTGATTAATGTACAAACATGCTAGAGAAACTTACTACATGTCCTGCTAAGTTTATCCAGCATTTTCATGATTTAAACTACAATCACAGCATTTGTAGTCTTTCTTGTTTAACATTTTATTCATGATGTTGACCATGATTTTGTTTTAAGAACCCACTTTGAACATAATCTGCTCCCCTAATTTGGTCTGACTGAGAAGCAATACCAGTCCCACCTTTGTTGTTGGCTCTTAATGCTCTCTGAATAAGCTATTCATTTGCAATTTAGTATGGGTGGGCAATACATGTTATCAATTCCTAGATCCTTAAAAAAATGAACAAATAAATTGCCTGTAAACTGTTTTGTGAATACCAGAAGTATGTCGTAAAAGGTACAATCTGATGAAAATTATCCAGTCTTCCTTTCATAAAAATAAATCCAATGAAAATAATTTGGTGCACCTCATTACTCCGTCAATCACTGATACACAATATCATTTTTGAAAGAAGCTGCAGCACTGACAAGAGAAGAAAAACAAACAAACTGGTCCTGGCTAATGTGGCCCATAATTAATAAACCACAGAACTCAATCTGGGCTTTTGGTTTAAAGATGGCACAAAGTACCAGCCAAAAATATTCGATGGGCTGCTAAAGAATCTCTTATTCAATTCTGATATTAGTTTATCCAACTGAAAAGATTCTAATGCGATTATGATCCAACAACATAATACTTCTGGCCCAATTATTTGTGTTTTCAAGTTTCAGTCCACTGAATATTGCCAATTCATTTACAGTGATGGTGAATAGACCATGAATAATCGCAAAATTCACTTGGATGCAGAAGGTTTGCTTTCTGCTTTGGCTTGCTTTATCTCAGAAAACCATCTTCCATTAAAAACAATAAGAGGGCAGTCAGAATTGAATACATTCAAATTTCTTTGTGAATGAAAATGTGGGCATTTTTAAAAAAAGAAACATTGTATGTTTTTAATGTAAATTCAATCGAAGAATGAAATTTAAATTTTCACTTAACTTTCACGCTTTTAAAACAGTTATTTATAGCTTTCTTCTCAGTTTCCTCATTTATGCCCAACGGCATTCTTGGTTCCAGATAGATTATCTCAGCTGGATTGACAAGCAAGCCAGGCATAGCTATTTCAATTATGTTAGCAGTAGTCTTTCGACCAACATTAGAATGCAAGAGTATGAGAACTGGAAATAGGAATAGGCCATTCCCAACGCGAATACATTCATTCCAGAGTTACTTAATGACTTGAATTTCTGTGGTAAAATTCAAACTTAGGTCAACAATGCCTGAGGTTAAAACTTCTTTTCCTCCTTTGCAGTGAGGATGACTTTGAGGTTGCCTCCTTCACCCATGATGAGCTCATTAACTTTATCAACTTTGCCACCAACTTTCACCCTGCCATAAAATTGGACTGGTCCATCTTTAGAAACACTTTGTCCTGTTTTGATCTCTCTCTGTCTCCATCTCAGGAGACAAACTATCCACAGATATCTCTTATAAACCTATTGGTTCCCATAGTTACTTCTTCCCACCCTGTTTCCTTAAAGGTTCCTCCGTCTCTGCTGCATTTGTTCTAAGGATGAGCCTTTCTGTTCCAGGACATCCAAGGTGTCCTCCTTCTTCAGTGAATGCCCGACTACTGCCATTAACTTAGTCCTCACCCGTATCTCCTCTATTTCTCACATATCTGCTCTGGCACCTTCCCCTCCACCCCAAACGCAACAAGGAAATGGTTCCCCTTATCCTTACCTCCCACCTCACTGGCTTCCACATCCAACATATTGTTCTTTGCTACCTACAACATGATCTCACCACCAGACAGATCTCCCCCTCCCTTCCCCTCTGCATGTTTTGTGAGGTATCATGCACTCAGTAACCCTCCTCATTCACTCATCCTCATCATGTCTTGAGTTTTGTCAGGCAGGGAATCAATAGGCAGCAATTGAAGCAATGGCTGCTTCCCTACTCTCCACCCACTCCAGAATTTGAGTTCACAATTTGGAGTGATAACCTGGTGTAGAGGCAGGGACAATTTAAATGTCTTAAAGACATTGAGACCAGTGCATTAATCAATGTGAGGTTCACAAAATTCTTGAGGACCTCCACCACCCAGCACGCAACATCTTCCAGCTACTCATGTTGGGAAAGAGACACAGGAGTATCAAAGCCAGAACCATAGGGCTGACGAACAGCTTCTTCTCGAGGGCAGTGAGAAAGCTGAATGACTGATGAACTGCTCATACAAATCCTCCATGTCTCCACTATTTATTTAACAATTAATATATATATTTTTAAAATATTTATCTATACATATAGTGCACATGTTTCATTTGTCTGGATGTGTGTTATATTGGTCAGAATGTTCGAAGTGTTTTTCATCGAGGACCGGATAATGCTGTTTAATGGGGTTGTAATTGTACAATTGTATGATAATTAAACTTGAGCTTGAAATTCAAAATACTTGGAGCGTCATAAACAAATCGGATGACTTTGTCCACAGGGATAAAATGCATCAAAGGGTCTTTTCCTTTCTGTACAACAATGTCTTAACAGGACGGTTTTGAAATCAACTACTGATTGCATCAAGACTGCAGTTAAAAAAAAAACACCTGGATCATTTTTGAAGGAACAAACTCTGCTAAATTTGATCAGTCTTGACTTTGCACTATTGAGGTTAATTGAATGACTCAACAGCTCATTTCAGACACGTGAAATTAGAGAAAGAAAATAAATGCTTCTCAATAATATCTTTCCACTCATAACTGTACAAATTAAACATCCTGATCTTTGCAGTGGGTTTTTAACTTCATAGGTAATGATAGAAACAGAATTTTTATATTACAAACTAAATCCTGCCTCATTACTTCCTTGGAAAAATATACAGTTCACGAGCAATTTTTCAACAGCTTCTGCTGATGTCCATGTGGCTCTCCTGGTGTACAATCCCTTTGGATTTGGAAGTTTATACTCAAACCTTGTCCTGAAGATGTGCAGAAATCTGATATTTGCAGGATTCACTGTGTAAGAAGTCCATCGTCTCTTTATAATTTAAGTCAAGGTCCTGTTTTTAAGAGAGGATGGAGTTTTCTTGAGGTCTTCAAAGAGATTATTGATTGTTATCACTGGGATCTATAGAAGTTTGGGGTAGACAAATTTTCTGCTGTATTTGCTCCAATAAAACAATAATTAAACAAGAAATATTTAATTCATTGAATTAATTACAATGTAGACATTAAATTCACCTGAAGAGGCAATTAAAATTCAGGCATGTTAGAATGGGTGTGGGGATGGAGTTACATGTAGTGTTTGGAGTAAGGATGCCAGATTGCCTTTCTTTCAGAATATCCGTATGCAAGAAGTGTGCGTGTTACGATCTGATCATTTTTGGTCATTTTTATTGATATTAGATCTCTTAGTAAAACAGAATGTCGATTTATTTTATGATATAAACTACTCAGGAGGTATGGCAAAAGCCATAATACTGGAGGAGCTAAATGTGTCAGGCACTATCTGTGGAGGCAGAGTGGTGGATGATGCTTCAGGTGGAGACCCTGTCTAAGGATCCCGCATTATAGCATCTGCAGTCGTTTGTGGCCCCAGGAACTGTGACAGGTTTCATACTCAGAACCAATTGTTCAGACTTAAGCTGCTTGTTCATTAACTCAATCGGTCAATAGTGAATTCACCAACTGCTAATAACACTATCAGAACCAGCTATTTCTGCTGTAAATCATCCGTCCGTGACAGTGGCTCTGTTTTTTTTTTAATTCCCTCACCATGACCTGCTATTTGCAACACATCACATTTCTTTGTCACGCTTTAACCCCTGCTGATTCACGACTCATTCCCACAGCAGCCTTGGCTTCAACCTATCGCCAACATATTTCCCTCCATCCATCAAACCTCCTGTGCAAAAAAAAATCTATTCTTTTCCCCCTCTTTCCCAGGGTGTTTTTCAACTAATTTTTTTTTCCTGTTTCTCTTACTGCAGATACTGCCTGACATATTGAGTGATACCAATAATTTTCTATTTTTGTTTAAGAATTCTAGCATTTGCAGGTTCGTTTTGATTTTCATTTAATTTATTAACAAGTATTTAGCCTTTCTGCTGCACTAGAAATGAGGGAATTCACAGCAGTGTAAATTAATTGGAGGTTAATTTACTTTCCCATCTGCCATGTTTCTTGGCTTTACAAAAAAATCTACCTCTCATTCCCCATTCATTTTAAAACCAATTCTTAAGCTGTAAAATGGTCAGCCAAACCATTCTGAACCCTCGTGGTGTTGGTTGATGGTTTCTCCAAAAATTTAGGACTTGGGCCTGCACTTTTCCCAGTGTGCAATCATGAATTAATATTGAGGACTCAGTACCTCTGAAGACGCTTTCCAAACCAGTGTAAATCTGAAGATGCTGGTGTTAAAGGCAAGACACAAACATGGTGGTGAAACTCAGCAGGTCATGCAGCATCCATAGGAAGTAAAAAGCATTCAAAGTTCAAATTTATTGTCATTTCAGATTTATTGTCAGAAAACATACATGATATCACATTCAAACCTGAGATTCCTTTTTCCTGCTGGTATGGCAGAATTATCACTAATTGAAAGTGCAAAAAAACAAACTGTACATAATGTAAACATGTAATTAAATAAAAGAACTGTAAACAGATGCCAACGTAAACAAACTGACTGTGCAAAACAGAGAACAAAAGAAAATCGATAAAATGCACAAGTAGGAGTCTTTAAATGAGTCTCTGTTTGAGTTGGTTGTGGAGGAGTCTGACGGTGGAGGGGTAGCAGCTGTTTCTGAACCTGATGGTGTGAGTCTTGTGGTACCTAGACCTCTTTCCTGATGACAGCAGTGAGAAAAGAGGATGTTCTGGGTGGTGTGGGTCTTTGATGATTAATTGTTGCTGTCCTCTGACAGAAGCGTTCCCTGTAGATATACTCATTAGTGGGGATGGTTTTGCCTGTGATGACCTGGGCTATGTCCACTACCTTTTGCTGGTCCTTTATGCTCAGTTGTATTGCTATTCCCATACCAGACCTTGATGCAGCTGGTAAGCACACTTTCCACCAAACCAGGGTTTCTGGTGTCATACCAAACCTCTGCAAACTCCTGAGGAAGTAGTGGTGCTGCTGTGCTTTCTTCATGATATCATTAGTGTGTTGGGTCCAGGAAAGATCCTCTGAGATAGTGATTCCCACCCTCTCTACCTCAGATCCCACAATGATCACTGGATTGTCTATCTCTGGGTTTCCTTTCCTGAAGTCAATAATCAACTTCTTGGTTTTGGTGACATTGAGTGCACTATTCAACCATATTTTCAATCTCTATCCTGTATGCTGACTAATCCCCTTCATTTATACAACTCACTACCATGGTATAATTCCGTACAAATTTCGACAAATTTGTAGATGGTGTTATTGTCATACTAAGCTACACAGTATAAAGTGAGTCGAGCAAGGGGCTAAGAACGCAGCCCTGTGGTTCTCCAGTTCTGATGGAGATTGTAGAGAAGTTCTTAACAATCTTCACTGCTTGTAGTCTTGGAGGTAAGGAAATCCATGATGCAATTACACAGTGGGGTGTTAACTCCCAATTCTTGGAGTTTGCTGATCATTTTTGAGGGGATGATGGTGTTAAATGCCAAACTTTAGTCAGTAAAGCGCATCCTGATGTTTACGTCTTTACTGTCCAGGTGTTCCATGGCATTGCATAGAGCATAAAGTGAGATGGCATCTGCCGTAGACTTGTTACTACGATAGGCAAACTGCAATGTATCCGTGTCACCGCTCAGACAGGAGCTGATCTGCTTCATCACCAGCCTTTCCGAACACTTCATCACTGTTGATGTAAGTGCTACTGGTTGATAGTCATTAAGGTAGGTTACTGCAGTCTTCTTAGGCACCAGTATGATTGACGACTGTTTGAAAGAGTTGGGTATCATGCCCTGCTGGAGTAAGATATTGAAGATATCCATGAATAGCTTGGTAAGTTGGTCAGCACAAATCTTTAATACTCGGACAGGTACTCCATCGGGCCTGGATGCTGAGTACATACATGACATCACAAACAATCCTGAGACCTTTTTTTTCCCCTGTGGGCAAAGCAGAATTTCTACTTCAGTCATACAAACTGTACTCAAGAGAAAGATACATATAGAAAAGAGACAAATGTAAAGCAAGAAAGAAATGTAAACAACCTGTCTGTGCAATACAGAAAAAAAATGTTCAGTCATAAATAATGTGCAAAGTTGAGTCTCTGATTGAGTTTGTTATTGAGGAATCTGATGGTGGAGGGGAAACAGCTGTTCCTGAACCTGGTGGTACGGGTCTTGTAGCACCTATACCTCTTTCCTGATGTCAGAAGTGAGAACAAAGCATGTCCTGCTTGGTGTGGATTGTTGATTGCTGTTGCTCCCTGACTACTGTGTTCTGCAAAGATTTTCTCGATGGTGGAGAGGGATTGAGGAAGGGCTCAGGCCCAAAATATCAGTCGTACATAAAAACATTTCAGTGTTTTTACTACAATCATAGCATCTTTCCCTTCTGGGGAGAGATTTGCCTGTGACGTACTGACCTGTGTCCTGAGTCATTTTTGCCAGGAATGTGGTGACATGGGGTTCAGGCCTGAAATGTGGATGCCCTGTTACTTTCTGTGGAGGCTGGGTGACATGCTGAGTTTCTCCAGCACTTTTGTGCATTGCCCAAGTAGAGCTGCTTCAGGTTGAATCAAATTGGCCTTTCTCAGAGCTGCTCTGAGCTGCCCTGCCAGCAGGCTGCAGCACGACTTCACTTTCCCGTCAGAGCTGAAGTAGTGGAGAAAGGACTCTGTGAATAATACACTACATTTATAAAACAGCACCGACAGTGAGAAAAGAGCAGGTTGCTCCAACATTGAATACTGTGGATTATCTTTCACCAGGCTCATTATTATTCACAATTGTATCTCCACAGTACGCATGTATTCTTGGCTAGGCATGTTGATAAACATGGAATTTTAAAAGCACTTATTAAAAAATACATTTTTCTATAGTTGATTTTTGTTCACTTTTCTCTTCACATTTGCATGAGAACCATTTACTTAATGGGGTATTGGAGAAATTAAAGTTGCTCAGAAGTAAAGCTTTGCCAAGGTTGCGTTGAACGAGAAAAGTCTGGAGATGCTGGGCTCGAGTGCAGTACACAAATGCACTGGAGAAACTCAGCTGGTCACGCAACATCCATAGAAAGCAAAGGCCATCCAATGTTTCGGGCCTGAGCCTTGCGTCACATCTCCAAGCGTTGGATACCCTTTACTTCCTACAGATGCTGTGCGACCTGCTGAGTTCCCCCAGCATGCTTGTGTCCTGCCAAGGTTGAATTATGCCAGCACCCATCCTATTACGCAGAATCCCAGAAATCTGACCACATCTTTCCAAATAAAAATGTTTGAATTTTCCAGCTCCTACAGCTGTATCACACCTACTGAGCGATTGCTTTTCAGATAAGGGCATAATGCCCGATCCTGGCATTCATCTTGAGAAGTTCTGTCATTTCCTTCGCCAAGGTTCTGCTTAAATGTATTTGCATACTGCATCCATAGTGTGCCATCAAATTACACAAGCCGGCAGCTTTAAAACAATTTTTTTTATTGCATTTTGCTTTAAAAGTACTTGATACTTTTAGCAGAAGAAACATCGCAGGCTAATTGGTACATTTTTAAGCATTTTTATCCACACAATTACAACCCATTTGCGAGAAGCTCACTTTTAAATGACTGAAAATTACTTTTAAAATCCATACAGATCCATTTTACTGGCTATTGTGGACTACATTAGTCACCTTCTGAGGAAGCAAAAGCAGATTATCTCACGAATCTTTTAGAACTGATCCATTAGCGCTCTTATGCCTACAAGAATTCTTACTTTTGGAGTTTCTTTGAAGGCACAGGAATGAGTGCAATTAATAGAAACCTTGGAGATGGAGTCAATTTTGAGGCAGTGCTTAACGAATGCTACTTAAACCAATGGAAGAGATTGCACAACATTAAGTATGCTAAAAACAATTTGCCTTAAAACACCTGATATTTTGCACTGATTTTATTGATTTGGAAGCATTGCAGAAAGGAAAAAAAATTGTTTTGGCCAATTGAGTCCTCCAGAAGTGATATGCCATGGAGAAATTCATCAAATGAACAGATTACATGTTAATGGTTAATTTACAATCCAATTTTTGAGCAGTTTATCAGTACATTTAATAATTTAAAAGTATTCACATGAGATATCATTTCTGCCCAGCCCTTTTCAGAATAGTGATCTAAGATTTCTTACGAAGGAACTTTTGCTTGTTTCGTAAGCCAGACGACAATGCTTGGGTGCCTTGCAGTTTTCGATCATGTCTCATGGTAGGGTTACATGGCTTTTTACAACATTGTGTATTGTGCTGGTTGCCTCACTACACGAATGATGTGGTAGTATTGGAAAGAGAGAGCAAAGGATGCTCATTGGGATTTTGCCTTGACTGGAGCTACGGGGACAGATTGAATAGGGCGGGCTTGTTTTCCTTGGACTGAAGGAGACTGAGAGGTGACCTGATGTGGGCACATAAAAGGCAAAGATAAGCAAGATGGTCAGAGGGAAACATGAATGTCTGCAGATGCTATGATTGAAGTAAAAAACATACAAAAAAAAATTGCTGGAGGTGTGAGCTAAGAGTAAGCAGGTGCCTGAATGAAAGGCTGGGAGGGGGGGTGAAGAGAAGAAATGGCAGGGGGCAGGAGCACAGGTCAGCAGGCAAAAGGTGATAATTGAATACAGATAAGTTTTTTACCCCATTATGAGGGGTATCATAAACAAGAGGATAAGGCAGAAAGGAAGAGCCTTAGAGAGAATATTCTTCCACAGAGTTGTTGGGATCTGAATCTTACTTCTTTGCTCCCTTTTCTATATGAATGCCCTGGTGTTGTCGGATGTGGCCACTAAATAAATCAAACCTACTGGTAGACCCAACAGCCTACTAATAATTCCAAAGTGGCTCTCAGCAAAAATATTGGATCAAGTACACACAATATGAAAGCATAGCAATGCATCATCAATAACTTCAAAGACTGGGAATTGTAGAGAGACTGATAGGCTTTTATTAACTACAGACTGGATGTCCACCCATGCTGGTCATCTGCCCTGAACTATGGATGGGGCTGTGGCACCATCGCCTTTACTCAGGGGCTAGTAGGAGAAGCCTTGGGCAAAATAAGCAAGGGACGTGTCCTAGTACATCCAAACATATACGCAGTGGTTTATCACACGTAGGTCTACAGAAGTCTTGCCCCAGGGCAAGACTCAGCATTAGTATGTGTCTGAGCATTGTTGGTACAGTTCCATTCTGGAATCTTGAGTCCATGATCTAGCAGAGTCCTCTATCATGCTGTCTTCCAAAGGTCTTAAACTAAGGTCTGTTCCAAAAATTCATGGGGGGGGGGGTGGTGGAGGGGGAGGTCAAAAATCTTGTTCAACAGGGACATTTCTCTCTTATTATTGCTGAAACTATAAAGTTAGGTGACTTACTGCATGGTTATTTACAGTGGCTTACTGGATAGAAGATGTCTTCTATGTCTCAGCAGCCATTCTCATCCGGGGCCATATGCCCAACTCTTCAACCTCCCCCCCACCCCCTAGGGCCATAGCACATTTAAGGGGGGGGGGGAGCCCACGGATGGAAAGCATAATTTTTTTATTGTTTTCATGCAGTTAGTAGGAGAGATGTACAGAATAAGCCAACGAAACTTGACTGCTTCACAGGGAAGTGGCCCATAATCTTTGAGCAGAGTCCGAAGGGGGCCGTAGCCAAGAAAGGAATTGGTTGAGAGAGGCTGAATTACAGCAATGGCTACAATCTCTCAACATCTTTGACAGTTGATTTCACACAATACAGTCAGGTACACAATTCTTAACTCAAGACCACCCAGGTTGTGTTAAGTACCAGAGACTGCTGCCTGCGGTGAGATGCCATTGAATTTCGATTCAGGAAGGGTTTTGTTGAAGCTACTTTCTTCTTTGGCTTGGCTTAGCGGACGAAGATTTATTGAGGGGGTAAAAGTCCACGTCAGCTGCAGGCTCGTTGGTGGCTGACAAGTCCGATGCGGGACAGGCAGACACGGTTGCAGGGGAAAATTGGTGGGTTGGGGTTGGGTGTTGGGTTTTTCCTCCTTTGCCTTTTGTCAGTGAGGTTGGATCTCCTCACTGAAGCTACTTTATACTGAAATGAACCCACCAGAAAAAAAATACTGTTTCATCATCTACTTCTGCACCACAGGGCTGTCCCAGTATGGATTTGAACTATTCATGACAGCCCCTGTGACTCTGAAAGATGCGAGTGTGTGTTTAGTGTCTATCTCGTTCAGGAGGAAACTGTTCTAAAATTCACTAAAAACCAGGCCATATGGAGAGTGGAGAAATAAATGTCCTATATAATAAATGGCCCACATAAACATAATATATCAACAAAAATCATTTTAATTATCATTAAGTAACTGTCATTTTAGATCAAATTCGTAAGTTTTTTCTTTGGCAGTTTAACCTTGGTATTCACAGCGAAAGATTTGCTGTCTGAGAGAAATGTGACCTGAAATAGTCAGTGAAAAGTATTTCTTTTGCCGTAAAACTTTTTAATGCTGGTTGATGTTAGTTTTGTGACTCATTGGTTCTTTTGAATGTTCATAATGTGTTCAGTTTTCTAGAGAGATTTAATCTGCAAGATTGATCCAAGACCTCTTGTTACTTGGCCTCACTGCCTAAAGGATGGTGGAATCGTAATAGAAAGAAAGAGTGAATCATGTTCAGTCTGATCCAACACCTCCACTCCATGGAGACCCTTCCTTCTAATGCTCCACTTACTTCTTGGATCTCCATGGGATGGATTTAGTGGAGTTCTGGATGTTTTGGATATCCTGCAAAGCAGAGTTATCCGTGAACCATGATTTGGCCTCAGGTATTGGATCAAAAGTGCCCTGACAGCTCCTTGACAGCTCACTGCCGACAAAGGGACTTTCATCTGTTTGAAAATGCTTTTGATAATCAGAAGCATTAACAAGTGTTTCAAATATGTTTAAATAATTGACCATAATACAAATGATTAAAACTTTAAATGAATAGTGTGAACTTTTAAAAATATATTTTCAGATGAGATAAAATTAAGGTTTTTTTTTAAAAAAAGCACTTATTTAGTCAAGGCCATTATTGAAAAGCATGGGAGCTCACAACCCTGCAAGGCATGCTTGCTGTAAAGCTGAGGAGCCAGGTATGAAGTGCATCAGACTTCTCCCATCCCACCTCCCCGCCAACCCCGCGGTCCTCACAGAGGGTCTTCTCTCCAGACCTGATCTTCAGCTCATCTCAGGATTTAGCACCATATTAGGCCACATGGTTAGGGTACTGGTGCCATGGTTAGGGTAGTGGTAACATTGTTATGGTGCCAGCAGCTGGTGTTCAAATTCGATGTTGTCTGTAAGGAGTTTGTACATTCTCCATGTGCCTCTGTCGGTTTCCTCTGGTACTCCTGTTTCCTTTCACGGTTCAAAACATCCCGAAGCTCATGGTCCATTGAGTGTAATTGGATGGCACGGGGTCATGGGTCAAAAGGCCCTTTTACTGTGCTGTATGTCTAAACAAAAATGTTCATGAGCAGAATTTGGGACCCAATGATAATGATAACAGTTCTTTGCCTCAATAACTGGTTTTCATATTGAGTACAATACAGTCCAAAGACTTTCAAAGGAGAAATGATTAAGTACTTAAGGAGGTCAATCTGCAAGTTCAGTCATAGTCATAAAAAAATGATGCAAAGAAACAGCCACTTCGGCCTAGCATGTCCACGATGACCTTTTTGTCCTTCTGTAGTACACCACGCCACCACCCCCGCCCCCCCCCCAACTTGCCTGCATCAAGTTCATGTCATTCCATACTTTGCCTATTTATACATCTGTCAAAGAGCGTGCACTGCACAAGCAGACAGCGTCAGTAGAGAAACATAAAACAAATCTTCTTGATTTCAATACGGTTTTTTTAAGCTCATTCCTCAAACAGGACCTCATCACCTCAGCAGACATGTTGTTACTCTGTTGGAAATTTTCAGCCAATTTCCTGCAGATTTGATCAGGGAGGGTGTCACAACTGCACATGTAAAACACACGGTGGGTGCTCGGTGTGTGTTCACAACAACGAGGGCACTCAACCATGTGAGGCCAATGTGTCGTTGACTATTCACACAACTCAAGGGAGTGAAGATGGGATTTTCATCCTCACAGACCTGGTAGGGAAAATCAGTAAGTACGAAGGTGGATGCAGGCTATCTATATTACTTTACAATATCATATCTGAAAGGAACAAGTTTGCAATGTTCAGTTTAGACCATTGTGCTATGGAAAAGATATTGTCAAGCTGGAGAAGGTGCAGAGAAGATTTACAAGGATGATGCCAGAACTCGGGGGCCTGAAATAAAGGGAAAGATTGAGGAGGCTGGGATTTCAATGCTTTGCAGAAGAGAAGGATGAGGGGCGGTCATGAGAGACATAGATCAGATAAACGTGAGGAGTACTTTGCTCAGAGCAGTGGAATTGAGAACTGAAGACACAGGTTTAAGGTTAAGGAGAAGAGATACAATAGGAACCTGAGATGTAATTATTTTACAGAAATGGTGGTGGGTATATGGAACAAAGTTCAAAGTTCAGATTTACTGTCAGAAAACATACGTGACATCACATACTGTGGTGCGCTGTTAGACAGAATCAGACACACACAAGGTAAAGACTGTACAACAGGCTTTAATCCACAAAGACTTCCACAGAGCCAGGCTAGCTGTGGCAGCAGCAACTCTGAGTGAGGCCTCGGGAGGCCGGCGCAGGCTTATATCCTGGAGGGTGATTGACACCCGACCGGGTGGGGCTTGATCCATTCAAGCCGACTGATTGGCAGCCAGCCAGGTGTTGTCCTGTCCCCTTACCCTCCTGCAAGTACAGAGGTTTCCCCCTGCAGTAGGCCGGTGATGTACCACCACACATACAACCCTGAGATTCTTTTTCCTGGGGCCAGGCAGAATTTCTACTTAACAGTGGTGCAAAAACCTGTACTCATGAAAAAGATATGTATACAAAAGAGAAAAATATAAACAAAGAAAGAAATGTAAACCATCTGACTGCGCAAATACAGAAAATAAATATTCAACAATAAATAATGAGCAAAGTAAGTGTCCTTAAATGAGTCTCTGAATGAGTTTGCTGTTTAGGAGTCTGAATGTAGAGTGGTAGCAAGTGTTCCTGAACCTGGTGGTATGAGTCTTGTGGCACCTAATCTCTTTCTTGATGGTAGCAGTGAGAACAGAGCACATCCTGGGTGGTGTGAATACTTGATGATTGCTGCTGCTCTCCAACAGCTGCATTCCATGTAGATTTCCTCAAATGTGGAGAGAGTTTTCTTTTCTGTGATGTCCGTGACCTTTGACAAGGCTTTCCACTCAAAAATATTGGTGCCCCCTATACCAGGCCATGATGCAGCCAGTCAGCACAATTTCCACTACATATCTGTCGAAGTTTGCCAAGGTTTTTGATGTCATACTGAACCTCTGCAACTCCTGAGGAAACTGACGTGAGGAGGTAGATGAGAGAGGTACTATTGCACTGGATGGATACATGGTTAGATTTAGAGCAGTGGTTTCTAACTGACTCCCTAAACTCACATCCCACTTTAAGTAATGCCTATTCCATGTCCCCATGTGATAATTAAGGGATTGCTTCAGGTGGGATGTGAGTGGGAAGGGAAGGTTGAGAACCACTGGTCTAGACCCAATTGTTACTGAAATATTCTGCTTCGGAGTTATGAAACCATGCACGTAACAAGTCAATGAGGTATGATTAAAACAGTGGTTTTCAAACTTTTTCTTTGCACTCACATACCACCTTAAGCCAACCCTTACTAATCACAGAGCACCTATGGGATAGGGAATGCTTGAGGTGGAATGTGAAGGGGGCAGTTTGAAAACCATTGGTTTAGAGGGATATGGTCCATATGAAGGCAGGTGGGGCATTTGGATGGTGTGGGCAAGTTGGGTTGAAGAGGCTGTTTTATGACTGTATGATTCTATGAAATCCTTGCTACACATTCAAAGCTCCACAGAGTGGAGTGAGAGGGAGCGACTGGTATAGTCGCACCAAAAATATAAAGCAAGACTAAATGGCAAGAAGGTTCATGATAAATTGTTACTTAAATCTAAAACATATCCATTGTGTGATGTCAAGAATTTTTTTTTACTACCTTTGAAGGGTGGAAGCATCTTCAGTAATTTGAGCCCTTTTTCCCCTGGTACCCTGTCCCAGGAATTAACTGGGAATTTACTGAGATAGGGTCCACGGAAAAAGGAACACTGTTCTGAACGCCGGCGTCAAAAGATGTCATTTCACGCTGGGGATTAACCACCTCTACCCATACTCATATCCCCGGCATTTTCTGATGCCAGTGTGCTGATAAAACCAGTGGAAAAGGGGCAGCAGAAAGTCACCCGTTTCCAGTTGTAGGTAGAACACTCCGATCAACAGAGATGAGTTGTATTTAGTGGAAAAGCAATTAGTGGCCCAGTGGAAAAGGCACAAAAGACTTCCTATCCCGGGACATTGCACAGCCAATTAACTGGGATGCCAATGGAAAAGGGGCTCTTGGATTTATCCTTCATGTATCAGGAATGAATTCAGGATTCGGCCTCACCACTGATGAACACAGTAGCTAATGCTGATATGGTTGCACAGTACACGGAGTTTCAACAGCTTAATTTAGTCCAGTGGCCCAGAGGCTAGGTTTTATTTGTGCAGTGTGGATGAAATGTGGGTTGCAACACCAACAATTAGAGAGCATTTCATAACTTTGAGAAAGTCTTGTCTGGTTTGCAATGATGCAGAATCGGAGTGAAGCCAGCAGAATGCAAATTGTTGTTAAAGCCAGTGGAACTCCTCAGTATTAAATTGACGTGGTAGGTTTGTATCAGGCTCAGAGTGAAATGAATGCTACAATATTGTTAAAGCATCAATGCAGAACAACAGTGGAGAGTTAGGATCACACCTCATCAACCTGTCAACATTTTTCATGCTCCTACACCAGTTGCAGAAGCTATGGGGAACTGGTCTCCACGGTGCAAAGAGGCATTTCAGCAGGCAACACCAGGCTGAGGAACAGCTTCTTTTCACGGGCAGAGAGAATGCTGAAAGGCCAAAAAAATTCCTCACACTAACTATCCAAGACTCTAATATTGATGAAACAATATTTATTTATACACATGAATACTTGTCCTGCATATGTATTGTTTGTCCATATGTGTGTTATGTCTAGCTGTGGGGCTACGTGTTTTGCACCAAAAATGCTGTTCTGTCCGGTTGTACTTGTGCAATCAGATGACAATAAATTTGACTTGAACTTGACTTTCGAATAGAAACTAGCTGCAGCTAGATCAAAACAACATATAGCTTG
The DNA here is from genome assembly GCF_036971445.1 of Narcine bancroftii. Classification (NCBI taxonomy): domain Eukaryota; kingdom Metazoa; phylum Chordata; class Chondrichthyes; order Torpediniformes; family Narcinidae; genus Narcine; species Narcine bancroftii. The sequence continues at coordinate 9,030,837 of NC_091477.1, read as the reverse complement.
GACTCTCTCAGTATTTTTATAACTAAATAAATTACACCTGCTTCACCTAGTCATGTTGTATTGGAAGTTGCATTGTACTAACCAGTTGACCCAGAAGGAAAGGCAGTATACCTGTAGATGGATTGGAGCATGCACATCTAACACTGAGAGAATCTGGATGTGAAATCTATCTCCCTTCCATAATGACCAATGGAACAATTATTCCCAATAAACAATAATGTTATTAGTGATCCAGTAGAAGGGAAATTAATTCTTTGGTGTCTTGGTGATCTCATGTTTACATTCCTTGTGAAGTTTGCCTCGAAAAAGTCACCATTAGAAGGAAAATATAATGTGCAGCTAATTCTGCATCGTGTGCTTAGAGAAAGCAGCTATTATGTCTCTCCCCTTGGCTCTTTGAAAAATATGAACCTTTTGAACGAAACTCACTCCTGGAGTTTTAGCCAAATCTTTTAACTTTGAAAGTCAATTTGTTGACCTTTTGCCAACATAAAGAAGCCGGAGGAACTCATCAAGTTAGGCAGCATCCATGGGTAGAAATAGTCAGTTAATGTTCCAAGTGAAGATCCTTTATTGAGACGAGTGGAGAAGATGTTGTCTCAGTAAAAGGTGCCAGTCTGAAATGTTAATTAACCATCCATTCCAACCCATGCATGCTGTGTGACCTGCTAAATGCCTCCAGGTTCCTGTTGTATGTCAAGATTTAGTTTTTCAACTCAAGTTTATTATCATTTGATTGAACAAGTACAACCCAATGAAACAGTGATGAAAAAGCACAAAGATACACAACCAGACGTAACACACATACAGACAAACAACACATATGCAGTATTCAAAAATACAGATATATAAATGAATACTGTCCCGTAAATCCAAAAGTCTCGGATGGTTAGAGTGAGCCGTTCCTTTGGTTGTTCAGCATTCTCACTGTCCGTGGGAAGAAGCTGCTCCACAGCCTGGTGGGACTGGCTCTGATACACCTGTATCTCTTCCCTGACAGGAGCAACTGAAAGATGCAGTGTATGGGGTGGAAGAGGTCCTAAATAATTTTGTGCACCCTCAGATTTCAGATTTATTGACAGAGTTCATACATGACAACACAATGAACCTTGAGATTATTTTTTTTCCTGCGGGAGAGGCAAACCATACTGTATTCAGCATACAGATGTAAATAAAGAATTGTAAACAGAAGACAAATGTAAACAAACTGAATGTGCAATACAGAGAGAATTTTTAAAAAATCAATAAAGTACTCAAGTAAGTGTTCTTAAATGAGTCCCTGATGGAGATTGTTGTTGAGGAGTCTGTTGGTGGAGGGGTAGCAGGTGTTCATGATCCTGGTGGTGCGAGTTTTGTGGAACCTATACCTCTTTCCTGATGGCAGCAGTGAGAAAAGAGCATGTGCTGGGTGGTGTAAATTCTGATGATCGCTGCTACTCTCCGATGGAAGCATTCCCTATAGATGTTCTCAAAGGTGGGGAGGGTTTTGCCTGTGACATCTTGGTCTGTGTCCACTACCTTTTTGAAAGGCATTCAACTCAGTCGTATTGGTGACCCCATACCAGACCATGATGCAGCCGTTCAGCACACTTTCCATCACACCTCTGTAGAAATGTGCCAAGGTTTCTGGTGTCATACCAAACCTCCTCAAACTCATGAGGAAGTAGAGGCACTGACATCCTTTCCTCACTATGCCATTGGTGTGTTGGGTCCAGTAATGATCCGCCGACAGTGACTTCCAAGAACTTAAATTTGCTCACCCTCTGCACCTCTGATCTCCCAATGATCACTAGATTGTATACCTCTGGCTTTCCTTCCTGAAGACAACAATTAGATCCTTAGTTTTGGTGACATTGAGTTCAAGGTCAGACAGACAATGTCTATGGTAGATCACGTTGATGGGGGGGGGGGGAAGGGACATTCCAGTGATCCTCTCTGACGCTCTTATTGTCCTGTTGATTGACCTCCGATCCATTTTTTTCTGCAGCAACTGTACCTTGATGCAGCTGTCAATAGAGTTCCTGTAGAAGGTTGACAGAGTAGCCTTGCCCACTACAGTCTTCTCATTTTCTTTTATACTTTAGTGAATTCCACTATGCTCTCCTCAGGCCCATATAGACCAGGTCCAGATGTGGGCAGTTAACAAACACCTAGTCCAGTGAAGGAAGGTTGTTTTCACTAACCTAAAGGGTCATGGAGTTAAGCTGTAGTGCCCAGACATCAGCAGAGCTTCAGGAGACATTCTCAAAAGAGCTGAAGAACCAAAGGGAGCTCCTATAGCTGGTAAAGCTTGCCCAGGTCTTGGCCAGTGGGAAGAGCTTGTCATTTAATACAGTGCATTTAAAATGAAGTAACAATCAATAAAAATTTTAAAGCATGAGTAAGGTGCAGGTGAACTAAGATTCACTGATGATGGGTGGTTCCTCCCCCAGGCTCCGGCCCCATCTACCCATCTACAACCCAGGTTTCCCGCCTAAACACTAAACCCTACTGAAGACCATTGTAAGACCCTATCCTTTGTTATAAGCTAATAAAAGCATATGTTCTCTCTCCAGTCGTGAGAGCTTTTATTCGCACCGCATGAGGTTAGCGGAAAATTTTTGCAGTGTTACATATCTTTAGGCTACAATCCTCATTGAAATGAATCACAATCTTGGATCCTGGCAGAGGGTTCGAAAAACAGTTATTCAATCAATGATTCTCCACCGTGCAATAAAAGAAATAACTTCTGTCTTCCAAATTTGTTATATTTCATGAGAACATAAGAAATAAGAGCAGTAAAATTTCTGCCTGTTCTGGAGCAAAAATAATGTTAAGTTTGCATGTGATGTCATGTATGTTCGCTGACAACAAATCTGAACTCTGTTGTTTAACAAGCATGTGTAGAAATCCTAGACTTGTTCTTATTTAAACAGATAAATGCTTTGTTGAGAAAGATCCAAGCATTAAATTTTCATGATCTCATACACATTTTCCCTTTAATCAGGTAGTGTCCATTAAAATTATAAGGGCATGAATAGAATACTGAATCGACAGCAACAACTGATAATGAATGCAATTCTATTAATACTTTTGAGTAAAAAAAATTTTTCCAGACATTTTCAAAGAAACAAAGAATTGGATAAATGGGGAATATTATTGTTTCTGTATTTTGGATATCAAAAGCAAGCCAAAATACCACACTTTGTCATAACAAAGAATCAGAACCTGATGTTCAAATATCTTTCTCTATTGCATCTGTGTGACACTTCCCAATTCCCATGCCAGCTCTTCTGATGGCTTATGTGAATGATAAGACAATCTAGTGACAATTATTGTTGACATCTGGGCAGTTTTATGGTGTATTGAGTGGAACGCCTGCCAGTGCCTAATAAAGCATTTCAATCTGTAAACCAAATGAATTTACTGCAAGTGCCCATTATATTTTTCTGTAAATCACCGCCAACTAATTTTCTTTAGGTCTTTGCCAAATATATAACTGTCCACTGAAAATGAAAGAAAATTGCCACCTTGTTGATGGCGTTAAAGATTTTTACAGTGTCTTTCATTAAGCTCAGTCAGGATGATTGATGAGTTGACAGGTGTTCTATCACGGTTAGTGTCACTGGGTATTCAATGTGTGATTCCTTTAGGTTCATCTTGAATTTGCATGATAGTGTGAAATGAATGATAGAATGGCAGCAGCCTACTTTGGGTGCTTGTATCTATTGAAGTCACATTGCAATCAGGAAAACTGCAAAGTGGGCTGTTAACTCACAAGAAGAATGAAAAACAAAAGTCTGCAGATGCTGTGATTGTACTAAAGCCACACAGAAATGCTGAAGGAACTCAGCCAATCTTGCAGCATCCATAGGAGATAAAGATACATTACCAACATTTCGGCCCTGAGGCCTTCCTCAAGATATAAGCAAAGAATAGGAAGGCATTAGAATAAAGACTGAAGAATGGTTGGAGAAGTTGATGCATCGGGATGAATGATGCCCAGATGGATGAGTTGTTGTCCTCCAATGTGCGGGTGGTCTTAGTCTGGCAGTGCATGAGACCAGGGACAGACATGTCAGCGAGGAGAATAGAAGTGGGTGGCTACTGGGAGATCCACATTATTCTGGCAGACAGAGCCGAGGTGCTCAACGTAGTGATCTCCCAGTCTGTGCCCAGCCTCTCTTATGTAGTGAAGACCACAATGGGATAATTGGATGCAGTAAATGACCCCTGCAGATTCTCACGTGAAATGTTACTTCACTAGGAAGGACAGTCTAAGGCCCCGAATCATGGTGAGGGAGGACGAGTGGGCGCAAGTGGAGCATCTCCTGCAGTAATTCACTAGCATCCATTCTACCGAATTACATAAAAGTTGAAATCTACCCTCACTGCACTGTTTGATCCTGTGACTAATATTAACCCTAAAATAAACATTCTAAACTATTTTTTTAAACTCACTCAAACTCTTCCTTCACTTGAAATCCAAATTCAACTTCACCTTGGCTATGTCATAAGGAAATCAATCATTTCTCCACATCAGTTCTCATCCCCACAGGGTGTTGCAAAGTAGTTTACAGTTTATGAATTCCTTTTGAAGTGTACTGAGGATTGCTTTGCAGTCCAGCACAGAAACTAGATTATGCATTTTACAAGGTCCCAAAAGCAGGAGTGCAGCAAATGGGTGAAACTTATTTGGAACAGGCCAGGAGTTTCATAGTCGATTGTTGCATTTACCCCTGTAAGTTTAAGCATGTTTGTGACTTCGGATATGTGTATCTGAAGTTAGAAGCCTTTATTTTACTATTGGATTCTGCTTGATGTTCAAAGACCCTTTAGAAGATTCAAGTTTATTTTATTGTCATGTAATAAAACAGAAAATGTGATATTACACAAAATTTCCTTTAGTCTAACATAAGACAGACAAAGATTCTCTATAAGCAAAAATTGCCCAGTGGCCCTTTACAGCCAGAGAAAGAGAAGCAAAAGGGAGTCCATCCCCCCTCCATGACCACAAAGTCACTGAATGTCCATGGATTCACCTCCAGTGATCCTGCAGCCTCTGCAGCTATCCGGCCTTCAATCCAAACCATCAGCAACCTGAGCTGTAGATCCAAACTGCCGACACAATCAGGAAGCCTCGAGTACCCTCGGCACCCTCTCGCACGTCGAACGGAGGGGCTGAGGAATTTCTTTACCCAGAGGGTGATGAATTTGTGGAATTATTTTTGCCATGGACAGCTGACGCCAAGCCATTGAAGCTATTGAAGATGGAGTAAGATGTGATCAAGAAGGGAATGAAGGATTTAAGGGGGGAAAACAGGAGAATGGGGACTAAAAGGACAGTAAATCAATCAGTCATGATGGAATGGAGGGGTGGATTTTATGGGCTGAATGGCCTAATTCCACTTCTACATCTAATGGCATTATTGGCATTTCCCAGCACTATTGCAGGGGAACCTGCTCATAGATCTTATCCCCTGTCTATGCTCTCATCCATGATCTGTGACCCCATTCATCTCACAGTTGTGAGGAAGTTACTCTTTTTTTCTTAATGTGTTATGTTATCAAAGTTATGTTTTGATTATCTTTGGGTGATTTCTATATAATTGCTTTAAAATAGTTTTAATTGGTTATTTCACATTTAATAGTTGATTAATGCTTTTCTGAATGTTGAGTCAGATTCAGAAATATTCCAACTCCATGACACCTGTGACAGTTGATTTGTCCTGAGGTAAAGTTTGAACTGAATAGAACTTTTTGTTGTCACGTGCACTGACAGTGAAAGGCTTTTTTTTGTATGCTATCCAGGCAGATCAACCACAACAAATAACACTGGACAATGAAGAATTTGCTTCCTGAACACTTTTGGGTGTATTTTATGGATTTGCGCTGCTGATCATGAAAATTGCCTTAAAATTTCCTAACACATACCTTTTTTTAGATAGAACATATTATTGTGATTTCCTGTCGCATTTGAAGTCTACTTCAAGCCTACAAAACCATGAAGTGCAAAATGTCATTGAAAATTCATTTTCTACATTCGCCCTTGGACTCCTTCCCTGCTGATCTTGGTGCTGTCAGTGATGAACAGGGTGAAAGATTTCACCAGGACATGGCGACCATGAAAAAGCAAGATCGGGGCAACTGAAATCCATCAATTTTGGCTGACTATTGTTGGACACTGAGACAAGAGGCATCAGATGCTGAGTACAAACGAAAATTAGCAACTAAACATTTTTAGATCAGTTGAACGAACACAATTTGTCAGCATCCTTATGTGATTAAACATGTTAAATCCAATAAAAGTGAATGTAATGTTTCTCCACCTTCCTATGTGATATAACCATATAACCATTTACGGAGCGGAAACAGGCCATGTTCGCCTTTCGAGTCCGCACCGGTTCACTGTTTTTGTGCGCCCTCTTCAGGCAATGGTTCTGATAGATCATGTCTATTGGATTGCAGCAAATCTGAAATTATCTTTGTGTTCAGCTTGAAGTTGTCTATCATAATCCCCATTTTTTTAAGCAAACCTTTTGAAAACAGTTGTTGTCCAATGTAATGCAAGAATAAATAAGTGTCATATAGCACAAAAGCGGTCTAGTGCTAAAGAGAGAATAACAGGTATACAATGCAAGGAATCATCATATAATAATGGGAAGATCATTCCAACGTCCTATCCCAGAAGGAAGGAAACTGCCCTTGAATTGGAAGGTGTGTGGTTTCAAGCTTTGATGCCTTCTCCCTAAAATGGGGAGGGGAGGGGTGGGAAGAGGAGAGTGTGATGGGTCCTTTAATGTGTCAGCTGCTTTCCCGAGCCATCGGCAGGTGAGGAAGAGTGAATGAAAGGAAGGTTGGTTTGCGTGGTGGCTGGTTCCCAACTTTCTGCAGTTTCTTGGGCAGATCAGCTCCAAAACAAGCTGTGATGCTTCTCCAAAATTTAATCACAATCAGGTTTTACGGTCATGAGCATTTTCACAAAATTTGTTGGTACCAACATTTATATAAACCACCCTACAAGATAAATAAAAATAGTGTAAGAAAAAGAAAAAGATGAAGTACGACAGTGTCTGTGGTTCATTGTTCATTTAGGAATCTGATGGCAGTGGGGAACAAGCTGTCCTTGTGCCATTGAGTGCTCGTCATCGGACTCCTGTACCTTTTTCCCAGTGTAAAGAGGGCATGGCCTGGGTGGTGTGGGTCCTTGAGGATAGAGGCTGTTTTCTTAAGACACTGTCTCTTGTAGATATCCTCAATGGAGTAAAGACTGGTCCCTGCGATGTTGCAGGCTGTGCTAACAACCATCTGGTGTATTTTCTTGTCCTGAGCGTTGGCACCTTCTATAACAGACAGTGATGCAATCACACAGAATGCTCTCCATGGTACACCTGTAGAGGTTTTCAAGAGTTTTCAGTGACATACTGAATCTTTTCAAACTTCTCACTTTAATAAGGACATGCCAAATTTCCAAAGCTGTTTGAGGCCCAAGCACAGTGAAACAACTCCAAGAACAGATTAAATCACCTAAGATACATAAACGTTAAAAATATAAATGTAAGTGTAAATTATAAAGTAAGAATGACTCATTTCAACTTTCTTCTCACAACTGTAAGATTAATGAGGTGCATTGATCCCTGCTCTCAATATCATCGTTCTTCCCCCATCAGTCCCTGGGGTTTTTCTGATTACAAAGTCTCAATCATAATTATAATTTATAATTTGTTTTAGAAACATTGTTCAATATCTATATCCTGTCACCGCGATCTTTTGCCAAATAGAGATATAAGACCATAATCATCAGACTATAAGAAATATGAGTAGAAATAGGCCATTCAGCCCATTGATTCTGCCCTGACATTTAATCATGAGCTGATCCATTTTCCCACTCAACATGCTGCCTGGCTTTCTCCCTATAATGTTTGATGCCCTGGCTAATCAAGAACTTATCATTGTCTCCCTTAAATACACCAATGACCTGGCCTCCACAATTACCGGTGGCAATAAATTTACCACCATTTGGCTGAAAAAATTCCTACTCATCTCTGTTCTAAATGGATGCCTTCCAATCCTAAAATTGTGCTCTTGACCTAGACCCTCTGGGAAGCAACCTTTCTGCATCAAGTCTGTCCTTGCCTATCAAAATTTACATTGTTTAATTGAAATCCCTCCCTCGTTCTCCTCAACTCGAATGAATACAGGTCAAGAGATGTTAAACGCTCGCTATATGATAACCATTTTATTCCTGGAATCATCCTTGTGAACCTCTTAAATGAGGTCTCATATCACTTCCCTGCTCTTCTATTCTAGTCTTTTTGAAGTGATTTCCCATTGTGTCTGTGCTAACCATCAACCAAACTTTTCCCCATTGATTTTTTTTTCTCCTTCCATTAATTTGTTTTCAGTTTCCTTCTTGATTGAAGATGTTATGTCCTTCTACTCCATCCTGACCCACCTGGAGAATGTCACCTCATACCACAGGCTGCTGTTCATTGACTTCAGCTCAAAAATTTAATACAATCATACTCCAGAGGTTGGTGGAAAATCTGTCCTCACTGGGACTTAACATCCCACTCTGTAATTGGATCCTGGGCTTCCTAACTGAAAGCCAGCAGTCTGTCAAGGTTGGAAGCAGAACATGGAGCACCGTCATGCTGAGCCCTGGATGACCGCTCTTGTTCACATTGCTGACCCACAACTGCGATGTCAGATCCAGCTCCAATAGGGTAATTGAGTTAGCAGATGACATGATAGCAATTGGTCTTATCAGTAATAATGATGAGTCGCACCACAAGAGAAGAGGTGCAAAATATTGTGAAAGGGTGGAAGAATAACAACCTGAATCTCAATGTAGACAAGACAAAGGAAATTATTGTGGACATCAGGAAGAGTTCAGAGTGGAGAAACCAAGTTCCTCAGAGTCCACTTAAGAAATCACCTATCTTGGACAAACAACATCTCCTCATTCATCAGGAATACGCAACAGTGACCGCACTTCGTAAAAAGGCTGAGGCAAGCAAGAATACCGTCCACCATCCTGCCAACTTTCTACAGGAGATCTATAAAGAGCGTCATTACCGGCTCCATCACAGTGTGGTTTGGTTGATGCTGATCATTGGGTCAGAGGTTCATCCACAGGATCATAAAAGCAGCAGAAAGGATCAGTGGGGTCTCTTTCTCTTCTCCTCCCTCCTCCCATCAAAGTGATTTACTGAGATTGTTGCTTAAAGAGGGCTCACAAAATCAGGATCCCTACCACCCCACACATATCATCTTCCTGCTTCTCCTGTTGGGAAAGCGATAAAGAAGTATCAGAGCCAGAACCACCAGGCTGAGGAACAACTTCTTCCCAGTGGTGGGGAGAATGCTGAATGTCTGATATACTCTAAACCATCTCTCCGAGAGTCCACTATTTATTAAATAATATTTATTTTATTATCTATGTACTGTACTTGTATATGTGTGTATATTTGTACTCCATTGTCCAATGGACTGAAAAACACTGGTACAATCAGATTATAAATAAATTTTAACTCGAATTATCTATCACCACATTGACTACACTAGCACATTACTAAATATGTCTAATCATGTCTTTGCTTTCTCTTCAATCATTTCTTTTAAAATTCAATATTATAACCCCTTGGGTCCAGAATTTCAATGCTTTATTACTTTTAATTTATTTGCTTCCATTTCTAATCTTGCTTGGTCGTCATCTCTTGAATAAATGTGAGAAAAATTGTTTCATGCTTAACACGGTTTTATCCTGACTGTCACCTTGTCTCGTTCCCGTTTCGATAAATACGTGTCAGTGGTAATATAATTGAAAAGTTAAACTGGCGGTGTTACCTATTCGTGATCCAACGGTCCTGTGCTCTACAGTTCATTGGCAGAATAAAGAAATGACGCACCAGGAATATTGTAATCTGGAAGTTAAACACAAAAGTCTACAGAAATCGTGGTTGAAGTAAAAACATAACGTTGGAGAAACTGAACAAATCAAGCAATGTATGTAACATAACAAAATAAAAATACTTTACCACGATTTTGGGCTTGAGGCCTTCATCAAGGTATTAAATAATGTTGGCAGGCACCTGAACAAAATGGGGGGGGCGGGTGAGTGAGCAGGGGGAGGAGCATGGTCCTAGAGGCAGGGGGAAATAGGTGGATCAGGGAGGGAGGGCAGCAGGAGGAGGGATGGTTCTGTTAATGGAGAGGGAAGGGGTGGAGAGCTGGAGTAAGAACACAAAGGGAAGGAAGTGAGGTCAGAATAGACCAGCAGAAACTGGAGGTCGGTTAATCCCATCCAGCTGGAGAGTGTCTCCCTCCTTTATCCACCAGCCTTTAGGACCGTGCTCCTCCCCAAAACCATTTTGTTTGTGGCCCTGCCTAAATTTTTTATGCCTTGATGAAGGGCTCAAGCTCAAAATGTTGCTTATATATCTTTGCTATATAAAATCCACTGTTTGTCTTATTGTGTTTCTCCAGCATTGTGTTTTTATCTTGTCATCTGGCTTAGTAACTAGTATTTAGTGAGAGTTCAGAAATAATCTTGTGGCAATAAATGTTACACTTCCATAAACCACACCCCACCCCCCCCCCCCAGTTGATGGGATAAATGAGGGATCCCATGTTTTGTTACTGTAGAAAGATTATAATTCAGTATATTTTATGGCAACAAGATGCATTAACTATGGTACCAACCTGCTGGCAATTGCAACAACTCACTATATCTCCCAGCTTTATAAATAAGATCTCAATAATCACAAACCAATTACTTCCAGCTGGTAGGTTTATTAAATATGCTTCTACTACTCAATGCTCTCAACTCACATGTGTATATAAATTAAAATTTATTAGGTGACAGTTGCACTAAATATAAAAGTGTTCCATCCTTTTTTACAGAAGTCAGCACCACCTTCGACTTCGAAATGCAGATTAGTCGTGCTAACTGTGGTGTCATTACAGTTATCTTAACAGCTGCTCTGGCATGTTAATTCACAGGGGCTCCAAAATGATACCATCATTCATGCATTGCTGTCTTTGCTTCACCAAATGGAGGGCACATTATTTTGCATTTTTATTTAGTGGAAAGTCAAAATGTAAATATGAAGATGACATCCCTGATGAAACAGATATAGAACTTGTTGCAACACAAACTTTAGTCTGATAGTTAACCTTGCTGTGAATAAACCAATCATGGATAAAACTGGCAGGCACTGCAACAATTAGGGAATGATGAACTCTCAAATAACTGCAGATCTATACATCTTTTAACTTATTTGCAATATGTGGATTTCATCAACAATATCAACATTTATTGTTCACTCCTAATTCTCTTGCACTGATTTGCTTGCTGAGCCATTAGAGAGGGTAGTCAAGGAAGAACTACATTGGTGGGTGCAGCCAAGGGAGACTGATCAGATTTTCTTTCCTTTCACTACCTACCAGCCTTGCTTTTCATCACCTTTAGGATCTTTGGCAAGTAAATCCCTTCCATTTTACTTTTGAAACTTTGAAACTGATCCTAAACCTCAACCATGTTTTGCAGGAACGTCTTCCAACTTTCCAACTCCAGTGCTTCCTGCTATATCTTCTATTTTCAAACAACCATCAGTCTCTTGAACCTTATGACGTCACAACAAACCCTGCTTCAAAACCACCAAAGAGCTAAATGCACCATTGTCTAACCCAACACGTGGCCAAATGTGGACATTTATTCTTATTCATTTATTTGTCCCCTCTTCCTTTTACATTATTACCCTTTCCCCCCTCTTTTTACGTATTATGTGGACAACTTTTTATGTACCTGGGAAGTTGCCACAAATAAGATGTTTATTGTATCTGTACATTATACTTCTGTGTATGATAATAAACTTCATTCATTGTTTCAAATTTTCAACTCGAGTGATGAAAAACTATCTCCTGACATTATTTCAGAATGAGTCAACTCTGCTTATCAGGTAAGACAATGAGAAAGATATTTCTGTCCTACCTGAGCTCTGAGACTTGTACACAATGAGTTAAAAACAATTCAATTTCAGATTTATTGTCAGAGTTCATTCATTACAACCCTGAGATTCGTTTTTCCTGCAGGCAGGGTAGAATTACCACTAATTGGTAGTTCAAAAAATAAACTATACACAGTGTGTGATAGTACAGATTCTATCACCAATGTGTCTATGTACATATGTACAGATGGTAGTGTAGGATGACTGTGATTGGCTGAGAGTGTAGCCACACCTACTGGCTGGTCTTAAAGGATTGCTCCTAGCCAGACCAGGTCATTCTGGACTGGTCGACCTACTTGTGATACGCTCCAGTCTTTTAGTTAATAAAAGCCTTGGTTTGGATCAACAAGTCTTTGATTCTTTCGACGCACACTACACAGTATAAACACCTAAACAAATAAAGAACTGTTAACAAATAATGAATGACTATTCAATACAGGGAGAATAAAAAAGAAAATCAATAAAGTGCACAAGCAAGAGTCCTTAAATGAGTCCCTGATTGAGTTTCTTGTTGAGGATTCTGATGGTGAAGGGGGAGCCACTTTTCCTGAACCTGGTGGGGTGAGTCTTGTGGCACCGACCACTCCCACCAACTTTTCATTCAGCATTCCGTGCTTTTTGCTCATATTTTGCTGAAGGGTTCAGGCCTGAAACATCAGTTCAACATCTTTGCTGTGAGGAATGTGGTTAAACCTGCTGAATTTCTCCAGAACTACTGAGTAATAAATTTAAGATGAGTATTTATTTTAATCGACGTGGCTTGTTAATGGGTTACGAGCCTATGACAATAAAATAGCTGGAACAAGTCAGGAAGGCTACGAAGGTTAAAGGAACATTATAACTATAGCTGTAGAGTGATTAATAAAAGTTAAAATGGCAAATAACTATGGTTGTAAAGCAAAGGTTAAAAGGGATATTTGGATCTCACTCAATATGCTTGTGATTTACTGTGTCTTACTGCACTTGGAAGAAAATGATCAAAAAGGAAGAGTTGATACTGGAGAATTAGGATGATTGTTTCTAATTATGGCATTCAGCACAGGATCATTAGATTCCAATGAATAGAGGCTGAGAGCTGTTAAATGCCCCTTTAATTCTTGGAAACTCCTGATGAACCTCCTTTGAACCTTCTCCAACTTCAACACCACTTCTGTGCTGTAAAACTTAGTGATTCTGCCTTACTCTCTTTAGGTATCTGTGAAACAAGGTAAATCAATGGTTCATGCAAGAACATACCTGACACTAGGAGGGTAATTGAAGGGATGATGTCTTCATGGATAGGGAAGGTTTGGAGGGAATTGAGCTAAAATTAGACTAGCTCAGGAAGGAAACTTGGGCCAAAGAGTCCATCTCCAAGTTGTATAACTGTGACTCCAAGACTAATGACAGAGCAGCACAAATTAATATGATAATATGATATTGAGTTTATTGTTATACACAAAAGTAAACTATACATACAATATGCATCAAAATGCTGCAGCCAAACAGGTCCTTCGAGGATAAAAAAAATACATGCCCAATTGTAAACATTAAAAAAAATTCTAATTGTATAGTTTGCTTAGTGACTTTAATGATTCGTGGGCTAAACCTAATGCATAAGTAACAACAAAGCCATTAAACACATTGGTGGCAAAATTCAGGTCCACAGGTCTCTTGTAGGTTATGTTTTTCCTTTGACATATTCCTCCTTTCGTATTAAACAGGACATATGATGTTAGAAAGCAGCTTACAATTTTTAAGCCATTTTGTGAGTTTAATGATTTTTTCCCTAAATCCTGGGTCTCCAGTTCTTGTTTGAAGTAAGAATTTACATAATCCACACAAATGTTGTAATTCCTGTCAATTAAAAAAAGTTTAGTAAAATTGTCTGTGCCTTCTGGAGTAACCTTCCAGCAAACTGATCCGAGGTAAAATGTTCCCAATCAGTAGCGATCAAAAGATAGCAGTTGACACCAATTTTTTTTTTGGAAACCTGTCATCGATTGTGCAACAGATCAGTAACTATTTATAGAATACAGCAGACAGTGGTTGGGATTTAGAGAGCATCTCACATCTGTCACTTGTCACAGACTTAGAGGCAAAAAAACAACTCCAGTCATGACCTGTGGATGGCTGCTTTCCCAAATTGGTCCTTTGTTAGAAGCTAAAAAGAGAATAAAGAAGAAGCTAAAAAAAAAGTTCCATCCAATTTCTTTCGGAGGGGAGCATAGCAATTGATCCTGAACATTAACTTAAAAACAGGCTAGGTTAATGGTCCATTTTATTGTTTTCTTTTTTTCACCATTGGATCAAAGTCAACATCTATTGCCCATTACTAATTGTCACCAAAGCAAGTGTCGGTTTAGCATTACTGATTCTGAAGTTAAGATGAACCAGACCAACATGGTCATCAGCAGGTGGTGGTCATCAGTAATAATCATTAAAAGAAATAGGCCCACAGGTTCAGCTCATCCATGCCAAGCAATGGACCCTTTTGCTTTGTTCCCATTTAATCCTCTACTATTGGCTCCCAATAGAGTAATAATTCCAATCTAGTCATGGTTGACTTTTTGGCCTTAGATCCCACTTATTAACTGAAATTAAATTCCATAGCAAGTTGGATCTAATTCTCTAGATTATATCCAGAAAACAATATTCTGGATGAGTCCAGTAGTTCGAGGAACATCAGTGAGAGAAAAAGAATGGCTGATGTTTCATTTCAATAAAACGATCAGCAAGCCAGATCTTCTCCATGTTACTAGTCTGGTAATCTATGGAGTCATGAAGTGAACCAGCAAGGAAAGCTCTCGTGTGACCATCAACCACCTTCATTTGATCCCTTTTTATTATTCTCCAACAGTCTCCAGGTTTTACTACCCACCTGTGCATCAAGGGCCTTTTAAAATGGCAAATTAGCTAACTGAACTTTGGGACGAGGGAGGACACAGGATACCCTGGAGGAAATTCACATGATCAAAAGGAGATTGTGCAAACTATAGCAGAGGCCGGGATTGAACTCACATCTCTGGCGCTGAAAGGTAGCAGTTCTGCAACATGCACCACTATGCCACCCATTACATCACCACCACCATCTGCAAGCTGCGCAGACCGTAATGTAGTGAATGAGGAGGCAGAGACATCCCAATTTGGCTATAGAAAGGAAGTGCAATGCGCAGAAGTGCTGGAGTAATATAGCAGATCTTGCAGCATCTATAGGAAGAAAAGTATAGCCAACATCACAGGCCTGGGCCCTTCATCAAGGTATGAGCAAAAAGCAGGCAGCTGACCAAATTTTAAAAAAAGGTGGTGGAGGAGAGAAAGGAAATTGCTTTCTCCAGAGCTTCAGGGATCAAGGTATTGATCCTAATTATTATGTGGAGAGTTTATGTTCTCCCTGTGACTGCATGGGGTTCTCAAGAGTGCTTGCATTCTTTCCATTGTCCCTCAGAACCATAGAATGCTACAGCACAGAAAATAGGCCATTCAATCCTTCTAGTCTGTGCCAACTTTCATTTCCCACTGACCTGTTCCCATTCCATAACCCTCCAGACCTCTCCCATCCATGTTTCTATCCAATTTATTCTTATAACACAAGATCGAGCCACATTCACCACATCAGATGGCAGCTTATTCGACACCCACCACCCTCTGAGTGAAGAACTTCCCCCTAATGCTCCCCGTAAACCTTTTCCCTTTCAGCTTAAAAATATGATCTCTCGTATTTATCTCCCTCAATCTAAGTGAATAAAGGCAACTCGCATCGACTCTGTCTATGCCTCTCATAATTTTCTAAACCTCTATCAAATCTCCCCTCATTCTTCTTCACTCCAGGGAATAAAGTCCTAACCTGTTTAATCTTTCCCTGTAACTCAATTCCTGAAGACCAAGCAACATCCTAGCAAATCTTCTCTGTAGTCTCTCAATCTTATTGATATCCTTCCTGTAGTTAGGTGACCAGCTGCTCCCACTCCACCATCAGACTCCTCAACAACAAACTCAATCGTGCTCTCATTTAAGGACTCGCACTTGTGCACTTCATTGATTTTTTAAAAATTCTCTCTGCATCCACAGTTTGTTTACATCTGTAATGTCTGTACTCTGACAATAAATCTGAAATCTTTGATGGGAAAGTCAAAATACCATACCTTGCTACCCCTGGCTGGCTGAGGTTGTGAATTTGTGAAGTACTATCAACGGGATCTTGGCGAGTAGCTTTTGAATCTTGCTAATGCACTACTTGCTAATAATTCTCTAAGCTGGTTAAGTAAGGGTAGGATCAGCACCGTCAGAGATCAGGACCAGGGTTTGAACCCTGTGCTGTCTGTAAAAAGTTTGTACCATTTCCCCGTGTCTGTGTGGGTTTTCCCCAGGGGCTCTGGTTTCCTCCTATTGTTCGAATCGTACCAGGGGATTTCTTCTTTTCTTTGGCTTGGCTTCGCGGACGAAGATTTATGGAGGGGGTAAATGTCCACGTCAGCTGCAGGCTCGTTTGTGGCTGACAAGTCCGATGCGGGACAGGCAGACACGGTTGCAGCGGTTGCAGGGGAAAATTGGTGGGTTGTGGTTGGGTGTTGGGTGTTTCCTCCTTTGCCTTTTGTCAGTGAGGTGGGCTCTGCGGTCTTCTTCAAAGGAGGTTGCTGCCCGCCAAACTGTGAGGCGCCAAGATGCACGGTTTGAGGCGATATTAGATATTAGATGTAAATTGGGTGGCACAGATTCATGAGCCAAAATTGCCTGTTACTGTACTGTATGTCTAAATTTAATAATTTAATAAAAAAATATTTCCTGCCTTTTCTATAAAATTTGTTGTCACATGATACCAGGTACAAAAAAAGTTCTTCTACAAGCAATCCAACAGGTAAATGCAGATGTTCACACATCTATATAAAGTAGATAAACAAGATCACAATTGGTGTTGTACTGGAATAAATGAATTAGTTCAAAGCAAGGACAACATGCAAATATGTTTGCAGGGTTCATTCAGGAGTTTGAGGGGTGCAGGGAAGAAACTGTCTTTCAGCCTGTGGGTTCACAGTTTCACATTTTTGGCCATTCTCCTTGAAGGGAGGATGGAGAAGAGAGTGTATCCAGGACATGATGGGTCCTTCAGAATGTTGGCTGCCTTTCCCAGGCAGCAGAAGATATGGATAGAGCCCATGGAGGGACAGAAGTTTGCATGAGGTTCTGGGCTACATTCACTGCCTTCTGCAATTTCAGATCTTGAGCTGAGCAGTTCCCATATCTCGCTGTGTGGCATCAAATAAGTTTACCTGCACAGGTTGTGGAGGAACATCCTGAACTTTCTTAGTCTTCTAAGAAATTAAAGGCATTGGTATGCTTTCTTGACCATCACATCAATGTGATTGGTCCAAGTCAGGCCATTGGAATGCTTTTCACTTCAGCTCCATTGACATGGACAGGTCTATGGTCTCAGCCTCCTCTTCTGAAGTCAATGACCATCTCCTTCGCCTCATTGGCATTGAGAGAGAAGTTGCACCATCTTGGCACCATGGCATTAAACTTTCTATCTCGCAGAAGTCTCAGATAATAGTCCAGATAATCTATGGGAAAATGAAGCAGACAGCAAACATTCACCTTGAACTGCTCTAATATTTACCACATTTTACTTCCAATCTTAGAAAGCAAATTAAATATGTACTGAATATTAATCATTGAAGAAATATATTGTAATTCACATAAGTGAAAACAAGTCTAAACTCTAAGCAAGATGTTTTAATTTTGTACTTCAACAGAATGCGCTGAAATATTGGCCACTGAGGAATGTCAGATAAACCTGTTGTTTATTTGATCTCATATCTGGATTGGCTGTTATTAGCTTGCACCTCCGTTCCCTTTCACACTCGATAAAACTCCCATAATGATAGAAACATTGCAATTCAGTCACTCACCGTATTATGTGAGAGATAGGGTGAAAATTAGAAATAAATGAACAAAGTGATCATTACTTAAGTTGTATCAGAAGTTTCAGGATACATCGATTCTTTTAAGTCTTCAGTAAGATACATGACTTTCACAAAGTTACGTCCTTTCAAAGATTGTGGAGCGCACAGACTTGATGCCTTGAAGCTTGCATAGTAATTCGCTGCATCCTATTTTTAAACAACTTGTCAACTTTTAAATCAATACATTGTATTCTGAGCATGGAGCAACACATGTTGTGATTAATTACAAGACAACTGAAAGTGGCTGATAGATGTGTCGTTTCAGACAACCCGAGAATTGAGTAAGTAGTTTTGGCAATGAGTCAGGAAGATGGTGAAAAAAAAGAGAAAAATATTTTTAAATGAAAATTTACATAATTTTGTCACGGTAAATCAAAGACCACTACATCAGGCATAGATGGACTTGCCTGGTAGTAAGATGCTTCATCAGATACAACTGTATTCCATTGGAAGTGGTCAGCACCACTTGAAAAATATTGTTAAAAAAGTTAAAATTTTTTAAATTAGACACGCTAACAGGCCATTTTGGCCCACAGGTCCGCGCCACCAATTTACACCCAGTTAACCTTAACCCCCGATATGTTTTGAATGGTGGGAGGAAACTGGAGCCCCTGGGGAAATCCCATGGAGACACGGGGAGAATGTACAAACTACTTACAGACAGCGCGGGATTCAAAACCCAGTTCCAATCGCTGGCGCTATAAAGGCATTGCACTAACCGCTATGCCTATCATACCAATTTAAATAAATGGCCCTGAGTCCATGATCTCTAGTCTTGAACATAGAATATTGCAGCACAGTACAGGCCCTTCAGCCAACTTACCTAAACCTACTCAACAAACTAAACCATCCTTAATTCATGCCCATAACTCTCTACTAAACCATTCTTAATTCATGCCCATAACTCTCTATTTTTCTTGCATCCATATGAGTTTTTCAAATGTTGCTATTGCACCAGCCTCCACCGCCACCCCTGGCTTTGCATTCCATTCACCTATACTCTGTATAAGAAACTTACCCTTGACGTCGCCCCTAAACTTTCCTCCCCTCACCTTGCTCATGTGTCCTCTGGCATTTGCTACTCTCGTTCCAGGAAGAGGTGCTGGCCGCCCACCTTATCTAATAATAATCTTATAGTCCTCTATTAAGTCATTTCTCATCACTTCATGGAAAAAAGCCTTAGTTTTGTTAACCTTAGCTCAGAAGAAATGGTTTCTAATCCAGGCAACATCCTAGTAAATCTCCTCTGCACCCTCTCCATAGCTTCTACATCCTTCCTCTAATGAGGTGACTAGAATATTCCAAGTTTGTATTACAAAAGGAGGGAATCATAAGTCCTTTACCATTTAAGAGCAGTTGAGCAGTAATTAATTTACTGATCCTCAGTATGTGGATCTCAGAAATTAAATTGTTTATGACCAGTAAGGGAAAGGGATCGAATGGGATCATCATAATTATATAATGGTGTTTCTTAAAGAGCTGTGAATTATAAATCCAATGAGAATGTGCATTCTGAGGTCATAATTAACTTCAAGCACGTGCTCCAAATAAACATGCGGATGGACGAGTTATCCAAGAAAGTTTGCAAATGCTGGGCTTGGGTGCAATGTTCAAAGAGTTTCTCCAGTACATTTCTGCATTGCACTTGGACGAAAGAAGTGTTCTGCTCTTCAAGTATCAACGTCAGAGATGGGATTAAAGCATGGTGGAGAATTTCCATGTTATTACCAACATGTTGTTCACCAACATATCAAATCTTATGAACTTCATGGGCTACATCGGCCATTTTCAATGGCGATCCTACGACCACCCTACCACTCCCACCGGGGGCCAGAAAATAAAAGCCTTGTTTCCTTTTCACTTCATGCAATACCAATATTTTTTTTAATGTAGTACGGAAGAAACCAAAACTTCACTGCTTCACGGGGAACGGGGCCCATAAACCTTGAGCAGCGTCTTAGGCAAAAAAGATAGTTAAAAAATGGTTGGGAATGGTTGGGATAGATTTAAAAACTTAGCACAGGGAAACAAAAATAATGCTATTTACAGACTTTCATTTACATCAGGATATGAATTCCCAAAAGATATGTGGACACCATACTGTGGACCTTTACTGCATATATCTTAATATTTTAATGTGTTTAACTTCTGACTTAAATTATGTAAATATGCTTTGTGATCCTGGAGAAATACTATCTCGTCTTTACCATGTGAGCATGGCAGGAACAATAAATAAAGTTGACTTGAAATGACAAGTGAACTAACAAGTACTTGTTAGTAGTGTCCAGACAACAGATAGTAAAGCTCAATAAAGAATTTCAAGAGTAGGGGAATCACTAATCAGAGGACATAGGTTTAAGGTGAAAGGGAGGTAAGTTTTAACAGAGGGGCAACTATTTTTTTCCACAGTGGGAGGCGGGTAGATGGAATAAGTTTACCAGAGAAGGTGCTTGAGCATGTACTATTGCAATACTAAAAAAACAAATTGGTCAGATCCACGGATAGGATGGGTTCGGAGTAGTGATTTTCAAACTTTTTCTTTCCATTCACATACCTCCTTAAGTAATCCCTATGCCGTAGGTTCTCTGTGATTAGTTTAATTCCACCTAATTGGCCCATGGAAATGGGCCAATGACAATGACAATTTTTCTCAAGCAAAATATTTCAGCACTGGTTTTCAACCTTCCCTTCCCACTCACACACCTTAAACAACCCCTTACTAATCACAGAGCACCTATGGCATAGGAGTTACTTGTGCGGTGATGTGTGAGTGGAGAGCAAAAGTTTGAAAACCACTGGTTCAGAGGAATGTGGGTCAAATGCAGGCAAGAGGACATTTTGGCTGGCATCAACCATTTGGGCCAAAAGGCCTGTTTCCAATATTGTATGACTCAATATTTGCTGATGGATGCCAAATCAATGTTATGAACTTGGTGTTAATCTTCAATAAACACTTCCATCCATATATCAAAAAAACAGGCAATGCCTGCCAACTTTACACAGTCAAAAGAAACCACTTGAACAGCTAATATCTGGTTGCTTGGATATACAATAATAGTTGTCAATCATGGACGATCGACATGATTGGTGTTCACATTTATGAAATATTGACTAAAGAGATCAGTTATTGCAGGAGGTTTTCACTCAGTACAATTAATTATGCCTTTAGATAGGATATTACTCGGAAATGGTGCATGTGCCACTATGGCATATAATGAAATGATTATAAAAAAAAACCCTGTCTTTCTTCTGGTTGTACAAAATTTCTTCATTTCTACTTCAGTGTTAGAAACATAATATTTAACTTCACCCAGTAATTTATTCTAGTTGCAAAAATCCCCTCCATCAGGCACAGTAGCCGTCAACAGATGACATATGCACTAAATAGACCTGCAAAAGAAACCTTCCCTAATCTAGATCTTTATTGCACCTTGATTCTATCTCAGTATTTCCAATGACTTTGCTCCCAATCTATGCATGCTTTTAAAATGAATTTAATTCATTCCCTCAGTGAGCACCCAGGTAATTACATTGTAGTTTTATTGCAGAATACAATTAAAATACAATTACCTAGATCATTTCTGTCTAAGACTCACTTCGTGATGGTTAAAAAATAATTACCTAGGAACAATAAAACATCCATTCATCCTGTCATCCTCAAATAAGTGAAGTGGAGTTTATTTAGTGCAAGATGGCTTTGAACAATTTTTCATCCAATGGCAAAGGGACCAATATAAATCATCCAAAAGATATTATAGTTTCCACATATTACTCAATTGGTGCTATTTCCAAAACAAATTAAATGAGTACTCTCAATGATTTAGATGCAAATCGAAGAACTTTCTGTTTATACATTAACCTGTGCTACCACAAGTTAGTCCTTTCAATACCAATGAGTGTTCAAATGAAAATCTATAACAAATTGGCAAGATAAACAAAAGCCCCACTACCTCAAGAAGAGGTGGACTTGCTGGTGGTACAATGCCCTGACAGATGCTATCATATCTGCATTGGTGCAGGTATGCTGCAATTTGAACAGCATTTGTAAAAAAAAACTTTGACATGAATTATTTCTTTAAAAGCAGGGGTGTCAAACTCAAATTCACGGAGGGCCAAAATTAAAAACTTGGACTAAGTCGAGGGCCGAACTAAATATTTATTGAAAATTTTCAACAACATCTGCATGTTTTCTCTTCTTTCAACATATGTAATGTTAAACTTTTTCTTATTAAAATAAATGTTTAATAATAGTTTTGGATAAACTCTTTCCAGAAGCATTAACAAATGAGAAATAAAATATTCAATAAATAATATTTCTCTATAGAGGATTTGTCAAATGTTGCTAGTGTGCTGTCGAATAGTAAAATCTGAGGGCTATTGAGAATGTGGGAGAATAACATGATTCCTGAAACAATCAAATGGGTGACTGATTGTGGGCATGAACTCTAGCAGGGTTATTTGCCATGCCCTTTTTCCATTGGTACAGATATCCTTTGATTTACACACTTTTCAAGTTTTATGCCTAATGAGCTTGTATCCAGGTGCAGGACCATTTTTAACCAGGAATATATTTATCACTGTGACATGAAACTATTGGAAGATCGTTTTATCCTGAGATTAAAGTTCATAATACTTACTCAGGCCTGTGTGCGGGAGGGCGGGGGTTTGCAGGCGATCGGGTTGGACAACGACATTGCGGGGGCATCGGCTCTCGCTGCAGGGCGGCATCTCGGCGGATCAGCGGCCCCATCACCGTGAGTCGCGGGTCGGCCTGCGGCAGGGAGGGGGAGTGGGCAACGGTCCTGGCGAGGTCAGGCCCGAGGCCTCCGGTTCCGGGCGCTGGGAAGCGGCCTTGGCTTCCCCTGACACCGGCCAGGCCCCAAAACCAGAGTCCACGGTGAGACCCTGCAACGTAAACAGAGGAGGTGGGGGCGATTAGCAGGCTGACGCCAATGCATTCTGGGATTTGTTGTTTTACTGTGCATGGGCGGCCAGCGGGCCACCTCTAATACATTTTTGAAATGATCTTGCGGGCCAAATATAATTATGGCCCGCGGGCCAGAGTTTGACATGTGTGCTTTAAAGAAACAGTCTTGGGCTACAATGGGTGAACGATTACCAGAGGTGATTTCAGTCTCCCAATCCCCAAATACAATGAGTATTTAGAAGCATTGGTTGTGTCTGGTCAATGTCTTACATGGAGATAATTAATTAAATTTGGTGGAAAACTCAGTTGGCTACACTGATTCATATCCAGCACAAAATACATGGATTTCAATTTTATAAATCAAATGAAGTCATGGCTGTTCTACAGTCGTAAAATGACTGCTCTCTGGGCTAATTCAGAGGCCTAATCACACAGGTTTGAGGTTCCCTACTCATCATTTTGTGAAGGTTCTTGAATGGGTGTTGGTAGCTTCCATGTGAAGCAGTCAAAGGGATATTTGAACTGTCAACCATTGAAAAGATTTTAAAAATATGATATTAGGTGATCTCATTTGATCAGAGAGTGAGGGGATCTTAAGTGTTGAGAGGAAAGGAAGAATTAAATAAAAGGTATGTGTGGATTGATATTCTATAGCTTGCTCTGGGATTAAAGATCTCTCATTCTTATTCAAATTACAGAGATACGCGTCTCCTGAATTTAAAAGTGCCAAAGGGAAATGGAGAGTTTCAAATTTTAAGTGGGGAAATTGGGATTTATCAATTAGCTAGAATTCCTTAATTAGCTAGGATTCTTTAATCATCAATCTATGAAAATACGGATTTCCATAAAAGGTTAGTACAATTTTCCCCAATCCTTTTGCAGGTGCAGAGTATTTCATAGCCAATATTTTCTTCTTCATTGCCAAGGGAATTTAACAATGAGATAGTACGCTAAATAACAGTTTAGTTTTACTGAATTATATTAACCCAACTGAAAGCTAGCAGAGCATGGAATAAATTAGCCTTAAAACATCTTAGTGAATATTTGCCATCAGTTATATTCACCTTCCTTACACCTAAGTGTATGTACCTGACATTGAGCTGAGTGTAGGGGCATAAGTACACCTGCACAGTACAAAATAATTATTGGGCATGTCTGCAGAAGAAACAATTTCCATGCACTCCCCCCCCACCCCATGCAGGGCAGCACAGTTAGCGAGGCAGTTAGCGCAATGCTTTCACAGACCCAGTGAACTGGGTTTAAATCCAGCATTGTCTGTAAGGGGTTTGTGCATTCTCCCTATTGTTTTTTCCTGATTCTTCCGTGTCCTTCCATCCTCCAAAATGTATGTGGTTGGTAGGTTTATTGGGTGTAATTGGGTGGTGCATGTTTCATGGTCTGGACTGTCTGTCTACTGTGCTGTATTGTTAAAATTAAAATGTAATATACCACTACGCAATTAGCCAGCTGAATAGAACTGAAAAACAGGGAAGCTAATTGAAAATTATGTAGAACTTTGCCAAGATTACTCTTAGATCACCCTAAACAGTTTAAGTTACAAAAGGCGATGAAGGAAGTGAGGAATAATGAAATAAGATTTTTAAAGATTAAAATTTATTTTTGCTTTGAAAATTGATTAATGATGCCAGGGCCATTTTCTCTTGAAAGGAGAACTTTGAAGGGTGACTTAAAAATTTGGAGAAGGTTTTTCAAAGAATTTGATCAAGTGGATGTAGATGGAAAATTTAAAATTAGCATCTGGACATCCGAAAAAGACATACATAAATTTCACAAAGCATTTTTTGAGGAACATCTTTAATTAGATTATAGTTCAAATGTAGAATATGCCACCACATGAAGAAGTTGCAGTTAATGTAGAAACTAGGATGAAAGTATTTTGCTCTACGAGGATGAAAATAAAGAAGAATCAGTGGATAAAGGAGGAGAAAGGAGGGCTCATGGGAAGCATAAACATTGGCACTGACAATTGAATTAAATATGAAAAAAAACAACACCAGCTGCTGGAAATCTGAAATAAACTCTTGGAGGTCTTCAGCCTGAGGCAATGCCTTTCCATAAAGGCTGACCTTTTGGGTTTCCTGAATGATCTGTTTTTCCTTGGGCTAAATAATCTGAGCAAGTGCTCTCCATTCCATTCTATTTTAAAAACAAATGCATGCACGCACATGGGCAAACACACACACACATGCACCCACACCCACACACACACACATACGCACACACACGCGCACCCACACTCACACACATACACACACACGCACACACACACACATGCACCCACACCCACACACACACACACACACGCACCCACACCTACACACACACACACACACACACACACACACACACACACACACACACACACACACACACACACACACACACACACACACACACACACACAAAAACTTTATTATTGAATGTATGCCAAGTCTGACATTTCTTGTAATTTGGCTATTTTAAGTTATATGTAATGTATCTTGAGTTATTAAAACTCAAAAGAAACAATGAAATTTTAAAAAAATGCCTTCTCTCACCGAAACTAACTCGTGATGGGCACCTGCTGAAAATGTTGAATATAATACTCAAAGAATGAATATTTTTAACATAACCATGCCTTTTCATAACCTTTGCCAACTTCACATGATGTTTAGCCAAATACAGAATAATAAAGGCCACAGGGCACAAGATGAGGTCAAAAAATGTGTGTACAGTGAAGAAGAATGAAAAGTATTAGGAGATATTCCAGTGCTCCGTCCGGAAGGATACAGATACAGATGCAGCAAATGTTAAAATAAACAGGTTATCATGACTGTATTTCGAGAAAACCTAACAATTGTTTATATCAGATAAATGGGGAAATATTCATATGTAGCAGATAGATAAGACAAGAGTTAAACTTACCATATGTTAGATACAGCAATTATATTACACTGGTGCCAATATATTTTATTTTGATTCCAATTCAGTTTGTAAAACTTTTCAGCTCTGTAAGCTTGGACACTGCTTTCCCCAATCCTGAAATAATTATCTATCGTGAAAAGGCAAGAGTCCAACCCCACAAACCAGCAAGTACCAGC
This sequence comes from Narcine bancroftii, assembly GCF_036971445.1. Taxonomy (NCBI): domain Eukaryota; kingdom Metazoa; phylum Chordata; class Chondrichthyes; order Torpediniformes; family Narcinidae; genus Narcine; species Narcine bancroftii. The sequence goes on along the minus strand of NC_091477.1, from coordinate 9,004,877 downwards.
CATTAGTGTGAGTTACCACAAATTTGAAGGCAACTTGGTGTGCATAATGCAGTCATAGATTGTGTTGCATCTTGAAACAAAAAGCTGGTAAACATCTTCATCCTCTCACATTGAGCGACGTTACACATTGTTGTAAAATGTAAAACCGGCTGCCTGCACTTTACCATCTGCTCACGTATCCAGGCGTAGCACAATTTGGCCAGATGCAAGCCATGGGGGGGGTGTTTTCTCACATTTTTTTTTAATTAGCGGAATCTTTGCACCTTTTTAATTTCCTGTTGACCAAATGAATTTGACAAGTTCTAGGAATACATATTATTTGAACGTTAAGAGGATAAATCCTCTTTAAATTCCAATAATTATGAAAGATTTGATTCAAATATTGTGAAGTTGCAAATTCCACCTCATTAGCTGTAGTTCACGCAGAGGCTGCGCAATGTGCATTTTAATCCCTCATTAATCCCTTTGTTGGACTCTTGTTAAAATCAATACCAAAGATAGTGACAGAAAAAGACATTAATTAACATTTGGAATTAACATATATTGTCACATTCATTATAATTAAAAATAAGTGAACACTATACATGGTCTTCTCAGGTTATGAGTGACCTGACTCTCAAAAATCTGATTCAACTCAAGTTTCCCTGACATATTAAAATATTTATCAAGCTCATCATAAAAATTATAAAACATCTCATAGTGATTATTAGTAACTGGTAAATCTCAGATGTGGCACAGGAGTGATGACTGAAGCGGGCAAGACTACCTGCCACCATTATGTCAGCTTTCTACAGGAGCTCCATCGAAAGCGTCCTGGCCGGCTGCATCACTGTGTGGTGTGGTTGCTGCAGGGAAATAAAGGAGAGGTCAATCCTCAGGTTCAGAAGAGTGGCAAAGAGAATCACTAGAATCTCCCTAAACCCCACCCCCCAACGATGTGATCCACCAGGATCGTTGACTGAAGAGGGTGTGCAAATCCATCTCGCTCACTGCATCTTTCAGCTGCTCCCATTGGAAAAGTGACAGCCAGCACCGTCGGGCTGAGGAGCAGCTTCAGTGAGAATGCTGAATGACCATAGGGATTGTTTACACTAACCAACAGAACATATTAATACATGCCCTGTTTGTCTATATATGTGTTATGTCTGGTTGTGTATCTGCATGTTTTGTACCCAGGACCAGAGAATGTTGTTTCATTGGGTTGTAATTGACAAAAGACAAAGGAGGAAAAAACCCAACACCCAACCCCAACCAACCAATTTTCCCTTGCAACTGCTGCAACCGTGTCTGCCTGTCCCGCATCGGACTTGTCAGCCACAAACGAGCCTGCAGCTGACGTGGACATTATTCCTCCATTAATCTTCGTCCGCGAAGCCAAGCCAAAGAAAGAAATAATTGTGGAATCAAATGACAACAAATTTAACTTTAAGTGAACCTATTTAGGACTCTGAGATGTAATTCTACCCCTAACTTCCAATACATTGGGTTCACCACTGAGCCCGTGTATCAGGCTGCACAAGTTGACCAGGTGGAATTAGTTAGCATGAACGGTGACCCCATTCATTTGCTGACTCAGCGAATCAAGAATGCTAAATAACGATGTGGTTTACATTTTATGGGTCTTTATTATTTTATTTAATTTTCAACTTTTACGTTACTTTTGAACGATTTAAATAAGAGGTGCTAAAGTATGCCAAAATATTTGAGGGCAGGACCTCAACATCTGCACTTCATGTCTGCTCTCTGTACTGAACCTTCTCTGCATTATGAAATCTGCTCCTCCTTATCTAGAACTGATTATTATTGGGGCTTGTGGGGTGAGGGGGGGGGGGAAGGGTGAGTTAGAGGGGTGGAATTAGTGTGGGAGGTGAGTATGAGCAGCAAGATGAATTGCTCACTCCAATTTGCTGACAGGAGAATGTTCAGCTTAAGGCGAGAAGGAAGAGATTTGAGGATCGCCGATGGGGGGATGTGGAGGTAGGGGAATCTTTTACTGTCGGATCCTGTATCTTGAATGAGCTCCCAGATGAAACTAGAGAAATGGGCAAAGTTACAATATTCAATATACATTTGGACCAATATAGACTTAGGAAGGGTTTAGAAGTAAACTGTATGAGCCAAATGCAGGCAAATGGGACTAGCCCAGAATTCCAACTCGGTCTGTATCATTCCATAACTCAGTTGAAAATTGCTTCCATTTTCCACGCTATTGATGTACTCTCTGATGTGGCCACCACAGGCAAGGACTCCCTTTATAAGCATGATGGGTTTTTCCCTTAATGGCTTCTCTACCTGTGATAACGATGTCCTCACACAGCAATGATCAAAGAACCACAAAAAAACATGTCAGTGCAAAGCAGTGATGGTGACCTTAAGACATCTCAGTCTTATTCTTCTCAATGATATCAAAGTGGCCTTGGCAAATTGACAAGAGTACATAATGAAGTCAGCACTTACAGTGTGATACTGAAGTGGATTTGGAGCCTGTTAGGTTTTAATTTGTGGTCACTGGGGGAAACTTTCCTTTTCAAAACTAATCAACAAAAAAACTTTTTGAGTCAGATTTGCAGAAAACATATGGAATCGATGACACTGAAAATGTATGGATTAATTCTGCCGTAAGCTTTCTCATATCATTTATGCTCAGTATAAAAGGAATTTTAAGCACATTGTGTCATTCAGAAATCTGTTTACACTTCATTCTGATGGCATGAAATTGAAATTGAACAGATTAGTTTTTATGAAAAGCTGAACATCATCACGTGGATGTTAGCAGGCCTTGTGGCTTGGACTGTGAGCATTGAATTAGAGGGCATTATTAAATATTAACAACCTCAAGTGTGATAAGAGATTAAAGGATGTTCCTTCCTCAACAACATCCTCCCATCCATCTATTGCCACTCAGTGCTTAATATGTGGTAAAGGTTCCCAGCTAAGAAAGCTGATGCTTGCAATGCAGTCCATTGCTGGGCTAACTGTGAAAGGTGTAGATATTGTTCCGGAGCATGAAGAAGCAAAGTACATTTAAACTCCTCTTTCTTCGTGTGAAGTGGCTTTGTCGCTGCTATAATTGATTGAAAATAAACCTTTCCCGTATCTCCTGTACCTCACACACAGGCACTGGAGTATTGGTACCTTGAGGCAAGGAACCCACACAGGCTACAGGCTGCTGGCAACTTGCAGTCAAAGGACTCACACCAGGTTGCGGACTGCTGTAGACTAGCTGGAGATTGGCTGAATGCATACCGGGTATTGGAACTGGGATGCCCTTGGGCACTGAAGGCTTCCTGATCGTGTCAGAAGTTTGGACCTGGAGCTCGAGTTACCGAGGTTTGGCCTGCAATCTGTCTGGCTGTGGAGGCTTTTGGAGCGCTGGAAGCAAATCCGCCGATGTTCAGGACTCTGAAGGGACTTTTCCATTTATCTTTCTCTGACTGTATGGGGACTGAGCAATTTCAGGTGATGGTGAATATTTTTCTTCTTTCTAGCAGATTGTAATATTACATCTGTTTTATTACTTGACAATAAAAGAATCTTGAATCTTGCACTTCCACTCTCATGCAATATCTCCTCCAGAATCTCTCACCCGCACTGACAGAACACAGATAGAATTCCCTTAGTCCTCACTTTTCACCAACAAGTCCCTGCATCTTTGATATTTTCAAGTTTCATACAATCAAAAATGTTTACTTTTGTTAGCTTCTATAGCCACACAGAGGTGCCACTCGTCCAGAGCCTCTTCCAAGAAGAGAAAGATAAGCAAACGGAGACCCTCCAGTGATGTTGAGTGTCTTGGGTTCTGCACATACACATGGAAACAGGCACACATACACACACACATATATAAACACATGCACACACAGACACACACATATATAAACACACGCACACATATACAAACACACACACACACATACACAGACACACACACACATATATACACACACACATACACAGGTACATGTACTCATATGCACACTCACACACACACATGTATATCCACACAGGCACACACACATGTATATACACACACACACAGGCACACATGTATATACACATGTATACACACACACAAACATGCACACACGCACGCATATACCTACAAGCACACATAAACACGCAAACACACATATACACAGGCACATGCACACGTATATACATACACTTCACACACACACTCGTTTGTGTGTGTGTGTGTGTGTGTGTGTGTGTGTGTGTGTGTGTTTTTCAAGATTGCCGCATATTATCTATCAAATGAGTCCATTGCTGTTAGAGAGAGAAAGTGGAAATACTGTTCATGTAAAATAGAGAGGTTTATAAAATCAGGGGGGCACAAAACGATGAGATAGTCATATTCTCAAGGAAAGGGCATCTAAAATGAGAGGACATATATTTAAGAGGGGAAAGATTTTAAAGGACCTGAGGGGTGTTCTTTTAACTCAGAGGGCTGTGTTTATATGGAATGAGCTGCCAAATGAAGTCGTAGAGGTGGGGACAAGTGTAATGCTCAAAAGACATTATGGAAGGTACAAGCATAGGAACGGTTGAGAGATGTATGGGCTGAATGCAGGAAAATAGAACTAACTTAGTCAACGTTAACTAGTTGGGGCTGTTTTCAAGCTAAATAATGTCTGAAGAGCTGAGGTTCATATTGAAATTACGCAAGATCTGGAGCATCTCCATAAGTGAGGGTAGGATGGTTATTCTGGTAATGAAAATTGGCTCTGAGATCTGTCACAGTATTACTAATCTAATCGCCAATAGGCTTCATTCCCTGAAGCAGTGAAAAAAATAGATTTTTATTTTCAGTTTTAATAGCAGAGAATTACAAATTTGGCATGAGAAGTCAGAGCAAGGGGACCATCCAGAAATTACATTGCTGCATTGCAGGATTTATTAAGGTTCTGGAATATTACTGAAGTTTTATTTTGGGGATTAGATTTGCATGTGGTCAGACACAGTCCAACATGTTAAATACAAAAATTCTGACATTTCACTTGTCTTGCAAAATAGCTTTGAATGGGGATGGCACCGAAACATGGGAGAATTTCATTAAAGTGACAAGCATAAATATCCCAGCAGCACCAACACAAATGACCAAAAGTGTTTGCACCAGATGGGTTCTAGTGCTGTGAGTCCTTGCTCTCTCGGCCACGGCTGCCATTCATCACCTGAGTGTTTCTTTCTGTTCTGATTAGGTCAGAAGCAGAGTCCCAAAGCATGTCAATCCAAACCCAAAACAGCTAACAAGGACAGCGTACAAATACAGAAAGGAAACTTTCCCAAAGGAATGTACAGAGAGAATCTGCAACACATGGAAAAAGAGCTGGGTTTGGACTGCAGCTACACTGCAGGAGGAACAAGTGTGATGCAGCTTGATTTGAAGATCAAGGTGCAGATCAATGAACGATCAACGCATATTGATATCGCTGTAGATAGTTCCAAAAATAAACAGCAACATGTTCAGCTACTCACCTTTGTAAAAGAGCACTGTTACTCCCAAGTTATATTCCAGAGAAGAATTAAAGATTTATGTTCAACCTGCTCATGTTCCAAGGTGAGGCGTTTCTGGGAAGATTCGGGGAATCTTCTCGAACAAATCACCAAGATTAGATTTATTAGATACTGGAATTGATTATATATTGGGAAATATATCAGATGTAAGACCTAAAATGAGGCTGTTGAAACATCAATTAGAATTTGTAAAGATCACATTGGTGGTGGCCAGGAAATCCGATTCCCATCTAGATATAATCCATTAGAAGACAGAAATGTAATTACGTTTTCCCCTGGAGAAAATTACACATAACCTTTGGAAAAAATATGATGTTTTTCCAAAAAAAAATGGAGTCTATATCTTCAACATGTAGGTGTAGATTCTTAACGACACTCATTCCCCCCCCCTCCGCTGCCCTCGGTCCCCTGCATCCGGGAACCACCTGGGATTCCGGGTAAGTCAGGATATTTGTCCCTTGGCAGGAGATTGAAGAATTCAATCAAACCTTTTTGTTCTTTTTTAATTAATTTTCATCCCTTTTTCTTTTCTCTCTTCAATTCTCTAGACTATATATCTCTTTTTTTCTTCCTGAGTGGATTGGGGGGGAGGGTTAGGACTTGTTCTTTGTTTTTCTTACTCAAAATCAACATCAAATGATAAGATTATCTTTCCTTTATGTCATTGATTTTCATGTTGTTTTAAAAATATAAATAAAATAATAAAAAAAGGATTAAAGATTTATGGTCAAATTAAATGTCCCATTGGCCACAAAGACCAATAACATGGGACAATGAAAATATTGCTTCCTGTAAATTTTTGCATATATTTTAAGGATCTTGGGCTGGTAATCATGAAAATCATCTTAAAATTTTCATATCACATACCAATTTTCAGATATAACCTATTTTTACGATTTCCTGCCTTATTTTAAGTCAACTAGTATATTATAACCATACAACCATTTAACAATTACAGTTCAGAAACAGGCCATCTCGGCCCCTCTAGTCTGCATTGATTTATGTGATCTCCTTTAGTCCCACTTACCTGTTCCCTGCCCATATTCCTCCAATCCCTGCTCATCCATGCACTCATTCAACTCTTTCTTAAATGATAAAATTGATCTTGCTGTAACCACCTCTTCCGGAAGGTCATTCCACTCAACTACCACTCTCTGAGGGAAGAAGCTCCTTCTCATGTTACTTCTAAACTTTTTTCCCCTAACCCTTAATTTATGACCCCTTAGTCCAATCTTATCTATCATCAAGGGGAAGAGCCTATTCACATTTGTTCTATCTATTCCCCTCATCATTTTATATACCGCTATCAAATTCCCCCTCAACCTTCTACACTCCAATGAATAAAGACCCAGTCTACTCAATCTTTTTTTGTATTCTAAATACTGCAATCCAGGCAACATTTTAGTAAATCTTCTCTTCACCCTCTCTACCTTATTGATATCCTTCCTATAATTTGAGGAGCAGAACTGCACACAGTATTCCAAATTTGGCCTCACGAATGCCTTGAATAGTCTCAACATCACTTCCCAACTCCTATATTCTATGCTTTGATTTATAAAGGCCAGCATGCCAATAGCCTTCTTTATCACTCTATCCACATGAAATTTCACTTTTAAAGGATGATGAACCGTTATTCCAAGATCCCTCTGTTCCTTTGCATTCCCCAATGCCTTCCCATTCACTATATATGTCCTGTTTTGATTATTCTTCCCAAAATGAAGCACCTCACACTTATTGGTATTAAAGTCCATCTGCCATCTTTCAGCCCATTAATCAAAGCAGTCCAAATCCTTCTGCCGTCTCTGAAAACCATCTTCACTATCCACAACTCCCCCTATTTTGTATCATCCGCATACTTACTAACTTAATTTACCACTCCATTAGCCAGATTATTAATGTAAAAGACAAACAACAAGGGACCCAACACTGATCCCTGAGGCATACTGCTCTTCACCGACCTCCATCCTGACAGACAGTTATCCACCATGACTCTCTGGCATCTACCTTCTAGCCACCATTGAACCCATCTAACTATCTCAACATTAATACCTAGCACCTGAACCATCCTTACCCACCTTCCACGTGGAATCTTATCAAAGGCCTTACTGAAATCCATGTAGAAAACATCTCAGGCTCTACCCACATCAACCTCCTCAAAAAAATCAAACATGACCTTCCCCACACAAACCCATGTTGGGTGTCCCTGATCAATCCCTGCTTCTCTAGATACTTATATATATTATCTCCAAGAATATTTCCATTAGTTTACTGACCACCAAAATCAAACTTACTGGCCTTTAATTGCTGGGCCTACACCTAGGGCCCTTTTTAAACCATGATTACCCATAAAGCAAGCTGTTTTGGTCAGTTCAAGTCTATCTGGGCATTCACTCAGTGCAGGTGCTATGCAAATGTTGCCTTCGACCTGGGTGTACTTAGTTAGTATAGATGCAGACGGGCTATAAAAGCAGCTCACATATGCAGATGCTGGGCATTTCATTGCTAAAATTAAACACATGTTGATACTTAACAAGGGACATGTCCTTAACAAAGTTAGGCATCATATCTATGCACTCAGTGCAATTTTGAAAAGAATCAACATTACTTTATTATAAATGTGCATAAGTTTCTATCACTGGAAAGTATCCAGTTGACAATGGACAACATCCTGCAGGGTATTGACCATTGGGGTGAAACACGAAAGTCCACAGATACAACGATTCTAGTAATAGCACAGAAATGCTGGAGGAACTCAACAACTCTCGTAGTGTCCATAGGAGGTAAAGATATATGACCAACGTTCCCGGCCTGAGCTTTGACATTAATATATAATGTCAGTCATATATCTTTACCTCCTAAGGACACTACGAGAGTTGTTGAGATCCTCCAGCATTTCTGTTTTTACTAGATATCAACCATTACCTATGCAACTAGGGTAGCTTTCTTACTGCATTTACAACCGTGTAAATATTCTTAAATAGTTCCATACCATTCTGTGAACTTTTAATGGGGTAAATACGCATTTACATTTGCTTGACCAGAATATGTTTTTTTTTCTCTGTGATTGAATGAAAATCAAAGCTATTGTAAAAGCAAAAATATCAAAATTTGTAACAGACCATAAGTTTATGTTGGGTATGTCTCAGTGTTATTCTTTGTCAGATTTACACCTCTTCAGCACCTGCTCAGGAAGAAGGAAAAACAGAGACAGATTGGAATAATGTTCTGTGGTATATCTATTCCAAAGCAAGGAGTATTGTTGGAAAGGCAGATAAGCTTAGCATATGGATTAGCATGCAGAATTATGACGATGATTTTGCAGATACCACCATTCATATTGATAAGGCCAGAACAAATCCAAATCCATGTCAAGTTTATCGTCATCCAATTGGACAAGTGGAACCTAAATAAACAACGTTCTCTGGTCCTCGGTGCAAAACATGCAGACACACAGTCAGACACAACACACATACATTCTGGATGCAGGACAAGTATTCATGTATACAAATTAATAAATAAATATTGTCTCATAAGCATGAGAGTCTCGGATGGTTTGTGTGAGTAGTTCCTTTGGTTGTTCAGCATTCTCACTGCCCGTGGGAAGAAGCTGTTTCTCAGCCTGGTGGTGCTGGCTCTGATCCTCCTGTATCTCTTTCTCGACTGGAGCAGCTGAAAGATGCTTTGTGCGGGGTGGAAGGGGTTCTCAATGATTTTGCGTGCCCTCTTCAGACAGCAATCTCAGTAGATCACGTCAATGATCAACATTAATTTCGAAAAGCAGTTCAGTAAATAACTTAAGACTCTAAAAACTAAAGCACAGGAGCTTGAGGAGGCTTCTTGTAGAGATTTAGGAAGTCATGTGGGGGCATACTTGAGGTAAAGAGTCATTGATTTTATTTTCCCTGCAGGATAGGGGAATATAAAACTAGAAAGCATAAATTAAAGGTGAGAGAGAAAAGATTTAAAAGGGACCTGAGGGGCATGTTTTTCACACAAAGTTCAGTGGGTATATGAAATGAGCTGCCAGAGGAAGTGGTAGAGGTAGAGATAGTTGTAACATTTAAAAGATACTTAGATAGATACATAGAAGGTTTAGAATAGCCATTCTTAATGGGAACCCTACAGCCACTCCCCCCCCCCACCCCAACACCTCCAGAAGCCACAGCACATTAAATGCCTTGTTTTCTTTTCACCTTAACTAACATAAATATCTTTCTACTTTTTCTTATGTAGTTGGTAGGAGAGAAGAGTGGATGGAACCAAAACTTGACTGGTTCCCAGGGAAGGGCGGGGGGGGGGGACAAAAAAAAGAAATTGAGAATGGCTAATCAAAATGGATATGGGCTGAACATAGGCAGATGGTTGCTCGGCATAGACAAGGTGGCCCGCAGATAAATATTCAATTATGTGCTACTATTTTGTTATAAAATAAATCAATTGTTTGCTTGTTGAAGATGAGTCAAATATCCGGAGAAGAATATTTCTGGGTTAAAAATACACCCCAGAGAACAGACAGGCTTTGGATGTGAGAAGACAATAACTAGAAATGCATAAACCAGCCAGATTATTAAAAATAAGACATGGTGTCTCAACAGTCGCCCTCTGTCAAGAGTACAGGATAAAGCATCAAAGACATCTTTCAGATGTGGAGGTTTAGAACACAATCATTTCACAGTCCATGTCGATTTCTGACAGAGAGGCATTGACGAGCTTTTGTTCTGATACATGCAGACTTTCTGGATCATGACTCAACATAAAGGATTATGTACAAATTCACAACATGCAGCCAAGGAGCCAAGATGAACCTTCACATCTCACAATATATCTGAAGAATTGGTGCCAGATAATGGACTTTAGTTCATGTCTTTATGCAGGTCTTGTCTGTTTGAATACTTTATAAGAAGTTATGGTATGAAACTTACATTCATTTGTCAATACAATGCAGCCTCAAAAAGTGCAGTGAAAGGGTTTGTTCTGATACTTAAAAGATGCCATGAAAGAACAGGTTTTCCAACACTGCAGAGAACAACGAACATTATCGAATCAACTTACTCTTCAACTATCATGCAATGCCCCATCCATCCCAGAAGTCACATGACATGTGCCAGAGTCCCAAAAAATGTTTTGATTCCTTTATTCCCTGGAGCGTAGAAGATTCAGGGGAGATTTGACAGAGGTATGCAAAATTACGATGGGTATGGATAGAATAAATGCAAGCAGGATTTTTCCACTGAGGCAAGGTGAAATACAAACGAGAGAACATGTGTTAAGGGTGAAAACATAGAAATTTAGGTGGAGCACTAGGGGAAACTTCTTCACATAGCAAAAGGTAGGAATATGGAATGAGTGGTGGATGCGGGTTCAATTTTAACATTGAAGAAAAATCTGGACAGGTAATGGATGGGAGAGCTAAGGACTGGGTGCAAATCATACTTTGATCCTTAAGCATTTACTCACCACAAAGTTAAATAATGTATCACAGCTTTTGCAACACTGACGATACATTTCTGCTGAATTAAATCTTCCTGAAGCCAATAAATGCCATTGATGTATACTCACTGTGCAATTGCCTGAAGAACATGTGTATCAACATGTGTTGAATTTTACCAATGGACTGGGACTAGGACAGAATAATAGTTACTTTTTTTTCCTTTATTTAATCTTTAGTTTAGATTAACTTGTTAGATATGGGTTTAAATATGGTTGTCATAGATCATATCATAAATAACACAGAATTTACCCTTTGTTTAGATCAGTGGTTTTCAAACTCCCCACCCTAAACTCACATACCACTTTAAGTAATTCTTATGCCTTAAGTGTTCTGTGATTAGTAAGGGTTTGCTTTAACATGGTATGTGAGTGGGAAGGGAAGATTGAGAACCATTGTTCTAGACTTAATTGTTACTGAAATATTCTGCTTGAGAAAAATTATCATCGGTCCATTTCCTTTGAGGTTATGAAACCATGCACATAACGAGTTAATTAGGTACAATTAAAGCAGTAGTTTTCAAACCTTTTCTTTCCACCCACATATCCCACCTTAACAAATCCCTTACTAATCACAGAGCACCGATGACACAGGGAATACTTAACGTGGAATGTGAGTTGGTGGTGGGGGGGGGGAAGTTTGAAAACCACTGGTTTAGAGGAAGGGATTGTTTAATTTAGTCTAACATTTTCTATCCAGATATATTTTGGAATATATTAGGGCAATGAGATAGGCAGTTAATTACTAAATTGACAGAATTTAATGTTTTATTGTTAAATAAGCAAAAATTGATTGGTTTTTGATTTACATTTATATTCAATTTGTATATGACATGACCTGTTGTTTTATTATTAGAAGGCTTTGTATGTAGGATTTATATGTTAAACTCAATAAAAATATTTTAAAAAGGAAAAGAAAGAAAGAATAATAGCTCAGCCCAGACTAAAAGGATTGAAGGGTCTGCTGTCTGTTCTATAGTTCTATGGTTCTACATTACAACCGAGCTTAGAAGAGAATCATGGAATCATAGACAAACAGAGCAGTTGCAGCACAGATGGATGCTGTTCAGGCCATCGTGACTGAAAAGGATCTCTGTCAGAATAATTCATTTGTTCTATCCCCCTGGCTCTTCCTTCATAATCTTGTAATCCTTTTCTCCTCCATATGTTTATCTAATTCCCTCTGGAAGGCCACAAAGACTCTGTCTTTGCCACATGCACAGGTAGTGCATTCCAGATCTCAACCACGTGGTGTTAAAAAAAAGTTTCTTTGTTGCTCTTTACATCTTTGTTTTATGTACTTGATGTCCTTGACATTTTCAGTCACATTCTTTGAAAACTCCAGTGGGAACACTTCCTGCTGTCGTATGGTGCCCAGTTGAGGCCAAACCAATATTATAGAAACATCCAAATTGGCTTGTCAGTTTTTATGCCTCCATTGATGATTGGTTTATTAATCACTTTTTCAAGCTTCCTGCCTTTTTCAATGTTTTGTGTACACTTACTTCTAAATCCCTCTACTCTCCTGCATCTTTGTTAGAACAATATCTCTTTCATCTATGATTGCCTCTCATCTTTCTTCCCAATAAAATGAATCACCTCACATTTCAATTTCATGTGTTCATTTCACCAGCCTATTTAAATCCTCCTGCAATCTATCTTGATCCTCTTTGCCAAGTTTCGTATTATCCACAAGCTTAGAAATTGTGATCTGTACCTCCAAATCTTGGTCATTAATTATAATAAAACCCTTGGCATCCAGAATTCAAGCAACCAGCAAAAAAAAATTGAGGAGCTATTAAAATAAATAAGAATAAAAAGTAACAGGTTAAAAAATATATTTAAAATTGTAAAAGTAAATGTTCTCTGAGGTAACACATGAAACTTTGGTGAAGATGGGAGCAAATATTCAGCCAGCAGAGGGCCTTGGTCATGCTTTGCTCGTGGTTGCTGTTTGAATAAAGTTATGCGAAACAGCAATGATGTTGCCCAGGATGAAGAGCTGGTTGACGCTGCTCGCTGTTGGGATGACTCTCTTAATGTTCTCCTTATCGATACTTAGTAAGAGTCAACTGGGTCAGAGCTTTATCTGTGAACTTTGGGGGGTGGTGGGGGGTGTTGTGTTATTATCTGTAATGTTGTTGTTCATCTTTTGGGCAGCTCCATGGAGGGGTAGGAACCTGCAGATGTAGCAATGGTTAAATGTTTTCAAAGAATGTGACTGAAAATAAAGTTAAATGCTAAAGGTTCATATATACAGTGCTCATGCAAGTGAAGCTTGTTCAGAGTGGCAACATGATTGGCATAGTGGTTAGTGCAATGCCTTTACAGTGCCAGCGATCAGGACCAGGGTTCAATTCCTGTGCTGTCTGCAGAGAGTTGGTACATGCTCCCCATATCTGCGTGGGTTTTACCTGGGGCTCTGGTTTCCTCCCACATTCGAAATTTACTGGGTGTAAATTGAGTGGCATGGACTCATTGGCTGAAATGACCTGTTACCGTACTGTATGTCTAAATAAAGTACATGATAGTATTTTTGTCTTTTGCCTTGTTTATGTTTAATGCAGGTGCATTAGTTAGACATTGTAAAAGTATGCCTCAAGCAACTTCAACATAAAACTCCTGGATACCAGGAGTTTTACTGTACATACAAAAAGTTAAAATGGCTCGAACATTGCACCCTGAGGAATGTGACTGTTCATCTTCCTCCAGTGTAAATCCTAAGACCATTTGGATGTTACTTAGTCAAAATTTTATGCATGTTATCAAAATCTACTTCATGCCTTGAGAATTTATATTACTGATAATCCTATCTGGAGCACAGTATCAAAAGTATTTTTTTCAGAAATGTTTATGCACCACATTTAACTGCATTGCCTTCAATTCCATCCATTGCCTCTTAGGAATAAAGTATTACCAAACTGGTATGAAGTTACTGGCACTCACATCCACAGTGATGAAGTGTTTTGAGATATTGGTGTTGAGGCATAACAGCTCCTGTCAGAGTGGTGACATAGATCTGCTCCAATTTGTCAACTACAACAAGTCTATGGCAGAGACCTTCTAAATGGCTCTACACATACCCCCAGAACACCTAGATAACAAAGACACATACATCAGGATGATCTTTATTGACCACATTTCGACATTCAACATGATCATCCCCTCAAAACTGATTAGCAAACTTTAAGAACGGGGTCTCAATACACCACTGTGTAATTGAAACCTGGATTTTTTCACTTCAAGACTACCATCAGTGAGAATTGGTAAGAATATCTCCTCCATAATCTCTGTCATACCTGGGGCTGTATTATTTCCCCCCTGTTCTACTTGCTTTACACCCATGACTGTGTGGCTTGGTATGACAACAATACCATCTATAAATTTGCTGAGATACAATGGGCTGTATATAAAGGGGTGAGGAGGCAGAATACAGGAGAGAGATTGAAAGCTTGGCTGAATGGTGTATGAACAACAACTTCACACTCAGTGTCACCAATAACCAAGGAGCAGGTTGTGGACTTTAGGAAAGGAAAACCAGAGGTGTTTACATCCTGTGATCATTGGGAGATCAGAGGTGGAGAGGGTAAGCAAATTTAAATTCCTGCATGTCACTATCTTGAAGGACCTTTCCTAAACCCAACACATTAATGTAATCATGAAGGAAGAACGTCAGCACCTCCACTTCCTCAGGGGTTTGCGGAGGTTTGGTATGATGTCAAAAACCATGGCAAACTTTACAGATGTGTAGTGAAAAGTGTGGCTGACCGGCTGCACCACCATCGATAGCTCTGAGTGCAAAGCCCTGCACAAGGTAGTGGACACTGCCCAGTACATCACAGACAAAACTTTCCCCACCATCATTCTAGATTGAACTCTGCCATCAGAAAGCAGCAGCAATCATCAAGGATCCACACCAACCAGGACATGTCCTGTTCTTGCTTTGCCATCAGGAAAGAGCTGTAGGTGCCACAAGACTCACACCACCAGGTTCAGGGACAGCTGCTACCCCTCCAGCATCAGACTCCTCAACGACAAACTCAATCAGGGGCTCATCTAAGGACTTTTACATTGCAAATTATTTATTACTGATTTTTTTTCTCTGTATTGTATAGAAAATTTGATTATATTTCTTTCTTTGTTTACATTTTTCTTTTCTATCTATAACTTTTCTTCAGTACGGGTTTTTACAATACTGATGAGTCAAAATTCTATCTGGAAGATGGGATAATTAATCTCAGGACTGTATGTGATGTCACATCTGTACTATAAATCTGAACTTACTAATGTTTTTTTAAACTTTTAATAAATCTATACCGTCTCTCCTTAACTTCCCACTTTCGTCGAGTTTATTTAATTCCTGGATCAATGTTGTCACCTTGGATGTGAAACTGAGTGGGTTTAACCATGGCCAGTGTTTGTACGATTGCATAACATTTACTACTTTTCTATCATCTGCATAGTGCCGGTATTGAAACAGCACTGACATTAATTGTGATTTACTTCAAATATTTCTAGTCGAAGAATGTTTCAGATTCCAAACAATCTTTAGAAAAGGGTCTCACGATGTATCAGTGACTATGGCCAATGTTTGCATAACATTCACTACTTTGCATCATCTGCACAGTCCTTGTATCCAAACAGCATTGACAGGGTAAAGTCTGAAATCTTGAGCTTTCTTTTCATACTTTTCTCAAAATCCTACCTGTTCTGGTAACTATCTTACAATAGTACAAGTTGCACTAAGTTGGAAATGGCTTTAAATGGGCTATTTTTTCTCATTGCATTTAATAATCATCTTGCGTCCCTGCAAAATGTGGGTGTTTATATTCAATGATTATCTCTCCCACTTGCACCTTCACAATATGAATAATAAATTTCAATCTCTCTCCAATTCTATCAGATTCAGACCAATATATTTCCACCACTAAGTTTGGAATCACAGGGCAAACTTCTATTCTGGGCTGCTGGTCCCTTATGTAATGAATTGCAAGGATCCAAATGAATTGACCTGTGTAGAAAAAAAAACTGCTATTGCACTCTACCAGGATCCATTTTAACTGCAAATTTTTTTTTTGGAATTGAACTGAATTAATTATTGTCATGTGTACCAAGATGCACTTAAAAGCTTTCTTATGTGCTTTCCAGGCAAGTCATCTCTTATAGCATTTCACCCAATTGTAACAAATAAATAAAGGTTCCCATTATTATCATGTAATACCACATTTAAAATGTAACATACACAAAACTCTCTAACTTTTGTCTACCATAAGGCGGACAGAGCGCTGCCCCTTTGCCCAGCGCCCCTCACAGAAACCTACAGCACCTGGTGTTCCTAGGGCAGACCCCCTTCCAAGTATTGACCAGGCCTGAGCCTGCTTAGCTTCCAAGATCAGACAAACTCAGGCGTATTCAGGCTATTATGTGATAAATGGACAACAGTAGGGAGTCGTGTTGCTATATGTCAAGTAGTCCAGTATACAGAGAAAAGAACAAAGTAAAAAAACCATGCAGGATGCAGAGAAAAGAAGAGTTGAAAACACTGGAAGGGCAATATCTTTTGCTACAGAGAGATCCATTGAAGAATTGTTCTTAAATTTTTAAACACGTGTATCTTCTCCACTATGGGAAAGGGTAGTCAAGAATATGACTGGGTGAATCATGAAAAATTGCAGACACTGAGATTGTAGCAAAAACACAACAAAATGCTAACTCAGCCAGTCATTCAGTGTCCATAAAAAAAAAGATATATTGCCGATGTTTCAGGCCTGAGCCCTTAATATATCTGGGATGGAGCTCAAAATGTCATAAATTATTCACGTTATCATACATATCTGAATTATGAATTAAAAACTTGCTTCCACTGCCTCTACTTGTCGAGGGATGCCTACCCTGAAGAAGTTCTCCTTTGCTCTCCGTAGGGAGTTCTGTGGGATTCTCTCTCCCTGCTCCCCATCTGTAATCCCTGCTGCTCTTAAGCTTTATGACTATGTACTCACCCGGACTCGATTCCACAGCCATGTTGCCTTCCTCTCTACTCGCCCTGGCATGTGCCAATGAGATATTACCTCTGAGTTATGGATATTCCTCAAGTTCAGTGTGCACTGACTATTTGTAGTCAATGTTCAGGACCAGTAAAGTGTCTCAATGATGTAAAAAGTCAAGGAATTTCTGACTTTGCCAAAGTCAAGGACCTACAAGGCCAATCAGATAATTACTTTATCAGTTTCTTTTCCAGTGAACAATGTTGCTTTTATTTAAGTAGTCCATCTTGGGTACTTCTGACAATATTTGAATATAATCAATTTATTTCAATTAACATTCAAAAAAGGACACATTTTTGTCTAGTGATCACCACTGTTGGCATAGCAGTTAGTGCAACGCCTTCACAGCACCAGCAATCGGGACCGGACCATGGTTTGAATCCCGCGCTGTCTTTAAGGAGTTTGCATGTTCTATCCGTGTCTGTGCAGGTTTGCTCCAGGGCTCCGGTTTCCTCCTGCCATTCAAAAATGTATTGGGCGTGTTGGTTAATTGGGTGTAAATTAGACAGCATGGACTTGTGGGCTGAAATTCTGTATGTCTAAATATTTTTTAAATTAAAAATTTAAATTTAAAAATTAAGGGTCAGAATTAGGTTCTTTGTCAACTAGCAGAGAAAGGATGAGCCAAATGATCTTTCTCCAATATCATCAATGCTTTTGGGCTTTATAATTCCTTTAATATTTTGAACTTACAGTGGAATTATAATTGCAAATGCTGGAAGTCTGAAATAATAAATAAAAATACTGAAAACACTTGGCAGATTGATTGTATCGGTGGAAAATGAAATTGAGTTAATATTTTGGGTGTTGTTGAATGATTAAAGAACTGACTGCTTTTTATTTATGACCATAATCACTTGTTTTGTATGTTTATTATGGTCCAGGTGATGTGGAACAGAAGGCACATGATTGGAATCAGTTCATTCCTGGCAGTTTATGGCTGGTCACACAACTGCAACTTTCAATGTGGACAAGACAAAGGAGATGATCGTGGACTTTAGGGGGAACCAGGAAAGACCATGCACAACCACACATCAGAGTTAAGAGCACAAAGTTCCTTGGAGTTCACTTAACTAGTGACCTATCGTGGACAAACAACATTTCTTCACTTGTCAGGAAGGTGCAACAGGGACTGCATTTCCTGAGAAGATTGAAGCAGGCAAGGCCACCGGTCACCATCATGTCAACCTTCTAGAGGAGCTCTATCAAGAACATCCTGGATGGCTGTATCACAGTGTGGTACGGTTGCTGTAGAGAAATGGATCGGAAGTCAATCCACAGGACAATTCAAATGGCAGCGAGGATCACTGGAGTCTCCCTCCCTCTCCATCAATGTGATCCACTATGATCATTGTCTAAAGAGGGCACGCAAAATCATTGAGGACCCCTTCCATCCCGCACATAGCATCTTTCAGCTTCTCCCATTGGAAAAGAGATACAGGAGGATCAGAGCCAGCACCACCAGGCTGACAAATAGTTTCTTCCCAAGGGCAGTGAAGATGCTGAACAACCAAAGGAGCTGCTCACTCTAACCATCCGAGACCCTCATTTTTATGAAACAATATTAATTTATTTATTTGTATCTATGAATACTTATCCTGCATATATATTGTTTATCTGTATGTGTGTTATGTCTGGTTATGTGTCTGTGTTTTGCACCAAAGACCTAAGAACGAGGTTTTGTCGGGTTCCACCTGTATAACTGGATGACAATAGACTTGACAAGCTGCCCTCTTAAGTTTCAATGTGTATTGTGTGGCTGCCCCAAAGGGACACAATTTGCACTCCCTGGCATCTTTTTCACCTAGTCCTGATTTTCCAGTGCAGAGAACTCATTAGAATTCCTGAGAAGTCGGGTGACTGCCAAACTCCACTTTCTAAAAGCTCTCCATCCATCCTAGCAGTGCATACTTTACATTTCAATTCTGGGCCCACATTTTACAAGTGATATGTTTTTACAGTTCAGCTACTTATGCACAATATCAGCATAAAACCTCTCTAAAGTGTTGCTCAGAGTTTGGATATAACGGCTTTTGATTTACTGGATGTGCTATGGATCACCTCGGGGAGGCGGGTGAGGGTGAACACCAGAGCCTGTTAAATATATTTCACCTCTTTCTGGTGGACTAACCAGAGCTATTTATCCTAGATTCCCAGTCAGGGTTCCTGCAAATCACCATCTTTAAAAATATCACCATCTTGAAAAAAAATCATTAATATGCTTTTATCATTCATTAAGAAACTGTTTTGCTCATTTCCTGATGGCAGCTGTTCACAGTAGTTCCAGCTGTCACACCATTTCTGCTTTGATTTCTGGGAAGCAAATTGGACCCTGAAGTATACTCTCCATAGTATCTTCAGTCACCGGGCACAAAGGCTGCAATGGGAAAACAAGAAGTAAACACCACCACTAGTTGCTGAGTGTGTCCTAGGCTTGCCTGAAAACATCTGATCTTGAAAGCTAAGCAGGCTCATTCCTGGTCAGTACTTGGGATGGGAAACTGCTTAGAATTCCAAGACGGCAGGCAGTCAGGGGATCGTTTCATTGAGCACGTTTCCCTCTATCTGCTGCAATAATGGGGATCTCCCATTTTAATCCCACACCAGCATATCCTGCCCTTCATGTACTGCCAAACCAACATTACCCATAAATGGGAAGAACAACACCTAATATCCCGTCTGGGCACCTCCAACCACATGCCATTAACATCAATGTCTCCAGTTTCTGTTAAATCCCTGTCCTATCTCTCTTTCTTTCCTTCCTCTCCTTCTGTCTCATTTCGTCCAGTTGCCCATCCCTTTCCCACTCCACTCTGAGAGCTTTTTTTTCCCTCCTTTGCCCTCCCACCCATGATCTTGCCCCCTTCCCCTTCTTCCTTCATCTTCTCTCCTCTCCCCCCCCAACTATTTTTATTCAGGCACCTGGCTACTTTTTGTTCAGACCTTGATGAAGGGCAAAGGTCCAATATGTCGTTTACCCTTTGCTTCCTATAGAAGCTGCGAGACCTGCTGAGTTTCTCCAGAATATTTCAGTATTGGACCGAGATCTTCCTTTGTGTTCGGAGGAATGCGCATGACAATCAAAAATGCCAAAGACTTATTGGCTTAAAGCTTCCATACAGAGCATGTAAACAGGGCCTTCTGGCCAAACTGCCCATGCCCAAATAAACTTACATCCCCCTATGACTCCTGAAGGGTGGGCTGAAACCAGAGCACCCTGAGGAAACCCAGGCAGGGAGAACGTACAAACTCCTGACAGACAGTGCCGGACTCGTACCTGGGTTACTGGTGCTGTAACAGTGTTGTGTTAACCACTACACTAACTGTGACAATGCATTCTGATTGGATTTGTTAACCAGAACTCAGCAAAGTTTGCTGCACTGTGACTTCAAAAGAATAGATAAGGGTCTATGTTAAATGGCATCAAAGGGACAGATGAGGGCCTCTGTTGGATGGCTGTCATATAAAATTTTAGAGAAATAAAAACAAATGGGAAATGAGGGATTAAGATGGATGCAGCTTGACAGGATAATTTTTACAAAGGCTTGAGGGATGTTAGATTTCATAAAGCCTGCAGTGATAGAGATGCCATGTAACTGACAATTTTAAAAATGGTCAAATGCTATGTCCCTGTGCTGAGAACTTCCATGATCCAACACTGTCACACTATATATTGCAATAGGCAATGAATATAGAAGCAGGATGTCAGGCTGAGTGAGCCCCACGTTGACTTTGATGAACAGATTTGTTCCTTTAACAGAAAGACTGGTTTTTCCATGGTCATTCCCATTGGAATTGAGAAGAGTGTAAGGGAAATCCATAAATTTTAAATTTAGACATACAGCATGGAAACAGGCCATTTTGGCCCACGAGCCCGTGCCTCCAAATTATGTCCAATTCACCTGCAATCCACGGTACATTTTGAGCAGTGGGAGGAAACCGGAGCCTCTGGAGGAAACACACACAAAGGGAGAACATACAAACACCTTACAGACAGCGAGGGATTCGAACTCTGGTCCCAATCACCGGCACCATAACAGCATTGTGCTAACTGCTATTTTAACCATACTGCCCTACAAAGACCATTAAAATTCTGACAGGACGAGCCAGATTAAAAGCAAGACGAATGATCCTGATGTTGGGGAAGTCTTGGACAAGGGATCACAGTTTAAAGATAAGGGGAAGACATTTAGGACTGAAATGAGGAGAAATGCTGTAAAGTTGTGGAACTCCCTGTCACAGAAAGATGTTGAGGCAGATTGCTGAGGTTAGATATATTCAAATGGGTGTTTGATGTGGCGCTTGTAGCCAATGGGATTGAAGGTTAAGGGAAGAAATAAGAAATAAGATACCGAGGTTGCATGATCACCCATGGTCATATTGAATGCTGGTAAAGGACTGAAAGGCTGAATGGCCTTCCCCTGCACCCATTTTCTATGATCTACTAGGTTTGGTATTGTTCATATTACAATGGAATTATAGAGAGGACTCTGAGCAAACTATGATTACATCTAATCACTTACAAATCCAACAATGGTCAAAAAAGGTTACCATGACAACACTATTTGTGACCGAGCTCTGTCAAAAAGAGCAAAAACAAAATAGTTTGCTTAAAAAACATCAATTTTCCTCTGACAGATGGAACATTAATAACATAAGCCTTCTTATAATAACTAACTCCCAGTTGTTCATCGCATTATATTTGGTGATGTATTAATGGATTATGCAACAGTATCTTTGTTCTTATTTGTTAACAATGTGAAGGATGATTAGTGATGTTCAGATTATGTTTTTCTTCTGGGTCCAGCAACCTGGAGCCAACAATCAACTGAACTACATTGCGACACAATTAATCTCCTTGCTTCATTGGTTCCTATTTTTGATGTTCCTCTGAGGATAAAATTGTCCTTGCTATCTCCCTCATGCTGGTTTCAAAATGGAGACAGTTTAGTTTTCTTTCAAACATGGCTGTGACAATAGATTACAGGAAAATAACACGATTACTGCATGGTGTCAGCTGCGTTGGTTCATCTCATTGGTCAGAGGAACTCTGGGTGAATTAATGTGTACTGACCATAACCACACCAGCGGTGCGAGTATAAGGCAGCTTTCATAAACTAATCTGTACACTAAGAGGTCTTGTCTCTGCAAGACGAACCTGGAAGGCTAGACTGTAGCTCTGGACTGCTTTATAGACAAGGTCACCAGGATGACCCCTGGTGGCCGAGTGGTGTAATTACATATCACCACATAATGGTGACCAGTTGTGCTGAGTGTCAACTGCTGGGTCGAACGTGCTAACGATTCATCTATCAGGAAATCTTGGACGTTGGAATATTTCATAGTGCACTCCACTGCTGAATCCTCAATAAAACTGGCAATGGAGTAAAACTCTCTGAAAGGAGTAACTGGGCACATATTCCATCCAAGTATAAAGTAAAATCAGAATCAGAATCAGAATTAATTGTCATTAACATGTCACAAAATTTGTTATTTTGCAGCAGCGTTACAGGGCAAACGTTTATATAAACCGCCTTACAAAATAAATTTTTAAAAAAAAGTCCAAGTAAGAATGTTTCTGTGGTTCATTGTTCATTCAGGAATCTGATGGCAGAGGGGAACAAGCTGTCCTTTTGCCATTAAATGCTCATCTACAGGCTCCTATATCGTGTTATATGGCGAGCTCTCCACTGGCCACCGTGACAGAGGTGCACCAAAGAAAAGGTACAAGGACTGCCTAAAGAAATCTCTTGGTGCCTGCCACATTGACCACCGCCAGTGGGCTGATATCGCCTCAAACCATGCATCTTGGCGCCTCACAGTTTGGCGGGCAGCAACCTCCTTTGAAGAAGACCGCAGAGCCTACCTCACTGACAAAAGGCAAAGGAGGAAAAACCCAACACCCAACCCCAACCCACCAATTTTCCCCTGCAACCGCTGCAATCGTGTCTGCCTGTCCCGCATCGGACTTGTCAGCCACAAACGAGCCTGCAGCTGACGTGGACTTTTTACCCCCTCCATAAATCTCGTCCGCGAAGCCAAGCCAAAGAAGACAGGCTCCTATATCTTTTCCCAATGGAAACAATGGAACCAGATACAGATGAAAGTATCTTTTGTTCCACAGTTTCCATTTCTTCTTTACCTAACTTCTATTTTTTCTACCTGTCTCTCTAGCTCTCCCACCTTCTGTCCAATACTCTATCATTGCCCATTCCTGGCTTATCACCCCTTCTTACCCAAGTCTCAATAAAGGGTCCTGACCCGAAATGTGACTGATCATTTCCTCCCATGGAGGCTGCCTGACTCGCTGAGTTACTCTAGCAGATTACTGTTTGCTCAAGACTCCAGCAGCTCTGGATTTTGTGTTTTGCATGAATTGTACATGACCTGCCTCTAACGAAACCTTCCAGGGTGTTATAATTTGACAGCACGTAACACACTGGGGGAAACAACGGAAGGCTGGTGAAAGAGAGCATTCCAAGAAATGCTGTGGAGAAGTTAAGAAAGTTCACATGAGGCTACAGAATTAGTAGGATTTCTTATTTCCATTTAAGACCAAGCAGATGACCCACCCATTGCAGAAACCACACTTGATATTCCTATTCAATTCAATTAAATAATAATAAACCATACATGTTAATGATTTGGCATTTTACTCTGCTATTTATCACCTATGGAGTCAAAATTAAAATACAGTCATTCCCTGACATACGTCTGAGTTCTGTTTTGACCGACCGGTCGGATAACAAAATGGACATAAGTCAGACATATGTTAGCATGGCATGTAGTTTCCACTCTATCAGTCCCCATACAGATCCCATTGACTTGCTCTCTCCCGACAGCCTACTATCAGTCCCCACACTGATCCCACTGCCCCGCTCTCTCCTGAAGCCTGTTACCAGTCCTCACACTGATCCCTCTGTCCTGCTCTCTCCACACAGCCAACTGTACCTGTACAGCATTCTTTTATCCTGAAAACTGAGATGCTGTGTTGTACACAATGCTGGGATATTGTCTGATGACCACCATCACATGCATGCAGCCATTAGCACATGGGTGTATGACTGAGCGTAATTTTTATATTTACCTATATTTTTTTCTTTTTTTTATATAATTTATACAGTTCAGTATTTTTTGTAGTCATATGTACCAATGGCTGTAAGTTGCATAGATCGTAAGAAGGGGAGAGGCTGTATATTATTTTATGTGCATTGAAGCAGCGTTTCAACATTTTTCTCCATGATTGCTGCCTGACCTGTTGAGCTCTCCCACCAGTTTATTTTACTTTACCTCAATGTTGCATACTGATTCATTCATAGTCATGACATTATTGAGAGATAGATCACAGAAACAGACCCTTCAGCTCATCAAGTCCATGTTTTAATGATCACCCATTTACACTAATCCCACCGTAATTCTGGCTCATGTGGGCCTCAATTCGAAGCCTTAATATTTCCTCCCCTCACCCATAGTGGCTGGTCCATCCATTTGGTTCCTCCAGCAGATGGTTTGTGGCTCAGTATTGCAGCATCTACAGTCTCTTTATCTCCATAGCTAATTTTACTGAAACCCATCTCAGATTTCAGACATTATCAGAGTACATACATGACATCACATACAACACTAGGATTCCTTTTACTGCAGGCTTGGCAGAATTACCACTTATTGGTAGTGCAACAAAAAAATCTGTACACAAACTGACTGTACAATACAGAGAAAAAAACAAGAAAACCAATACAGAGCAAAAGTATGGTTGAGGAGTCTGAATGTGGTGGGGTAGCAGCTGTACCTGAACCTGGTGGTCCAAGTCTTGTGACACCCATACCTCTTTCCTGATGGTAGCAGCAAGAACAGAGCGTATGCTGGATGGCATGGATCCTTGATGATTGCTGCTGCTCTCCGTCGGCAGCGCTCCCTGTAGATGTTCTCATTGGTGGGGAGGGTTTTGCCTGTGATGTCTTGGGCTGTGACCATTACATTTTGGCCCATCTAGGTTGTTTTCTTCCATTGAATAAGTCATTAATGAAGTTATTGATAACCACCAGCTTCTTTCAATTTGACTAGGGCAAACCCAGACATGATGTCAAGTGGTGGAGAGCCTTGGGAACTATAAGGTCCAACAGTCATCCAAAACTCATTATACAGCATATGTTACATTGCTACCTTCTGAACGAACACTTACCATTTGGTGTTTCACTAAATATATACGAACTGTATCCATGGTGGTTGTTCCATATTTTGGCCACTCATACAGATTATTTCTTTTCAAGCACATCTTATATTCACTGTTGGTACAGTTTCTGTGGAGGTGATTTAGAATAAGGCATACTGGCATGTTAGAATAAGGAATAAGGCATGTTAAACCTGCATACTGATCCCACATAGTTTGTAAATAAATCAGGCAATGATTGATGCTAGGCATTTCAGCAGGCCTATAAATAGAGCATAATTTATATTGTGTTTCACTTCAATTGCCAGTACATAGGGGAATAATTCTATGTTCAATTCCTTTGAATTCTATAATTGCTTTAAAGTTAGTAACTACTTGGTTCAAAGAAAAAGAGGCATTCCAGGCTGCATGAGGCAAACGTCCACTTATAGGCAATAAGAATGGCTTCATCAAGAGATAATCACTATGGCAACCCTGACTGGAGCCAGCCTCTCCATTTCTCCGCCACCCTCCCAACAGCTTACAACCAACCTGCTTGCCTTCTCTCCCAATTCTGATGAAGGATTTCTGACTTGAAATATCCACTCTGTTCCTCTTTCCACTGGCCTTTCATTATTTTCTGCTTTTCGGGCGCTGGGGGAGGCCAATAGCCCTGCAGTGCTAATTGTGCCACCAAGAATCTAATTTTAAAACTTGCATTGTGGAAGAGCAAGAGAAGATCGAGTGAGGAATTAGCTCAAAGAAAAGAATGGGTTTGATTAAGAGAAACAGAGATCAATGTGAGTAGTCGATATATGGAGAGATAAGGAGCTCTCATCAGATTTGGAGAAACAATGAGGTGAAGTTTGTGGGAACATCGACTAATCCAGACACAAAGAGAAGAAGCTTATTAAACATTACGGAGAAAATTGGAGAGAAAATTGCACACTGTAGGAACAATTATTGTCACAAGCTACATTTAATCCATATTAACTTTTAACCACATTCCCAAATTGCAGTTTTAAGCAAAAAATTGTTTTTTGATCAACTTTATGCTAACACTTATCTTCTAATTGAATATAAAAACATAGTTGCAGTTCCAAAGGTCAGTCAAAATGACAAATTCAACTAATACAAAGGGCCTTTGTATTTCCTTCACCGTTTTTCAAATCATTGAAAATAAACTGAATCAGTGGGCACCTAGGAACCGGAAACAAAAGTTTGTGCCTTTATATTTTAGAAGCTGAAGCAAAATGTTACATGAAAAGATATATATTAAAGATTTTTCGTTTGTCTGTGTGAAAAAAGACAAAACTATGATTTATTATTCTGTACTTTTTTCATTACTTTTTTAAAGGAGGAAAAATGGACTGTTTCTATATTTTTCAAAGTTCCAACATCAGAATAATTTCTACAGGAGTCCTCTTGTGGTATTGTTCATGTAATGAATACGCAATGCAGAAGCAGATTATTCTGCTCAACCCGTCAAGGTTGTAATTTTTTTTTTTAATTCTCTGCACAAACTTCTTCCTTAGCTATGTTGAGCTTATTTTGAGCTACATTCAACAATGAGTTCAACATTTTCAGATATCCAGTCTTTCTGGCTTGAATCCGAACTGGCTATTTCTGATGAAATGTCCTCGGCCAAGACTGTGAGCTCCATTTTTCTGTCTCCATAGGTGCTGAAAATTTTTGATATTCTATCTTTTTACATTTAAATGTAGGCATACAGCTCAGTCACAGACCGCTCCGGCCCAAGAGTCCATGCTGCTCAAATACATTGATTAACCTTCAAAATCTTTTTAGAGGATGGAGAGAAACCAGAGCGCCCAGAGGAAAACGCGCAGACACAGGAAGAGTGTAAAAACTCCTCACAAGCAGCACCAGATGGGAAAACCTGGGTCACTGGCATTGTAATAGCATTGTGCCAACCGCTGCACTAACATAATTTCAGATTCCATCATTAACAATATTTTGCATTTCACATCATTTTCTATACACTATGTTTTAATTATTTTCTTCCACTTACATCTCAATCAGTTCAATGGTTTTCAAACTGGCCCCCTAAACTCACATTCCACCTTAAGTAATCCCTATACCATTGGTGCTCTGTGATTAGGAAGGGATTGCTTAAGCTGGTGTGTGAGTGGAAAGAAAAAGTCTGAAAACCACTGTTTTAATCGTACCTCATTGACTCATTATGTGCACGGTTTCACAACTCCAAAGGAAATGGGCCAATGACAGCTTTTCTCAAGCAAAACAATTGGGCAACCTTCTCTTCCCACTCACATACCAGCTTAAGCAATGGGACTGATGAGATCGCTCCAAGAGTGGGCAGAGGCTTGATGGGCTGATCTCTTGTAAGGACATGTGAAATGTGGAAGTGTGATGTCTTCAGATTCAGGTTCATTCTCACCACCTCTTAAGGATGTCCTTAATGGAGTGAAGATTAATGTCCATGATGGTGCTGGCCGAGTTTATAACCCTCTGTAGCCTTTTCTAATCTTGTGCACACCAGAGAGAGAAACAACATTTTAAACATTGCCTCCATTTCTCTAGAAGCAACCTGAAACATTGATTATATTTATTTTTCCATCAGTGCGACCTAACCATCCAACATCTTCTGTTTCCAATTCAAATTTCCAGCATTTACAATTTATTTATAATCATTGCTTATAATGGTAGAAAATGAAATTGAATATCAGCAATACTTCATTGGTAAAGATGCCTTGTTTCCTTTTACTTATTCATTTTCAGTCAATTTCTACCCTGTTGATGCAATTGAGCTTGAACAGATATTTCATCTACTACACCATCCCAACCAAATGATCTTTTGTGAGCAACTTGTGATGTGAATCTAACATTGTATTTATACAATCCGGTTTCTTGAAAACTATTCCCATCAATGTATTAACATCATGAACAAACAGTCAGATCTGTGATCCCCATAATCCACATGACTAAGTTCTGAAATTTTCCTTCTTAAATATGTCTGTACGTTTAGCTCTTTTTCCGCATCCTGCTGACCAAGATCCATCATTCCAGTCCCTCTTCTTTGGCTGGGTGCCAGCTTTATATTTATCATTATTACCATCGGAATCAGAATTTATTGTCATGAACAAGTCACACAATTCGTTGTTACGTGGCAGTGTCACAGTTCAGACATTCATATAAACTACCCAATAACAATAAATCAAAACAGTGAACAGCAAGTCAAATTAAGGCCGTGTCTTTGGTTTATTGATCATTGAGGAATCTGATGGCAGCAGGGAAGAAGCCGTCCTTGTGTCGCTGAGAGCTCGTCCTTAGGCTCCCGTACCTTTTTCCCAATGGTAGCAGAGTGAAGAGGTCATATCCTGGGTGGTAGAGGTCCTTGAGGATGGAGGCTACTTTCTTAAGACACCGACTCTTGTCAATGTCCTCGATGGAGTGAAGTCTGGTGCCCGTGATGTCACAGGCCAAGTTAACAACCCACTGGGTTTTTTTTTCTTCTCCTGAGCAGACAGTGATGCAATCATGCAGAATATAAAAATTTTCGAGAGTCTTTGGTAACATGTGGTGAGTACGTTGCACGTATCAACGAATGATGCAGTTTAAAATTGATTTACTGGAGGAGATGCCTTTAACATTTATCTTTGAGAAATTTAAGCAACACTTGAGCGCAGGCAACTTTCACTTCTCCTCTGAAACTATAATCCCTCAATTCAACCTGTGGTGATACCACTGTGATGTTGTTATGCCACTGGTACTGTATCTCGGGGTATGGCTGGCCCGCCTCCTCCCTGTAACTCCTATTCCTGGAATTCCGCAATAAAGGCGATTACTCCTGAGTCCCTCCCTCAGTTTGAATCCTGCATTCGGGCTGGCAACAGGAGCATATGAACATTCTTATGGTAATAAAAACCTGTGGTAAAGTAGCTCCAGTCTTTTGGCGTTATTGATAGTATATCAAATCCTTCGTGATTGTGTATAACTGGTTAAGTCTCAGGAAACAGTGTCACTCAAAGTTCATTTAATGGCTTACGATTCATCAGAAGTTTATTATTACCAATTAATCTTTTACTCCTTTTAATATATTATCCCCTTTCATATAATTCACTTGTACTCTCCTCATTTTAAAAAGTGCTCACACTCACAATTACTTGCAGGAATTTGTTCTCAAAAGGTCAGTCTTGTCTTTGGTTTCCTTGAAAGTTCTTGTTATACAAAAATCACAGCCCAGGTGAATGACTGGTACAACTTTATCCCTTACCTCCAATTTTGTAACCCCAATCTGGGCCATTCTTTGAATGTACTATCTACATCTCAAATTTGACTGCATACAATAATCTTTCTTCTTCTTTGGCTTGGATTCGCGGACGAAGATTTATGGAGGGGGTAAATGTCCACGTCAGCTGCAGGCTCGTTTGTGGCTGACAAGTCCGATGCGGGACAGGCAGACACGGTTGCAGCGGTTGCAGGGGAAAATTGGTTGGTTGGGGTTGGGTGTTGGGTTTTTCCTCCTTTGCCTTTTGTCAGTGAGGTGGGCTCTGCGGTCTTCTTCAAAGGAGGTTGCTGCCCGCCGAACTGTGAGGCGCCAAGATGCACGGTTTGAGGCGATATCAGCCCACTGGCGGTGGTCAATGTGGCAGGCACCAAGAGATTTCTTTAGGCAGTCCTTGTACCTTTTCTTTGGTGCACCTCTGTCACGGTGGCCGGTGGAGAGCTTGCCATATAACACGATCTTGGGAAGGCGATGGTCCTCCATTCTGGAGACGTGACCCACCCAGCGCAGCTGGATCTTCAGCAGCGTGGACTCGATGCTGTCGACCTCTGCCATCTCGAGTACTTCGACGTTAGGGATGAAAGTGCTCCAATGAATGTTAAGGATAGAGCAGAGACAACGCTGGTGGACGATTAAATTATTTCACGCTCCTTGGTCAATGAATTAGTTCTCTCACATTTTCTGTCCTATATGCGATCACATCTGTGCCTCTCCCCAGTTTCCTTCCTCCTTTATTCAAGTCATATTACCCTTTTAACTTTCATCTTGATAAAGGGACCACACCCAAAACATTGGCTAACCATTTCTACCCATGGACACTCTCCAAGTTTCGGGTGGCCAACCTTGTAATTTTTAATTTTGACATACAGTATGGTAACAGGCCAGTTTGGCCCACAGATCCATGCTGCCCAATTAATCTACACCCCCTGTACATACTCGTGGGCTGAAATGGTTTATTACCATGCTGTTATGTCTAAACTAAAAATTAAAAATTAAAAGATTTGCCACCCCGACCTTTGTCTGTGCAATGAATTAGTCCATTGTTTACTTGAGGGAATGCCATCCTGTTTCATGTTTTGGCCATACCATTTCATGTGTATGTGTGCTCCATGGTCTGGAGAAACATTGTTTCACCTGGTCATGTCTGTACAGTCAGATGAAAATAAATTTGAACTTGACGGTGTATCGATTAAAAACAATGTTGTCTGTTAATCACCAATTTGAAAGGCTGGTGAAACAGATTTCACTACAGTAATGTCTTTGACAGGAGCATTTTTGAACGCATTTGAGGATATCGACATTCAGTGAAGCCTTGTCTTTGTGGTTTGTCACAGCCTCACGGCAGGAGGTTAAAGAGAAAGGCAAATAAATCAAAGACATGTCCCTATGCAGGCTAATTTTTCTGCTTATATTATTTTAGACAGTATGGTAAAACTCTAAGAATACTCTCTCAACTATTCATAAATCCTGTTAGTTTGGCATTTGGCTCAGCAGGTGATGTTGAAGCACCATCACCTTCAAAAAGGCAATTAAGGATGGACAATTAAAGATTGGTTTATCCTGCAAAGGCCATATCATTTTCACTCACTAGCTCCTGTGCTCTCTTCAAACAGATGATTCACTTTATATTCATGAAGTGCCTTCTTCTTGCTGTAAGGCGGACAAAGAGTTGTCATTAGTAATACTCGGCTCCCCTTACAGTAAGAGGGAAAGAGAAACAAAAGAGAGTCCCTTCAGCTTCACTTAATGTCCATGGGTTCGCCTCCTGTGCTCCCACAATCTCTGCAGCTGCACAAACTCCTGGCAACCCAAGCTCCAGACCAAATCTCAAGCATGATTAGGAGGCCTTTTGCATCTGATGCCTTTTAAGAGTCCTTCTTTTGCTTGAATCCCAACTTCACCTTGTTCCATGAGCCAGTCTCTAGCAGCCTGTAGCCCATGCAGGTCCCCGACTGCGTCACCTGCAGCCTGCATCAGCCTCTGAGCCCCTTGATGTTTCAATGCCGTGGTGACCTTCCCCATTTTGCCATCTCCTCATCCCCTCTGCCTATCCTTCGCAATGGTGTGGGGTGGGGCGGGGGGGGAGTGGATGCAATGGAGGACATTATCGATGTTTCCTGCACTGCACTGATCTGCTGGTTCCCAGATTCTGCAACCACTTGTGGTCACTGCCAGCACAGGTGCCACCTTCTTGGGTCTAGGATTTTACTTACATCAGCTCCTTTAATAGGCCATTTAAAGCCTGTACGATGCACCCCCCCCCCCAGTATTAGGATCAGACAGTTAAACCCTTCGGAGCAATGCTATGCCTCTGCTCTCCGGGCTGTGAAATAGTGGCAACATTGTCATTACTGCAGCTGTGGATGTGCCGCCAGATTTTCTCTCTCTAACTTGAATACAAAAATACAATCTCAACTCTGTAATAATTTAATTTGTTGTTGATTTTCATTTTACTACTAATACCTACCTGCCCAATATTCAGGCTGTTGGGAACAATGGGGCCTTTATCTTTCTCTTCTGGCTTCTCCCCTGAGTGTTTTTACAGTAAATGTTTGACTTGTCCCTTGTATTTCTTGAAACTAAACATTATTTAGCAGTTACAGTTCAATCTCTCAGTGGATTTAAGTCCATTTGATGGAAATTTCTACCTGCTAAATCTACAAATCAAGCATTTCTTCTTAAAAAAATTATATTTGTATATTTTCTCCTTTGCATGACTTGTTGGCCGACTGATTTTACAGGCAAAGTCCGCACATGAGGGGAATTGGAGATTTATGTGCAAGGGAGGGATTGACGCTGCTCAATCTGTGATTATATTTCATCTCCATGCCTTTGGTGGAATTTTTTAGTGTTATTATTTACAGTATGGTAGAAGTCGATTCTGGCCGATCCCATCCAATGACACCCAAACTATCCTAGAGCCCCGAATGTTTTGAAGGGTGGGAGTACCCAGGGAAAGCCCATGCAGACATAGGGAGCCCATACAAACTCCTTATAGAGAGTGCCGGATTTGAACCCAGGTCACTGTAACAGTGTTGTACTATCTGCTACACTAACTGTGTAGGGTGGATTGTGGTGTTGTGTCAATTCTTCAACGTTCAGGGGAATACACACAATAAACCCATGGCAGATTAAAGTTCACTGGGGAACCATAATGTGGGATTAAGGTAGGCAACAGTTTAGTTCTTCAATATTCTTTTTTAATTGTTTGAATTTGTCACAACACTTTCTTCTGCTTTAATAGTTATATTTGTGAGTTTTGTGACAATTTTATACACTTCATTAATTTTTAATAGTTTTGGCATGCCATTGAACATTTCCAAAGAAACGTTCAAAACCCTGATCGAGTTCCAGTGATACTGAAAGCCAGCTAAGATAGATGAGCAGCTGGCAAAGCTTTCTTTGTAGGTGGGGCAGAGCAGGCCCTTCGGCCCAACTTGTCCATTCCCACCAAGTCAGCATTCCTGGTGAGTCCCATTTCCCTGCATGTGGTCCACATCCTTAGAGACCCACTCAATCCATAGGAGTGTCCAAATCTTTCTGACCCAAACCCAAGTAGTTTACCTCATAGAATAACATGCCCAAAACTCAGGAACCGAGAGGCAACCGATTCTGGAAGATTCCACACGCTGATTAAAAAATGCAGATGCTGCCATATTTCTCAGTGAAAAATCAGGGCTATTATTATTCCGTAGCATATCAATACCTGCATTTTTAATTTAAAGGTACTTACTTCATGTTATTGTGTAATTTGTATCTTTGGCAATAAAGTCTGTCTTGCTGTGTTATTTATTAATTGGAATTATTGCATGAAGTAATATTTTCATGGTTTAAGATCAAACTATTGAGTTGATTTATTTTTATTCTGCAGTGATGCAACATTGAAATTAAACAAAAGTAAAAATGAACCAGTCTAATTCAATTTTAGCTCCCCAGCAACATGAGATCTGTGCAGCGATGTGGGACGCGAGCCCCATCCACTGGGACCTGAGATGGAGGGATCTGTATCAGCTATTACTGGCCTCATACCTTGGAGAAAAATAAAAATGATTTGTGCTTGTGCAGCAAGACAGTATTCCATTACAACCAACCTGACTATTTTTTTAAATACTAACACAATTCTTTGGCACTTGGAACAATATGACAGTTAAGATCTAACTCTGCACTTGTATGCCATGTAATGACATCAATAAACAGTTGTAATAGTCTCTTGAGTAACACCAGCAGTCAGCAAAGCTGGGTAGGAATAAAGGGAACCAATTCTTCATTCCCCCTACGTAGCTATCTTAGAAATATGTGGGACCAAGAGAGTGAAGCGCCCAACTCAATACTGCTGATATTTTTTGAAAGGGCATTCCAATTAGTCTCACTTCTTTGCTCTTTCCCCATGGCAGTGTATTTCCTTTTCTGATGGACACCAAACTATCTTTTGAAAACTATAACTGCATAAGCCTCATGTGTTTCAGATCATAGCAGCTCACAGCATGTATAAAACAAAAATGCTTTTCATGTACTCCCTGGCTTCCTTTGCCCAATTATTTTCACAGAGCTAAAGAATTGTTCTGGCACAAAAGGAGGTCATTCAGTCCATCTAATCTATGTCAGCTCCTGTTAGAGCAATCCATTCAATGTTCTTCTCTCCCACAGTTTGAGAAACTATTTTTCCTCATCTGCCAGTCATGCCATTTTTGAAAGTGTTGTCTACCATTGCTTGGAGACAGTGGGCACCAGATTTTGATAAATCTAAAAGCAAGATAATCTTTCCTCATATCTCGTTTGTATTCTTTTGCCCAAATTTGTACTGGTTTCCATCCAATCTCCAATCAACCTGCTATGGGATCAATTTCCCTCCTCACCTCTGATGTAAACTAGGCATAATCTTCCACCAAATCATCTCTCAATCTTCACTGTTCCAAGGTAAATAACCTTAGCTTTTCCTGTATGAATGTATTCATGATTCAAGATTCAAGATTGTTATGTATCAGAATAATACAGCACAGTACAGGCCCTTCGGTCCTTAATGTTGTGCCGACCCATATATTCCTTCCTTAAAAAAATACTAAACTATCCCTACCTCAGAACCTTTTATTTTTCTTTCATCCATGTGTCTGTCTAAGAGTCCCTCAGATGCCCCCAATATTTCAGCTTCCACCACCATCTCTGGCAAGGCATTCCAGGTATCCACAACTTTCTGTTTAAAAAATGTACCCCAGATGTCTCCCCTAATCTTCCCTGCCTTCACTGTGTACATATGTCCTCTAGTGTTTGTTGATCCTGCCCTACGAAACAGGCGCTGGCTATCCACCCTATCTATGGCTCTCATAATCTTAAGTCTCCTCTCATCCTTCCACAGTCCAAAGGAAAAATGTCTGCTAACCTTGCCTCGTAAGACTTATTTCCCAATCCAGGCAACATTCTGGTAAATCTCTGCACCCTTTCCATAGAGTCCACATCCTTCCTATAAAGAGGTGACCAGAACTGAACACAATACTCAATTTGAACACAATACAATTTGTAGAGTTGCAACATGACCTCTCTACTCCTGAACTCAATCCCCCTATTAATGAATCCTAGCATCCCATAGGCCTTCTTAACTATCCTGTCAACCTGTGCAGTGACCTTGAGGGATGTATGGATTTGCACCCCAAGGTGGCTCTATTCATCCACACTCTTAAGTAACCGATCATTAACCCTGTAATCAGCCTTCTGGTTCATTCTTTCAAAATGCATCACCTCACAATGATCCTGGTTGAAATCCATCTATCACTTTTCTGTCCAACTCTTCATCTTGTCTATATCCTCCTGTAATCTTCAACAACCTTCAGCTCCAGCCACAACTCCCTCAACCTTCATGTCAGTATTGTTATGTAATAAAACAGGTGTAATATTACATGAATTTAGCAGACAGATTCGCCATCAGCCCTGCCCCCACCAACCAGTCACCAAGTGAAATTGGATTCACCCACCTCCAGCGCTCCTGCAGACTCCACAGTCACAAAGACTCCAGTCCAAATCATCAGCAACTCGAGCTCCAGATCCAACCCTCCAAAGTGACAAGGAACCCTCCAGTGCCCTTGGCATTCTCTCATATCCCAGTTCCGATATCTGGTACACCTTCAGCCAGCCTCGAGACAATCTTCCAGCAGTCTGCAGCCAGTGAGTCCTTTCACCGCAGCCGCCGGCAGCCCACAGCCTGTATAGTTTCCTTGCCTTGAGTCACCAACAGCCCGCAACCTATGTTTTCTTCAGCCGCTAAGCCCTTCAATAGTCCATTGTCGTGGTTACTGTCCCATGGGTCTCTCCTCTGCTTCTCCTTCTCAAAGAGTGGGGGTGGGGGGGTGGTTTCCCCTTTCTCTGGGCCCTGCGCCAGTCCCCTGCTTCCTCAGTATCTGCAACCCCTTGAGGCTGTTGTTGAACGCAGGTGCTACCATCCTGGGCCCAGGCCCCACGGTCTCAGGATTTTAAAATAAACCATTATTGGCTCCTTTACCAGGCTGTTTAAAACCTGTACGGAGCTGTCAGTAGTTGGACTGGGCAGTAGAATCCTGCGGAGGAGCTCAGTCTCCTCTCCTCGCTCTCTGCGGGTCGCACTGCTGCTGAGGTATCATCCTTAACACCATTCTAAAGGTTTAAAGCTGCACCTTTGAATTATAAGTTCTTCTGCTACTGAAGTGTCAATCAAAACTCTCTGTATTTGCAAGGCTTCTTTCAAATCTTCCCCATTCTAAGGAGAACAACTCCAGTTTCTCTAATCTCCTCCATTTAATGAAAACTTGCAATAGTGGTTTCCACTAAAACTAATCATCTTCATAAAAAAGCAATAACCAACCAGACTTTCATTATGTC
Source organism: Narcine bancroftii (assembly GCF_036971445.1). NCBI lineage: Eukaryota > Metazoa > Chordata > Chondrichthyes > Torpediniformes > Narcinidae > Narcine > Narcine bancroftii. The sequence continues at coordinate 8,968,573 of NC_091477.1, read as the reverse complement.
TAAAATGCATCAGGTTCCATTCCCTTCCTGACCTACATGCCTGTCCATGGTCACATGCACACTGTCAGACTGAGACCTTTTGCAAATTGGAGGACTACCTATGGGCACCTGTTAAACACCTACCCTCCGCCCCAAACTTCTACCCCATTTCCTTTCCTCCAGCTCTCTCTCTTCAGTTTTTCCTGTCTCATTTCACCGAGCCAAAATCAATCCTCACCCTTCCTCTTATCATATCCAATTAGCATCTTTTGTCTCTTGGTCTGGAATCCTCCCCCTCCCAGTCTTCCCCATTTCTTTCCCCAGCCTTTAATTCAGACACTCTGTGTCTTTTGACTCGTCCCTTGAAGCAGGACTCAGGCCCATAAGCTTGATATTATATCTTTACTTCCTAAGGACGGTGAGAGACCTGCTGAGTTCTGTGTTTTGACAACAATCACATCGTCTGCAGACTTTAGTGCTTCACACCTTCACGTTTATTTTCTCTCGATTGTACAAATACAACCCAATTAAACAATATTCTCCAGTCCTCAGTGTTGAATCATAACACGCATACAGATATAGGAACATTTATAAAAATATATAGACATTGTTCAATAAATGAAAGTGTCTCGGAGAGTTTTTTGCTCAGTCATTCAGCATTCTCACGACCTGCGGGAAGAAGCTGGTTCTCGGCTTGGTGGTTCTAGCTCTGACATAACTGTCTCTCTTTCCTGACGAGAGAAGCTGGAAGACGCTGCGTGCTGGGCGATGGGGTCCTCAATGATTTTGCGAGCCCTCTTCATACAACGGTCCCTGATATCTATCATAATATTGTGGCAGTCAAAAGCAGCAAATGATTGTATCTATTCTTAGCCAGTAAGACATAACAGTTGCGAAACACGATAAGGCTGAAGGGGTTGTGTTCGTAGTTAAAAACACCAAAATGCTGGAGGAACTCAGCTGGTTTATTTAGCATTTAGGATCTTTCAGAAAAAAATATTGCTGACGTTTCAAGCCTGAGCCCTACTTCAAGGAAAAAAACATCAGAAATGGATACAACAGAAAGTCTCAGAATTCAACAATAGGAATCCAAAGGAACAAAAGGTGTTAAATTGGATTTGATAAGGTTCTAGGTGGAATTTATCATGTCTGTGAGAAATGAGACAGGCTGTGGAGAGGTTGGGTGGGGGGGGGGCAGAAAGGGGGTGGGGGCAGGGTGGGGAAGGGCAAACAGTCCTTCCAAGTGAAGCAACATTTCACTTGTGTATCTGCAAGTGTCAACTGCTACATCCGGTGCTCCTGCTGTGGTCTCCTCTACATCGGACCGACTAGACGAAGACTGGGAGATCATTTTGTTGTGCACCTATGCTCTGTCCGCCGCAATAACATGGCTCTCCCCATGGCCACCTGTTTCAATTCTCCATCCCATCCCCTTGCCGACATGTCTACCCATGGTCTCAAGTACTGTTGGACTGAAACCACCCGTAAATTGGAGGAACAACACCTCACCTTCTGACTGGGCACCTTCCAACTGGATGATATTAATATTGACTTCTCTGGCTTCCGTTATCCCCTTACTTCCCTCGGCATCTCTCCATTGCCTGTCTCATTTTGCACAGACATGATAAATTCCACCTTGACCCTTATCACATCCAATTAACACCTTTTGTTGGTCTGGATTCCTCCCCCATTGTTTGAACTCTGAGACTTTTATCCTGCTTCTCTGTCTTTTCTGATTATTTTTCCTCCTTGAAGAAGGGCTCAGGCCCAACAAACTGGCAATATATTCTTGACAAAAAGATCTTTGATGCTGAATAGACCAGCTGAGATGCTCCAGCATTTTGGTGTTTGTTTTTTAAGACGTAACATCTCCTTCCTTGCAAGTGCCAATGGTTCAGCAAGGAAATGCTCAAATTTATGTAGCAAGTGGGTCATTCAGGAAAAAAAGAGAGATCATTGTCCATGAATAGGAGGAAGGTGAATAACATTGTACTGGAGTAGGATGCATTGTCTTAGCTTAGATGATGCACTGGGTTACCTCTGATACATTTTGATATCCATCTTGGCAAGACTTGATGCCGCAGCTGCCAAATAAAACCTTTAATTCCTCACTGTCATCACATTGTCATCTTTTGGCTCGTAGGAGATCCGACAGGTAGAAATATATTATTTCACTAAAATTGAAAAGGCATTCATTTCTCATTAGATCTCTGAGCAGATTATTGTTTTCAAGCAAGCCACTGAGAAAGGATTAGGGAAAGACGTAACACAAATGTATGCAAATTTTAAGGCAAACTTATTAATGTCCTGGGACTCAGCAATATGACTGAGTTTTTGGATAATGCCTTGTGTCAGAACACTAATTTAAAACAATGCCCGAACAAAGGTGTGCCTGGTCTGATTTCCACAGCGGCCAAATATGGGTGCAGTTATTGCAATATGCAATCAATCTGTGTCTGTTTATTACTAGGTAGGCAGCTTGCCATTTTTCTGTGCAATATAATGACTTCAGCATAAAACTGGTGCAGTTAATTGGCCAGATGTATCAGCCAGGAGGCCAGTAAACAGTTGTTAAGCACCATTTAAAGGCAGTTGACATACCTTACAGGAGACATGTACTCCAGCAATTGGCAGCCATTTTGCAAATGAATTGATACATGAGATAGGGAAGGAAGATTTAACCATGGTGTCTACAGACTTTAGTGTCTTACCTTTTTTTCCTCCCATTTGTATCTCACCATGATTTTTATGAGTCAATATTCATGGAATATCTCGTTTCTAAATTTAGTCACTCAACTACCATGGGGGTGACAGCAGTGCTTAACTTTAATGTTTGTCTATTTTTCAGTAAGAGGAAGTCACTTAAACATGATTGTTGTTGATAAACAACCCAGCTGCAGAACAGTAAAGCGCGTGGAACTGGGTGCTGGAGACCGGCTCGAGACTGACTGAAGGGGTATCGGAACCGGGATGTGAGGGTGCTGAAGGCTTTCTGATCACGTTGGAGGTTTGGATCTGGAGGGCAGGTTTGGGCTGAAGGCTGTGGAGCTGTGGTGGCTGCAGGAGCGCTTGAGGCAAATTCATGGATATTCAGTGACTCTGGAGAGATTCTCTTTTGCTTCTTTCTCTCTGACTGTAATGGGAGCCAGGTAATTTCTGCTGATGGCCAATCTTTGTCTGCCTTACAGCAGACTAAAACAAATTCCGTGTAATATTGCAGCTATTTTATTAAATGACAATAAAAGAATTGAACCTCTTGAAAATATTATGATATGGTTCCAACCAGGGATATCCAAGTGATGTCATGCTAGATAGATGGAAAAATCTCCTATTTGTTCAAAATGTTTCTCTTCAAAGGATTGTTTAGGATCCTGGATGATGTAAAAGAACAACTGTTCCATTTTGTATCATTCTTCTGTGAGAAGGGGAATGGTCAGTCAACATAGAAGAGCTATTTGGGAGACACGGAGGAAATGGGAACAGTGGATCACCCTCTACACATCAATAAATGTAATGGAGAGAGTTGAGAGTGCCAATTTCTTTGGATAACTAGTGGCCAGTCGTGGACACATAACATCCCCTCTCTTGTCGGGAAGGTGCAACAGCGACTTCGCTTCCTGAGAAGACTGAGGTGGGAAAGGCTACTGGCCCCAACATTTCAACCTTCCACAGGAGCTCTAGTGAAAGCACCCTAGCTGTCTGAATCACAGTGTCGTATGGTTGCTGCAGAGAAATGGATAGGAGGTCAATCCACAGGGCCCTAAGTGTGGTAGAGAGGATCAATGGCATCTCCCACCCTCCACTGATGAGATCGACTGGGATTCTTGTCTGAAGAGGGCATGCAAATTAATTGAGGACCTCTTCCACCCTGCACACAGCATATTTCAATTGCTTTCATCAGGAAAGAGATACAGGAGGATCAGAGATAGCACCACCAGGTTGATAAACAGGTTTTTCCCACGGGCAGTGAGAATACTGAATGACCAAAGGAACTGCTCACTCTGACCATCCAAGACTCTCATATTTATGAAAAAATATTTATTTATTTATTTGGACATTTGAATACATGTCCTGCATATGTATTGTTTGTCCATATGTGTGCTATGTCTCATTGTGTGTCTGCATGTTTTGCACTGATGACTGAAGAATACTCTTTTGTCAGGTTGTACTCGTGCAATCAGATGACAATAAACTTGACTTGATATGACTAGTACCATGGGAAGACTGAGAATGGAAGAAAAAGCATGGCAGCTAATTATATTGTTTCTTCACTTGCCTCTTGTGCAGTTTGAAGGAGGCCAATTGGACAATCCAGCCCATTGGCTAGAGATTGATCCATTCCCCTAACTGAATGGTATTCAGTTAGTTTGTGGTAAGACATTTTATTCATAGAATTCCTGTGAACGCTCGAGGCCTCTCTATGTGCATCTGCTTTTGCAGGGAAATGGTTTCTCCAAGCTTGGCAGTAGGATGGTAACTATGGTGGTCAAGTTGGAATGAGTAGCCTTGGTACTCAGGCATGGATCAGAAAGTTGTGGGATAGCCAGGGGAGGATTGGTGGTCAATGGATGCAATGGTTAGTAAGGAGGTGGGTATTTGTGCTTGGTTATGAGGAGGAAATCAGGGCAGCAGGTAGGGTGGGAGGTCTGAATCTGCTGAGGGTCAAAATGGAGGTGCAGGCATCACTTCAAGCTGGAAGAGGCTGTAATGTGTTGGGTATGCATTATGAGCTTTTTAACATTGAAGTGGTATCAGAAAAAAATCCCTATATAAAAGGGAACCAACTCAAGGTGGGTTCCCCACATCAATCTAGAAGCTGATAGGGTAATCCCCTATAAATTCAGGGTCTTCCTTTGTAACAGCACTCTGACAAGTACGTGGTCCATAAATCATTGGAAAGCCCGAGCTGCATTCCGTAGATCGAATGACATTCTCAAAAACTCAAACGTGCCCAAAGGGGTAATTACTGTCATCTTTCTGACATCAGAAGGCTGGTGTTCGAATTACGTTGGGTCACGACTTGTAACAGCATTGATTTACCACAGCTTACAAACAAACAAAGAATATACTCTCTCATTTCTTTCAGCCACACCATGAGGTCGATTTTCTTTTATTATTTACTAGATACAACATTGCATTCTTCAGCTCCCCAAACTCCACCCAGCCAAACTCCTCTGACCTTCTCATTGGCTCACTGCCACACCGGTGATCCTGACGCTCTTGCTCTGCTCCTCCCGCATGTGAGATTCATCACTCGTACACTGACACTCAACACACCTGCACGTGTGCACTATTACCCCTGCGTGTTACATCGCATATGTCATCAGCGGCAGCCGCCACCGCTCCCAATGGAGAGAAGTACGCAACAGCGACACATGCAGATTGAAGTGTAGTTGAAGTAAAAACACAAAATGCTGGAGAAACTCAGCTGGTCAAACAGAGTCTTTATGTAGCAAAGGTAAAGATACAGAACCAGTGTTTCGGGCTATAGCAATACTCAATTCTAAATTGGCTGCCATTTTATTTTTAAACTAGATTGCTTTGTACATTAGAATTAATTCTAAGGCAGCTCAAATTTTAGATTTTTAGTTCTAATTATAGGTAACTTAGCTTGCAGTACTTAAAGAGTGGTTATCAAAGTAGTCTCTGACAGTGCATGGTTTGAGAAAATATTTGTTTTGTGCCGCGTGTCTCAGGTTCAGAATCAGGTTTACTTTCATGAATGTGTTTCACCAAATCTGTTGTTTGGCGGCAGCAGTATTTTTCATTACAGGTGCAAAAAATTGATATAAATTACATTTCAATTTACAAATCATTAGTGCGAAAGAAGAGAAAGGGTGTGTCTGAGATTCATTGTCTGTTCAGAAATCTCATAGCAGCAGTTTTTGTAACACTCGGTGCTCGTCTTCAGGCTCCTGCACCACCTTCTTGATGGTGACAGTGAGAAGAGGCCACGGCCTGGGTGGTGAGGGTCCTCGATGGCAGAGGCTGCTTCTTAAAGATGTCCTTAATGGAGTGAAGATAATGCCCATATGGGGATGGCTGAGTTTACAACCCTCTGTTTTTAACAGTGCCAGATTCATAAATATAAAGCAACACTATTAAATGTTGAAAGCATTACTAATCTTTGTTGCCATGGCAAAAAAAAACTGTTTCACTGACACTGCAAGAACCTTCATTGAAATTTGCTTAGTCTGTGAAGAAGCTTTCATATTCTGACAATTCCCCTTGAATTTATTCAATGCTTCCCTTCCCAACTACACCCCCCAATCTTCCACCCCCCCTCCACAAATAGCATTTGTTTGATTATGAAATGTGATAATTAATGACAGGAGTGACATGCAGTGTACATGGTGTAATAATGCAGGAAAGAACAGCAAATGGAGACAGTCATTTGCATTGCATTGTGGAGTGCTGAGATAACCAGAGGTTTGATTAAGTGAATGTGTCAGCACCATTGGATTCTTCTTTTGCCTGCAGTATCGCTCCAGTACCAGGCACACTGGCAATGGCCCGGAAACACACTCCATTTTCAATAAATCTTCAGTCCCAGAAAAACGAAAGACTCGCATCTGCAAAGTACCTTTCATAACCTCACAATATTGGAAAGTGCTATACAGGTGATAATATATATTACTGCTATACTTTACTGAAATTAAGTTGGTTCTTGCACATGGTAAGGTCTCAGGAACATCAACAAGCTAATGACCAATCAATCTGGTTTTAGAGATGTGAAGTGGCAGGATACTTTGTTGAGCTCTGTGACATTTTCTGCAGCGCCCAAAAGAATAGAACAGTCATTGGTTAAGCAATTAGAGTGCTGCATATTTTTGAAAAACTACATTTAAAATTTAATTTTAGAAAGGTAGCCGCACAGTACGGAAACAGGCTCCTCTGGCCCACAAGCCAGTGCCCCCAAATACCCCAATCAACCTACAACCCCCTTTTGATTTGAAGAATGGGGGGAAACTGGAGCCCCCGAATGAAACTCAAGCGGACACAGGGAGAACGTACAACTCGTTACAGACAGCATCAGATTCGAAGCCGGGTCACTGGCGCTGTACTAGCATTGCGCTAACCACTAGGCTGACTGTGCTGCCCAATGAGATAGCATTCATTGTTGATAACAGAAAATAGACGCTGTTGCGCATCCACAGGGCTTGAATTTTATGCTTTTGCTTTGAAATAAAATGTGTATTTTATTTTAAGTAAAAACTCAATGCTGGAGAAACTCAACAGGTCAAACAGTGTCCTTGATATTACAAAGATAAAAGTACATCACCAATGTCTCGGGCTTGAGCCCTTCATCAAGTCATGTGACTTTTTACTTCAATCGTGTGTCTGCAGATTTTTGTGTTTTATACGTGTGTTTAATTTTGTTTTTTTCACATATTTGGCAAAATCGTGTGTTTTTGGTTATTAAGAAAGTTTCCGTCAAGAATCACATCAACTTTCATACTTCATAAAGCATAACAAAACTGAAATCCATACAATAACAACATATGTACTTTTAACATCAGTTCCACCACTGTCCTGACATTGATCCGTCCATCCTGCAAATAAAGAGGGTGAGTTGGTTGTCTGTGCGTACTTTGAAACCGTCTTAATATAAATGCAATGTATAATAAATTGCTACCATAGAATGTTACTGATGGAAACACAAATTAAACAAAGCAATTTATCTTTCTGCCTATATATTTTTCTCAGTTTTAACCAAACTATTTCAGTCCGGTGTTAAATGTATTTAAATATTTCATGTTGAATAATGAGATTCAGAGACATGAGTAAATTTGAAATGTACGATACACAAATGTGCTGGAAACTCAGCAGGTTTCATAATATCCACAAGAAGTAAAGGGTAAACACTGTTTTGGGCTTTGGGGGTTTGTCAGGAATACCTATGGATGATGTGTATCCTGCAGAGTTTCTCCAGCACATGTTCTGTACATGACCCCAGCAAGTGAAAACTTTCTTGTTTAACTGAAATTAAAATATACATTATTTTAATTTGTGAAAACAAGTGAGCAGAGCTCCATGATAATATGATTACCAAGGGTTTTGCTGACTTAGAACAGATGTTAAAAAGAATACTTCTCATTGTGGTGTGTGAAATTCCTCCCATTCAAAGTCATATCACGTTGAACTGAGCTTTCCATCCATACCCGCTCTGAGCTGGACTGCAGAAAAATTGCCTGTTGGTTACCCTTTGCTTCCTTTGGATGCTGCATGACCTGCAGAGTTTCTCCAGCACACTTGAGCATTGTACATTTAAAACATATGCATGCCTCTAAATCTCACTTCCTCGACTTTGAAACTAGCAGCATGGGCCAAATGGAGTTCATGCCTCAGCAGGTGGCTGGTATGTGGAATAACCAGACCAGAAATAGTCTCCCTGTAGTGGTACACCACCGGCCTACTGCAGGGGGCAACCTCTGTACCTGCAGGAGTGTACCACCGGCCTACTGCAGCGGGCAACCTCTGTACCTGCAGGAATGTACCACCGGCCTACTGCAGGGGGCAACCTCTGTACCTGCAGGAGGGTAAGGGGACAGGACAACACCTGGCTGGCTGTCAATCAGTCGGCCTGAAGGGATCAAGCCCCACTCGGTCGAGTGCCAATCACCCTCTGGGCTATAAGCCTGCGCCAGCCTCCCGAAGCCTCACTCAGAGTTACTGCAGCTACAGCCAGCCTGGCTTTGTGGAAGTCTTTGTGGATAAAAGGCTGTTCTACAGTCTTTACCTTGTGTATGTCTGATTCTGGCTAACAGCGCACCACACTCCCTCAAGCAGAAATTCTGGGGTGGGACTTATCCAGCTGTTCACCATATGATTAACTTGAAGACTTTCTAAATTGTACAGAAATTTATTAAAATTGAATTAACTGAACTACAGCTCAGCCTTCAACATTATTCCCTCAGTGCTGGTCAAGAAGCATCAAACCCTAGGCCTCTGTGCACCCCCCACGCCCGCCCCCCCCCCCCCCACGCCCGCCCCCCCCCCCCACCCCGCAACTGGATCCTCAACTTATTCATCAGACCACAGTCAGTACGAATTGGAAACAATGTCTCCTTTTCACTGACTGTCAACATAGGCACACCTCAAGAATGCATGCTTAGCCCACTGCTCTACTCACTGTAGACTGTGAGGCCAGGCACAATTTCAGTGTTATCTACAAATTTGCCAATGACACCACGGATGTCGGTAAAATCACAAATGGCAATGAGGAAGCATGCAGGAGGGAGATCGATCAGCTCATTGAGTGGTGTCACACCAACATCCTTGTACTCAACGTTAGCAAAATCAAGGAGATGTCTGTGGACTTCAGGAGGGGAGAATGCGAACTGATTCTCATTGAGGGGTCAGTGGTGGAGAGGGTTAAGAACAAATTCCTGGGTATCAATGTCTCTGAGGATCTGTCCTGGAGAGTCTATGTTGATGCAATCACGAAGAAGGCTCGCCAGCAGCTATACTTTGTGAGATGTCTGAGGAGATTCGGTATGTCACCGAAGACTCTCGAAAGCTTCTCCAGGTGTACCGTGGAGAGCATTCTAGCTGGTTGCATCACTACCTGGTGCGGATGTACCAATGCACAGGACAAGAAAAAAAATTCAAAAGGGTTGTTAACTTGGTCTGCGTCATCTTGGGCTCCAGACTTCACTCTATTGAGGACATCTACAAGAGGAGTTATTTGAAGAAACCCACCTCTATCCCCAAGGACCCCCACAACCCAGGCCATGTCCTCTCCACTTTGCTACACTCAAGAAAAAGATCCAGGAGCTTAAAGATGAGCACTCAGAGGCACAAGGACAGCTTCTTCCCCACTGCCATCAGATTCCGGAATGATCAATGAACTTCTCGTGCACTTTTTATTTAATTTTTGTAAGATGGTTTATAAGAATATTTGCTCTGTGACGCTGCCACAAAACAACACATTTTGTGACTTGTTCATAACAATAAATTCTGATTCTGAAATAAATATTAGAGTATCTACTTTAACTAAAACCATATCCACTGTTTTTTCCTCTTTTATACAGTTAGTTATATTTTCAAACAACTCCAAAAGATTACATTAAACAAGATTTTCCTTTCATAAATTCTTGCTGACTGTTCAATCCTATATTTTTTTTCAAGATTAATGCCTATTTCATCCTTTATTGTAATTTCAATGATATTAATGCCATTGGAGTTAAAGTGAACGAGTTGAATTTTCCTTTGTTCTCTCTTCTTAAATAGTTGTGTTACATTTGCTATTCTATAATTCACAGGAACAATTCCTGAATGTAAACGATTTTGGAAGATGATAATTGGAGCATTCGTGATTCCCAATGCCTTCACTGGGACATCAGTTTTTGTGATAAATTAACTCTTAGTCTTACTGTCTTTTCTAGCCCAAATGTTCAAGGCTTATCCTTGGTCAGTAGTGAAGAACCAATAACATAATAACATCAGAATATTGTGGTCTTTCTCTCTCTAACACTATACCATTGAGATGCTGCCAAGATTATACAGTAAAACATCTGGTATCCGACATTTATGGGGATTGGTAGAGACTGGATAAGGATGTTTTCCAGTTCCTTGAGACTTGTTCTTATAATGCCTAATACATTTGCATTAAGAATAAACAGTTTTAAAAAAACAAAAGATAAAAGCATTATACTGCACTTAAAATTAACAAACTTCACTTGCATGAATATAAAAAAAACAGCATTTTACTTTATTTTCAGTCACATTCTTTGAAAACATTTAACCATTTCTGCATCAGCAGGTTCCTCCCGCTCCACAGAGCTCCCCAAAGATGATCAATAAAATTATAGATAATTAACATCACCCGCCCCTTCCCCTCACCCCTCCAAGTTGACAGATAAAGCCTCTGACCGGGGCGACACTTATTAAGGAAGGGGTAAGGAGGTACTTTAAGGTGCCTCAAAGGTGAACGGCATCAACCAGCTTTTGATCCTGGGTGACGCCATTGCTGTTTCACACAACTTTATTCAAACAGCAGCTATGAGCAAATCGTGACAAAGGCCCTTCCTCCGCTGGCTGAATATTTGCTCCTATCTTCACAAAGGGTTTATGTGTTACTTCAGAGAACAATTACTTTTAAAATGTTAAACTTACATATTTTTTACCTATTATTATATTCTTATTTCTTAAAATTTTTAAATATATTTTCCTTTATTTTTTTTGCCGATGCTTGAATTCCGGGTATCAGGGATTTTACTGTATCATATATTGAGATGGGAAAATGATAGTTAAACACACTCTACTGGAGGAACCACAGGTTACGTAACATCAGTGATTCAAAAAGAATGGTCGATGTTTCCAGCCAAACCCCTTCATCAAGATGGAAGATAGGCAGTGGAAAAACAAGTGTATAGAGGAGAGAGTTGGAGTGAAGGGACAGGGGTCTCATTGATAAATCTAGTAGATGTGAAGTAAGATGAACAGAGGCAGATGACAGACATGGGGAGGGAGAGGCAAGAGAAACAAAGGGGTCAGATGGAGTAAGATGTTTCACCCAGGGTGGGGAGTGTTACAGAGTTCTGTGTTGTGTGGTTTTATATTAAAAAGTGACAGTTTGCCTTAGAGAGCCAAGGTGAAGGTGAACTGCTGAGAGAGTGGGAGACGGACTGGGCATGTGCAGAAAATGATCTAAATATTTCAGGACTTGGACGATAAACCACCACTGGGGTGGTGCTGTGGAGTGGAAGAAGGCCCAGAGCATGAGTCATGGTCTGGAGGACAGTTTGGAATGTTGGGATATCATAAAGGATGAACATCCCAAAGGCAGACAGAAGGATCCGGACCAAGCCAGTTGTTCCTCTCTCTCTGCAAGCAACACAAGACAACTTGGAATTTTGTGCTCTCTCTCTCAAAGATTTTTTGGCTTCAGTTTACCAAACAAACTGAATTTTGTTTATGATCTTTGCTTCGGTTGAGATTAAAGTTTTTGTGAGTCTTGTGTGTTTTGTGTTTGTTTTGAGTCTAAGTTTTTCTGTGGGCTGGTTGGAAATATAACTTAGACTTTAATTACATATGTTATATTTAGGCTGGGGAATTCATTAGTTTTACACTGTTATAGAAATTTGCATAGTAACCAGTGGGCATTGTTATAAAAGGGGGGGATTTTGAAAAAGTTTGAAGGTGAATTTTCTTGTTAATAAAGTAATTGTTCATCTTTACCCCTGTGTGTGATATGCCTTCTTTGTGGTTGCTGGTTTGATCTTGTATTAGGCATCAGTCATTAGAAAACAGCTTTCAATCCCGGAATCTGATTATGTAAGCATGGTAGAATACAGATACCCTTTTTCCACTGAAAATACATGTTATTAGCAGATATATTATCGGTATCTGGAAGCTGGCTTGCTTGTTCACACAGAACAGAAGAAAGTTGGATCGGTGAGTCATTTTACACAGCAAGCTGGCTTCCCAAAGCAAAAGAGGTGGGACATATAGTATAACACCATTTTGCCTCTGTCACCACCAACTTTGGCTGATAAAAGCCAGGTTAGTTCAGACCCACCCACCCCCCCCCCGACAATCTGCCTTTGACGCATTGACGCATTCACACAGGTAGGCAAAGCATTCAAAAGGTGGTTAATACCTGACTTGAATCAAGAGAGACCAGATGGAAATGAGGCAAAGAAGAGGTGTGGGGGAGTGAGAGGAAGAGAGCAGAAGAATCCAGTGAGGAGATGGGGAATAGAACCAAAGAGTGGGAGGGTGATGAGAATGGGGAGGAGGGGAGGGGGTTGAGTTGCTTGAGCTGCTTTGCTCCACCAAGAAATTAAAGCTCATCACTAATAAATAACTGTTGAAGACCTGGAGCTTCAAATATCACCAGTGAAATAATCTGTTTGTGTTTAATTTATAAAGTTCTCACACCTCAAGTAAAAACAGAGACCTAGATTTTCCAAACAGGTGTAATTTTTAATGCACCTAAATAGTAGTAAACCAATCATTTTGCCTAGTATCGTAGGTGCCACAATATCTGAGGTCAATCTCACAAGGCAGTGTGGGCAAGCAACAGGCAATCAAATGACCCTTGTTCAGGAACATTAGCTGAGAGTGGGTTGAAAGCCTGTTGCCACAAGATTTAAAGGCCAACAGTGTTTAAACAGAGGCTCATTACCCACTATCATCGTCCTCCATCATCATTAACATCAGTGAAAGGCTTTGTGTATCTGGATGAATTTCTGATGCATTGTTCTAACAAGGAAAAATTTACATTTATATGATATTGTTCATCTCCTCATCACTTCATAGAGAATGAGTTATGAAATGAGGGAAATAATTTGAGTACAGACACAAGAGGCTATCACAAGGATAAATGCTGAAGAAAATGAAGAGAGAATTCATTAAAAATGCTACAAATTTGTATGTGCTCATTTGATGCTTTGATGATTTTCCCAGTTTGGTGCTGCTGTCACTTCAATTGTCTGAGGTGATTGGACAACTGATCACGATCAGGTCCAACCATGTGCCAAGCAGGATAGGAAAGTATAGGTCACATGCCACATAACCACTTGAAATAATTAAGAGGGCCTTGCTCTTTTTGCTTCGTTTCACATGCTGTCTTACCTTCAGAGCCTAAGTATTGAGACAGATGCCCTCTTTAACCTCACAGCCTGCTTGTTGCAATTCATGCTCTCTTAGTAACAGAGCCTCCAATATTGTGATAGATGCTTCCAATCTTCCTGATCGTGTCGGAGGTTTGGATCTGGAGCTCGTACAGCTGATGAATCGAACATGAACCAGGTGTCTGCGCAGCTGCGGAGGTGAATCCATGGACACAGAGAAACGGAAAGGACTATCTTTTGCTTCCCTTTCTCTTGCACTGTGAAGATAGCTGGGCAACACTAATGGTGTCTCTTTGTTTGCCTTACAGCAGGCAAAAGTTAAAGTACATCATGTACTTTAAATCTATTACGCGATAATAAAAACAAACCCTAATCTTGAACCTTGAGATGCTCTCTTAGCCGTAGAGCCTCAATTAGATCACACCATAATCTTCCATATTCAATGCATGTCCAGAATGGTGGAGAGGTTAGTGCAGCTCCTTTACAGTGCCGGCGACTGGCATGGGTTTTCTCCGGGGCGGGGTGGTGGGTTCGGTTTCCTCCTACCGTTCAAAACACACCGGGGGTCTAGTTAAATGGGTGGCACGGACTCTTGGACCAAAATGGCCTATTTCCTAGCTGAATGTCTAAATAAATACATATAAAATTTTCAAAGAGCTTTTACTTGTATCATATTAACTGGTTACACCATGCAATTTAGTTATTATTACCAAACACACAATCCCAATCAATGACTAGAGCCACATAAGATGGATAATATCTCCCTTGTTATCCTATAAAGAGAGCATGACATGCTTCTTTGGTTCGGATCTATCAGTCTATTAAAGTTTATTTTGGTCAATAATACATATAATCACTACAAATCTAATTTAGAAATATGTACATAAAACATACATTTCTTAATTTCTTTAAATGTTGTTTAATTTGAGCTGTGATCAACAAGTGTATAAAGTCAGACAAATCTTATGAACATTTTTCATTTATATTTATCCAAAAGTCGTGAACTGATGATAATAGTTTTGAATATCTGAAGCATTTGTTGGGTTATGAATTGAACATTATGACAGGATAAGTAGCCTGCATAATGCGGGGGAGAGTTTTACATTTCCAGTAACTGTTGGATAAAGAAATGAAGATGTGATAAAGTGCTCATATCGTCTTTAATCTGAGAGTTATTCCTTTTGTTTTAGACCTTCTCATTCTCATCCTCATTCTCTTCCTATCACCTAAAATTGTTTGCTCAGCTTTATACGATCTCATTTAATAATTTACATTGTTTATGATCACTCAATTTTTCATATTTATTTCTATCCAGATATAGGTGGGAATACACAAGAGATGGCAGGGTACTGGAATCTGGTGTGATCCATGAATTGCTGGAGGAACAGGAGTAGGAAGACACCTGCCTGCAATTTGATGGAAGGCTCAAGCCTGAAGTTGTTGCTTGTATACCTTTATCTTTACTATATAAAGGACACTGTTTGACCTGCTGAGTTTCTTCAGCGTCGTGTTTTTACTTGATGAAGGACTCAAGTGGGTTGAGCATCAGTGGGAGGAAAATAATAATTGATGTTTCAGGTAGGAGCCTTTCTTCAAGAGCCTTCATCATGAGACTGGGTGGTGAATTCTCTAAGAGTATCACTCTCACCTCAAATGAAAAAAAAAATCAAGCTTCAGTGGAAGAAAGAATCATGCTTCAGGGACAAATCTTATGATCCACTGCGGAAGAGAATGACGTAATGTCCCTCAATGGACCAAGTGTTGGCACTTGTTCCATTTGTACCCCTCTAGTTTATTTTTTTGGGTGGGGGGCGTGTCAGTGCAATATTTCTAACACCTATGATACATCATCCAGTGGAAACTGTAACTTTAAGAGCCCCTGGCCTGCACGTGAGATGGCAATTCTATGTAAGTTAGTGCAAAGAACAGTAAAGCACAGGAACAGCCCCTTCACCCCACTGAAGATGATGTCATTAAACTACATTTCTCTTGCTTGCATATGATCCATATCCCTCTATAATAGGTGAGATAAAAGCTGGAGGACATGGGTTAAGGGGGAAAGGGGAAAAGTTTAATGGGAACATTAGTGAGAACTTTTTGTAGAGAGAGAGCTGGGAGTGTGGAAGGAGCTCCAAAATGAATTGGTAAATGCAGGCTCAATTTTGGCATTGAAGAACAATTGATACAGGTTTGTAGACGGGACTGCTCCTCCTTCTTTCTTCCCCCTCCCCCCCAGCTTTTCTATTCAGTCACCCCCCCCCCCAGTTTTTTGCTCATACCTTGACGAGGGCTCAGGTCCAAAGCATTGGTTGTATATCTTTATCTCCTACGGGCACTGCAAATCCTGTTGAGTTCCTTCAGCATTTTTGTATTTTTACCATAGCAGTGATTGACCCTTTGGTATCCAAGCAAACCTGTCAGTTCAAGAACTGAGGGATAGAAAAAAATGCTGTGATGCTCAGATCTTGCAAATGAACAAAAAGAAATGGCAATAGCTCTTTTTGACAACTCGGGAAAATACTTTTACCTTCATTATATTCAGCTTTGAGTTTTGCTTCCGAAGACTGGGTGCTCCTCTTAAGCTATCTCATATTCATTGTTGCTACCATTGACAAGTAAAACGTCCTCAAAGCAATTTTATTTTTAATTATACCGCACTAACCTTTGATCACAGAACAAAGCAAATATATAACTGTGGATCTCTGTCTGTCACAGATTACTGCACCACATACTCACCACATCTGTCAAGTCGCTGAAACCCACGCATTTAATTGTATTTTTGGTGTCACAAGTGGTTGATGTGTGCTTAACTTGCCTGATCTTGTCAGTTATGTTGCTATTTTGGCTGTTTCTTTTTAAGGAAGCTGTATCGTTCTGTTTCAAGATTCTATGCATTGATAATTATTGACAGTTATTTTACGTTGAGACTCAGCTTTTATTTTAAAAGACAAAAATCACCTTTTATTTCTGAAATAATTTCCAATGGATTTGGTAAATTTTGTAAAAAAGGAGAAGCACCTTTCTCACTCCTGTTTACATCTGCTCAGTATTGGGATGGCATGATGGCACAAACTTATAGAGCTTCTGTAAACTTCACACCTCCAGTGATGAGGGTCAAACCTGACCTCCTGTGCCGTCCATGTCGAGTTTCCATGTCAAGTTTCTGTGATCTTCTGGGTTTTCAATGGGCTTTCCAGTTTCCTCCCAAAATGCCTCCATGATAATGTGCTCCTACTTGAGGTTCGAGGGGGCGACCTTACAGAGGTCTAGAGGCACAGGGTCACGGTCTTTACCTAGGGTTGGAGAGAAGAGATTCAAGGTGAGAGCAGAAAGATTTGAAGGTGTGAGGAGTTCATGGGATTGTTGGAGAATAAAGTGGGACAGTGAAGAATGAATTGGAATGGATCAAAGGACTGGTTTCTGTGCGGAGGAATTTCTTGAGCCAGAGGGTGGAGAATATGTGAAAACATTTTTTCCCACAGCCAGGACTTGTGGAGGCCAAATCTTTGGGTGTATTTAGGGGAGAGGTGGATCAGTTCTTGATTAGCCAGGGCACCAAAGGTTATAGGGAGAAGGTCAGGCAGTGGGACTGAATGAGAAAATGGATCACCTCATGATTGAATGGCAGGGTAGATGCCATGGGCTGAATACCCCTATTGTTACTTCTAATAGTTTCATATCTCATTAGGATTCCATTACTCCACATTGAATTGAATTGAACTGAATTGAAGTAAGTTACTTTTTTGTCTCATCCACAAAGTTGCAGTCAAGTCAACCCATAGGAAGTCCAACAGGTAGTCCTACAATAAATGCAAGATAAAGTGAAAAGTGCAGTCAAATAGTTCAAGGTCAACAACTGTCCTTGAACTTGGAGGTTCATGTTTTCAAGTTGATGTTCCTTCTGCTTGATGGGGAAGTGGGAAGAATATATAAGGGATAAATGTTTCCCAGGACTCTGGAATAACCTATTTCAATTTAAAATAGACGTCCATTTATTTCACCATTTTTGTGTATGTTATAGGGATGCACCATTTCATCAGATGCAAGGATCGACAATGAGATAGACAACAGACTCGCCAAGGCAAATAGCGCCTTTGGAAGACTACACAAAAGAGTCTGGAAAAACAACCAACTGAAAAACCTCACAAAGATAAGCGTATACAGAGCCATTGTCATACCCACACTCCTATTCGGCTCCAAATCATGGGTCCTCTACCGGCACCACCTACGGCTCCTAGAACGCTTCCACCAGCGTTGTCTCCGCTCCATCCTCAACATCCATTGGAGCGCTTTCATCCCTAACGTCGAAGTACTCGAGATGGCAGAGGTCGACAGCATCGAGTCCACGCTGCTGAAGATCCAGCTGCGCTGGATGGGTCACGTCTCCAGAATGGAGGACCATCGCCTTCCCAAGATCGTGTTATCTGGCGAGCTCTCCACTGGCCACCGTGACAGAGGTGCACCAAAGAAAAGGTACAAGGACTGCCTAAAGAAATCTCTTGGTGCCTGCCACATTGACCACCGCCAGTGGGCTGATAACGCCTCAAACCGTGCATCTTGGCGCCTCACAGTTCGGCGGGCAGCAACCTCCTTTGAAGAAGACCGCAGAGCCCACCTCACTGACAAAAGGCAAAGGAGGAAAAACCCAACACCCAACCCCAACCAACCAATTTTCCCCTGCAGCCGCTGCAACCGTGTCTGCCTGTCCCGCATCGGACTCGTCAGCCACAAACGAGCCTGCAGCTGACGTGGACTTTTACCCCCTCCATAAATCTTTGTCCGCGAAGCCAAGCCAAAGAAGAATAGGGATGTATAATATTTTTTAATGAATCTAGTAAATGAGGTTGGAAATGTACCAGCACTCTGTGCTTGGACTCCGGCTACTGATTTACCCATGTCCTAACCCCTAGTTTTCTGGACCCTCAATTCTGGTTCTGTCCACACACCCAGCCTACTGTTTGGATTCTGGCCCTGGATGCACAGCAGATTCCACTTCTGGCTGTATGCCCCACTGTTTCCCTGTATCTGAAGCTCATATTTCAGACCAATTAGTAAACCAGATATAAAATTGGTCAGATAATCATAATTTAAAAAAAAAATAGACATATAGCACAGTAACAGGCCATTTCAGCCCACAAACTCATGTCACCCAATTTAGACCCTACAACCCTGGTACATTTTGAACAGCAGGAGAAAACCGGAGGCTCCTGGGGAAAACCCACACAGACATGGGGAGAACGTACAAATTCCTTACAGACAGTACAGGAATTGAATCACGATTCTGATCATGGTACTGTAAAAGCGTTGCACTAACCGCGCTGTGCCATCCCAATGTGCCTGAAGTCTTTGTATTTCACAAAGTCAAATATATCCATGAGTTCATTATTACCAAAAGAGTGGTTCGTCTTTGGTCAACAGACTGAATTAACAGGAGACTGTCACTGCCTCAATCACAGCTGATGAAATTCCATTCAGTCTTATCCTTAATGCAACCCCCACTCACCCTTCCCCATTCCTCACCCAACTCGTTTCAAAATACGAATCCATGATTACCCCTTATCTGTGGTCCTGTTCATGTGATGTTATACATCAGAATCAGAATTGTCATGAACATGTGTCAGGAAATTTGTTGTCTTTTAAGCATTACAGTTGTACCCCTTTCCACCACATTCTCTGGCATCTCGCTCTTTGTACCTATCGTCCTCTGCATGAAGAAGGTATCCCTCAGCTCCCATTTAAATCTTGCTCCTCTCACCTGAAATATATGCCCTCATTTTTTAAATAATTTACACATACAGCACGGTAATAGGCCCTTCCAGCCCACCAGCCCGTGCTGCACAAATGCCCTAATTGTCCACAACCTCCATACGTTTTGGAGGATGGGAGGAAACCAGAGCACCCAGAAGATGCAGACACTAGAAGAACATACAAACTCCTTACAGATGGTGCCAGATTTGAACCCCAGTCACTGGTGTAGGAACAGCTAACCGTGCTGCAGTTTTAGATTCTCCTACTCTGAAAAAGACTTAGCTAGTCCCCTCATCATTTATTGGCCCTTTATAAAATACACTCCCAGGCTCCTGTACTGCAGTGAGAAAAGTCCCCACCTATCCTTTTAATTTAATACAGGTGCAAAAATTGCTATGAATTACATTTTTTAAATAAATAAATTAGTGCAAAAAAAAAGAACTGAGGTAGTGTCTGTGGTTCATTGCCCATTCGGAAATCTGATGGTGGAGTGGAAGAAACTGTGAGAATGCATATTACCAAAACAATTACATTTCAAATGTACATAATCACCTTTAAGTCACTGATGCCTATTTTAAGGTTAGGAAAAGTAATTTCATCATTACATATCTTTCATTCCATATAATAAAGTCCAGGTGCTGAATCCCCCAGGCACCCATATTAAGGTTAAAATAGATGAAATGTTGATTTTGCTAAAATAGCAAAAGAAATTCCATATACATGCACAAACAGCTCATTATCATACTACGCCATTCCTCCAAGTTAACCTTGTACCTGGGTAAAAATAGCCATTTTGCATTGAATGCACATTATAAATGAGCCTGCCTCAGTGGGAATACAAAAATAAATTGCATAGTAAAGCTATTATTGGAACTGCTTATGTCATGAGATTGGAAATTTGCGTCACAGCAGTGCATTATTTTATTGAAATATATATTACTGGTCGCGTTCATGATCATTGATCTGCTGCCTGTGTGTGACCCATGTCCCTTTCAACGTTTCCCATCCATGCGCCTATTTAAATGTCTTTTAAATGTTGTAATGGTAACTGCTCATTCCACATACACACTACGCTCTGTGTTAAAAAGTTGTTCCTCAAGTTAACATTAAATCTTTTTCCTCTGATATTACATCAATGTCCTCCAAGTTCAGACTCATCAACCCTGGGAATAAGACTATGACCATTCACCTTAACTTTGTCCCTCATGATCTTACATATAAGATCACCCTTCAATCCTCAAGTAGTGAATCTGGAGTCACATATAAAAATGACAAGGTAAAGATGGAATTTTTTTTTAACCTGTATGACATTAGTAATTGGACGTTCATTTTGGGCATCATTTAAAATAGAGGTGAGTTGCAATTTCTTCTCCTAAGGAGTAGTGAATCTCTGAAAGATTAGGGGATTGAAGATAAAGACTACTGGCAGAGCAGAGGAGGTGAAGCCACACTTGGAACTTTGTGTGTCCATTTGGTTATAGAAATTATATTTCAAGTTGGAAGGATACTGAAGAGGTTTATGATTAGGGAAGTTGAGTTATCATGAGACACTTGAAAAACAAGACCTGTGTTCCTTAGAGCACAGGAGGTTAAAAGGGGATCTCATTAGGGCCGATTGAATTATGAGGAGCGTAGCTAAGGAGAATCGTGACAGCCTGTTTCCTTTAGGAGAATCTATTATGAGAGGCATACCTATAAGGTGAGGGAATGGGATTTGGAAGGGAAGTGAGGGGACATTTCTTCACATTTGGAAATGGTAAAAGCTTGGTTGAGCTTCCTTTTGGATAATGACATGGATGGGAAGGGATTGATGCAGTGTGGGTCTAATGCAGCCAAATGGGCCAAAAGCAGGAGAGCACATTATTTGGCATGCTGGGCCCCTGGGGCCTGTTTCTGTGCTGTAAGACTCTGTGACCCTGAGTCGTGGGACAGATCAGCTGTAGTCATATTCAGGGGTGCAGTGCTCATTTTTTGTTCCCCAATAATGGGGACAAGGTGGTGCCGGAGCAGCCCTATGAGGTGTCAGATCTGCCCCTTGTGGCACCGGAGCAGCCCTATGGTGAGCTCCGGCAGTACTGTACCCCTGGTCATATTGATAGCAGGGCAGAATCAGAGTACTCCTGTTTCAATTTCCCATGCTTTTGTGTGGTTCTAAAACAAGCTTTCACAGCAATCCATTGCTCATCTTTAAACTTGTCTAATTCTATTTTTTTAAGCACTTGAATATAATTTACTCGGATGCCATTGTGAACTTTGAACTCGTGTCTCTCAATATTGGCCTTGTCATGTCAACAATATGCTGTTGTGGAATTACTAGATTGACTGCTGAGATGAGGTACTTCTTCTTTAGGGATGTTGAGTAACATTTGTGCCAGCTCAATGGGGGCTGAGGGAATGAAATAGCCAAAGTTCAAAGTGCATTTTATAGGGTAGAGTTTCCTTTCTCTGCTTTATTTGGGAACTGTAGGATAAAGGTTTGTCCCTCTTACAAAATAATTTAGGAAATATATATTTATACTGAAGGCCACAGTTCTTGTGGAACTCTCCACTACATAGGGCTACAAATGCTCTATCACTGAGTGCCTTCAAGGATGAATGTTTCATTTCTAAATACTAAAGGAATCGGAGGATGTTTGGGTCAGGAAGGAAAATGGATCAGGCATAAGATGAACAATAATTTTTGTGAAATGTGTGCACCTCTGGTCAATTGTGCACAGTTCAGTTTGATTACGTGCAAGATGTCATTAAGCTGGAGAGGATGCAAAGAAGACTCACAACATGTTGGCAGGTCCATGGTATTAAATTAAAAGGATAGGTGGGGACTTTTCTCACTGCAGTACAGAAGCCTGGGAGTGTATTTTATAAAGGGCCAATAAATGATGAGGGGACTAGCTAAGTCTTTTTCAGAGTAGGAGAATCTAAAACTGCAGCACGGTTAGCTGTTCCTACACCAGTGACTGGGGTTCAAATCTGGCACCATCTGTAAGGAGTTTGTATGTTCTTCTAGTGTCTGCATCTTCTGGGTGCTCTGGTTTCCTCCCATCCTCCAAAACGTATGGAGGTTGTGGACAATTAGGGCATTTGTGCAGCACGGGCTGGTGGGCTGGAAGGGCCTATTACTGTGTTGTATGTGTAAATTATTTAAAAAATGAGGGCATATATTTCAGGTGAGAGGAGCAAGATTTAAATGGGAGCTGAGGGATACCTTCTTCATGCAGAGGACGATAGGTACAAAGAGCGAGATGCCAGAGAATGTGGTTGAAAGGGGTACAACTGTAATGCTTAAAAGACACTTATGTTCATGGATAGGAGATGTATGGAGGTATATATGGTGAATGCAGGCAAATGGGACTCACTTGGTTCAGCAATTTGGTCAGCATGGACAAATTGGGCTAAAGGGGATGTTTCTGTGCAGTAATATTTTATGGTTCTATGAATGATAGAGCAGACTCAAGTGGGCTTATGGAGTATACCTGCTTTTATTTCATGTCCTTTTGGCAGCATCTTCCCAGTCACTAAGATTTCATTCCCTTCCTCAGGATACAACCCAAACTCAATATCAACTTCATCAAATTAATCATCAGACCCAGACCAGGAGCAATGAAATTTCATTGCCTAAATTCAATTACATAATTGACTTCACTGTATTTTGTCGATCTAAAATTGCAGAGCCAAATACCGGGGAGACTTTACACATGATAGATCGAACTATATACAGTATGTGAAAAGCCTGGGTAGCGTAGTGATTAGCTCAGTGCTATTATGATGCCAGCAACTCGGGTTCAAATCCAGTTTTGTCTGGAAGGAGTTGGTTCATTCTCCCCATGTCTGCGTGGGTTTCCTCCCTCCTAAATGCACAGGGGTTGTAGGTTCACTGGGGTATTTGGGCACCACTGGTTCGTGGGCTGGAAAGTCCTTTTACCTTGCTGTATGTCTAAATATAAAAGTTAAAAGGAGAAGCTTGTATTGGTACAATTATACAATTAATATTCACAGAATACCAACATAAAAAAAGTTATCTTTGATCTGAGTTTTATGAAGATCTTTCTATTTTTGAAAGAAATATTGATGCTTAATTTCACTGTGTTCTCTCCTTTGCACAAGGTAGAAAAACTTTAAGTCTTTGTTGATTTGGAGTGATTCCTTACAACATTGTTTGAAAGCCGTCATAGATATGGCAGCCATTTAACAACTAAGTTTCCCTGTAATCCATTGCACCCACAACCATATCAACTCCCCCAAGATTCCACCACTCTTCTATGCATCTGAGTGAAAGATAGTGGCCAATTAACTTACCAATCATATGACTTTGGGATAGGAAGGTAACTGGAATGGAGAAGACGATGAAAATCTACTCAAACATCAGGACTGAAATGGCATCACTGAAGTTGTGAGGCAGTAGATCACTAGCAGCTACACTGTGCTGCCTTGAAGCACAGAATTGGTTTAACATTAACCAGGGTTCATGACCTGTGGATGCCCAATGCCATGCCCTTGTTATTGCAGAACCGTTCGTGCAGCCCCATATATTATCTGTAAAAGGAACCATTTGATTTAACACAGCTGCATCATTTCAAAAGATGCACTTTCTAAACTGCCATTTATCTAAATTATCTTTGTTTTAAAAATAAAGCAAATGGGCCCTTTAGGGCTATGAACCCGTGGTCCCCAAATACACTAATTAACCTACAACGCCCATAGGCTTTGAGGGGTGAGATGAAGGAAATCCATGTAGACATGTAGAGAAGGTACAAATTCCATACTGTCAGCGCCAAATTCAGTCATTTTAACAGCATCCGGCTAACCTCTATGCAAACTGTGATCACCCAATTTAATCTTGGGATATTGGTGTTGCTGGTAAGGGCAACCAGCATCGACAAGGCAGCTGTTACCCAACCTTTTGAACTGCTGCAGTCTGTGAACCAGAGAATTCCAGGGGAGATCCAGCATTTCCCATCAAGCAACAACATATTTTCTCTTCAATATAGTAACCATCCACTACCACCCTCTCCCACACAGATAATTTCAAATCCGATTTACAACCTCTCCATGGATACCTCGTGTCTTCACCTTTTGAACTAAACTCCCATGTGAGACCTTGTCAAAGGCTTTACCAAAGTCCATGTAGACAACATCCACAGCCTTTCCTTCATCTGCATTCTTGGTAACCTCCTCAAAAAACTCTACAAGATTTATTAAACATGACCTACCGTGCACAAAGCCATGTTGACTGTCCTTAAATCAGACCACGGCTGTTCAAATATCTACATATCCTATCTCTCAGAATTCCTTCCAATAATTTACCTAGTACTAACATCAGGCTCACAAGCCTATAATTACCTGGTTTACTTTTGGAGCTTTTTTTAAACAAGAGGACAACACGAGTTACCCATCAATCCTCTGGCATCTTACCCTTTGCCAAGGACATTTTGAATATGTATAGCTGCCAGGACCCCTGCAATTTCTACACTAGACTCCCCCATATAACCATATAACAATTACAGCACGGAAACAGACCAATTTGGCCCTTTTAATCGGCACTGATCTAAGTACCCTCCTCTAATCCCACTCTGCCCATATCCCTCCATCCCCCTCCCATCCATATACTTATTTTTCTTAAGTGACAAAATTGACCCTGCCTCCACCACCTTTCCCGGAATCCCATTCCACACAGTAATCACTCTCTGAGTAAAGAAGTTCCCCTTCATGTTACTCCTAAACCTTTGCCTATCAACTCTCAACCCATGACCTCTTGTATCTATCTCTCCTACTCTCAATGGGAAAAGCCTTTCCACATCAACTCTATCTATCCCTCTCATTATCTCAAACATCTCTATCAAATCCCCTCTTAACCTTCTACGTTCCAAGGAATAAAGACCTAATTTGCTCAATCTTTCCTTGTATTCCAGGTGCTGAAACCCTGGCAACATTTTTGTAAATCTTCTCTGCACTCTCTCTTTCTTGTTAATATCCTTCCTGTAAATTGGTGACCAGAACTGCAGCCAGTACTCTAAATTTGGCCTCACCAATGCATTGTTCAGTTTCATCATTACTTCCCAACTCCTATATTCTATGCACTGATTTATATAGGCAAGCATACTAAAGGCCTTCTTCACCACCCTATCCACATGCGCTCCTACCTTCAGAGAACAATACGCAGTTAGACTTAGATTTTTCTGCTCCACTGCATTCTTCAACGCCCTCCCATTTACCACATAGGTCTTGCTTTGATTATTCTTTCCAAAATGAAGCACCTCACACTTATCAGCATTAAAATCCATCTGCCATCTTTCTGCCCACTCCTCTAAGCAATTTAAATCCCTCTGCAATCTTTGAAAACCCTCTTCATCATCCACAATTCCCCCTATTTTAGTAACATCTGTATATTTACTAATCCTCAATCATGTCTCCCCTCATTCTTTTAAACTCCATCACATATAAGCCCAGTCTTTCTAACCTTTAACTCAATTTAGCTGCACATGATGCAACAAGGTCCATACTGGGTTTTCCCTGGGTGCTCCAGTTTCCTCCCACCCTCCAAAACGTGCGTGGTTGCAAGTTAATTGAGGTGTAACTGGGCAGAACAGGTTTAAATGGCCAGAATTGACTTTGGCCTTGCTGTAAATAAAAGTTTAAATTTAAAATTTAATTTATATTTAACTTTATAAAGGCAGAGCCCTCTTTGCCACAGTAAAGATAGTCACGAGAAATAACCTTTGATTCATTTTAAAGGTTTATCTTCCAGTGACTGGGGAAAATTTGACAATGTCTGTAAACGAAGGTTAGCTAAAAGGAACTAATGCAACCTTGAATGCAGATGTATATTTTTTTCATGAAAATAAATGAATTTGATTGATGTTAAGGTGAAGTCTGGGGCAGCAACCTGTGCAAATGCCATTAAACTAAAGGAAAAATATGAGGTAGAAAAGGAACACAAAAGATGAATTTAATGGAAATCACAAAGTCTATTCAATAGTCTCCTATAAATCCAAGAGTTCAATTCTCAGAGAATGCTTCAATTATACACACAAGATACAGCCTTTAAAAATCCTTTCCAATCATATGCCTATTTAAAAGTTGAAGAGAGATAACCTTTGTGCTACATTTAAATTAATTAATTTCTTTTTGGGAAAAATTTGGACATACAGCATGCTAACAGGCCATTTCGGCCCACAAGTTTATGCTGTCCAATTTACACCCAATTAACCTACACCTCCGGTGCATTTGATTTGAACAGTGGGAGGAAACCAGAGTCCTCGGGGGAAACCAATGCAGACATCAGGAGGACGTACAAACTCTTTATAGACAGTGTGGGATTCGAACCCCAGTCCTGATTGCTGGAGCTGTAATAGCGCTATGTCAATCGTGCTACCCATACTCTTGTATTTTTTTTGTTACCAGAACCTTCACTTGCACTTTATTTATTATGGGCTTTATTAACTTAATGGTGCAGATAATCCGTCATGTACCTCACAAAGGCTAATATTAATTAAGTGTATTTTTATTACACGCTCAGACATGACAGCAACATGATCCTGCTTTTGTGTGTGTGTATGTCTATGTCTATCTGTGTGTGTGTTTTTATGTGTGTGTGTGTGTGTGTGTGTGTGTGTGTGTGTGTGTTTTTATGTGTGTGTGTATCTGTGTCTATCTGTGTGTGTTTTTATGTATGTGTGTGTATCTGTGTCTATCTGTGTGTGTGTGTGTGTATCTATGTCTATCTGTGTCTGTGTGTGTGTCTATCTGTGTGTGTGTGTGTGTGTCTATTTGTGTGTGTGTGTGTATCTGTGTCTATCTGTGTGTGTGTATCTGTCTATCTGTGTGTGTGTGTGTGTGTGTCTATCCATGTGTATCTGTGTCTGCGTGTGTGTCTATCTGTGTGTATCTGTGTCTATCTGTGTGTGTGTATCTGTGTCTATCTGTGTGTGTATCTGTGTCTATCTGTGTGTGTGTGTGTGTGTGTGTGTGTCTATCCATGTGTATCTGTGTGTGTGTATCTGTGTCTATCTGTGTGTGTGTGTGTCTATCCGTGTGTGTGTGTCTGTGTGTGTGCGTGCAGAATTGATTTATTTTCATAATAACAGAATTTATCGATTGAATCATCTGCTCATGATCACTTTCAATTTGGATTGCTTTCAGTAAGTGCAGGAGGGCAACTAAGTTGCTAGCACATAGGTGTTGGGAAGAATGGCCTCATCCTCCATCAAGGGGAAGTGTAGAATATGGAAAATGAATTCCTGCTGTATGTTTCATTACATCAGCAGCTTCATTGTGTTTTCCACCCCCCTTTCTTATGTGAACGTTCTGTGTTCTTCTTGTGAGAGGAAGATCTTCACAGCCATAAAATAAGGACATAATTGATTAACCGTTGACTTCAGCTCCACCTTCTCACTTGTTCCTATAACTTTCTTACGGACCAAAAATCTGTTCTGATTAACCTTAAATACATTCAGTGCATCAGATATCAAAGCCCTGAGAGAGAAATTCCTTCATATTAAGTGGATAACTCTATTCTGAAACAATGTCTTCCTGTTCTATATTCCACCACAAGGTGAAACATGCTCCAGTATCTGCTTGTTAAGCATCTTCAAAGATGCAGTGAGCTCATCTTCATTCTTCCAGGCTCTTTCTACTCAATAGTTCCTCAAGAGACAACCAGCTTAATTTGCCTGGCTTCCTCCAAAGAAATATCAACTAATTGCTGGCCCCTCCCTTCTCTTCAACATTTAATCTTCTTTATTGGATTGTAATGGTACTTCTGAATTTGCCAGATGAAGCATTTATTGCAAGAGCTTTTGCATTAACATATGGACTTTAATGAGTTTTCACTGCGATTTTCCAGGTGAAGTACTTTTTTCACTGAATGAATGAAATGAGAAAAAAAAACCTTTCAGTGCTGAAGTGCAGATTTTCCAACCATCTCACATGGTCTGCCTGATGAACATAATTTGTGAGGATTACTCATGTGAGCAAACTGAAAGAAAAATGACTGGTCTGTGATCTGGTGGGATTTCTTTGTTGACTGTTCTCTTTCTAATACTGTACCAACAATGAAGATATTTGGATCCTTGCCTCTATTCCAACATTCAATGGAATTGGAGTTTATTTATCTACAAACTCTAGGTTCATGTTCATTCCCCTATTTTCCTCCATACTTTGTTGAAAGATTTAACATTAACAATTGACACTGTACAAATTTCCATTTGTGGAAGGAAGTTCCAAATTTGTACCAACTTTTCTTCTGAAAGGCTTGAATTATTATTATTTTTTCTTAGGTTATGCCCCAAGTATCAATGTTTGCAACTAGCAGAAGCAATTTATTTCCATCATCATTAACTGGTACTTTGACTATTTTTATACATAGTCCTTTGTAGGTAGTTCTACATTATAACCACTAACTCAATGAAGTGATTTCTCCTGAATCCTTCAAGGATGACAACCATATACTTATTATCTCTCATGTTGAAGACCATAACATTAGAAGAGTTTTCATATTTCTAAACCATTAAACCCCTGAATAATTTTAAAGGCAAACATTAATATTTCATTCATTTGGAACTGTGGGATGCTGAGTGGATTGTGCCTGGTGGTGTCATTTCTATTGTGGGAGTGTTTGTTTTCGCTTTTTATGCAGTTCTGCTTTGATGAATGATCTGGCCATACACCAGAAGATATTTTACTCAGTTTCCAATTAAAACACTAGCAAAATTCTAACTCTATAGTAGAATATTAGGCTCTAATTTTCTTTGGTCACATGCCATTGGGCATTTTATTTTAATAGACAATAGACAATAGGTGCTGGAGTAGGCCACTCAGCCTATCAAGCTACCACCACCATTCATTTAGATCATGGCTGATCTTCCACTATCAGTACCCTGTCCCTGCTTTCTCCCCATAACTCTTAAATCCCCTCTCCACAAGAACCTTATCTAGCTCCCTCTTAAACATGTCGAGAGGACCCACCTCTACCACTCTCTGCAGCAAAGCATTCCACAGACTAACAACTCTCTGAATAAAAAATGTTTTTATCATCTCTGTCCTAAAGGGCCTTACCTGTATTCTTAAACTATGGCATCTAGTCCACATCGGGAACATGGAATCAGTTTCTATCATGTCCAATCCCTTAATAATCTTATAAACCTCAATCATATCTCCCCTTATCCTTCTAAATTCCAACATATACAACTCCAGTTTATCCAACCTTTCGGCATACGTCAATCCCGCCATCCAGGAACTAACCTTGTGAATCTACGCTGCACTCCCTCAATAGCGAGAATGTCCTTCCTCAAATTAGGAGACCAGAACTGGACACAATACTCTAGTTTTAATTTTTATTTTAGGTCAGTTTGAATTACTCAGGTATGGGATAGCACATTCCTTTAACCCACTGTTAGGTTGTAAGTCTCCTTTTATCTCAGATGCTGGGTGTTGGTGTGTAATTAAGCTGCAAACTACCACTCACCATCTATTGACCTGAGTTCGATTCTCATCACAGCTAGTGTATAATTTTAAACCACACAGCTAGTCTAAATAACCAGATCATTGGATTGCTGTATAACATCCCATCTGGTTCATTAATAAATCCACCACCGATAACTGGCCGATATGTTGCTTCCAGGCACAGAGATATGTGATTGATTCTTATATGCTTCACTGGGAATTTTGTTCAGGACCATTAAAGTTGGGCAAAACATGTATCCTAATGAAAACAGAATACAGCTGCTTTCTGACTTGTATCTTTTAAGTTCCCAACTTCTCTCTCCTAACAATGTTTTTGTGGGACTTGCAAATTAATCAACTCCTGAAAGATTTTCCATAACTTATTTTGGTGATTTAGATAATAGATTTATGACTCAGTTATAGTCTTAATGAATTTACAGTTTCCAGAACTGGAATTTGAGCAATGATTATACACACTACAAGTGGCATTATTAAAACTTAAGGATTTATTTATTTTATGTGGATATAATTTATATCCTGGTCACACATTACCTCACTTGTCAGGTAGATGCAACAGCAACTTCACTTCTTGAGAAGACTGAGGTGGGCAAGTGTAAGGTTAAAACATCATGAGATGGGACCGGAGAAGGAGTCACCCAGTACTAAGGAGTAACAGAATGCAGATGTGACCTTGTCCACTCAAGATAAGCTTTGCACTAACAAGAATGATGTGCAGCAGACAAACAGAGAAGGATAGCAAAAGTTTATTCATTGGACAATGTCATGGTATGATCATTTACTAAGTACGTATCCTGAGGTATAAAAAAAACACCACTTGCTGATAACGGCAGAATGCGCCTTCTCCAACTAACACTGTTAGTTGCAAGTGTTACAATCCGGCAATAAAGAACAAAGAACCTTGATTTCGACTCAGTCTGGTGTTTGACTCACTCATTCATGAACAAAGCAGACCTAACAGCAAGGCAACTTGCTATCATCCTGTCAACTTTCTACTGGAGCCCGATCGAGATCATCCTGGCTGGCTGTATCTCAGTGAGGTATGGTTATTGCAGATATTTGGGTTGGAAGGCAATCCTTAGGACCATAAGAACAGCAGAGAGGATCAATGGGGTCTCCCCCCCACCTCCCCCACCCCGATTGATGTGATCTACCAGGATCATTGTCTGAAGAGGACTCGCAAAATTGTTGAGGACCCCTATCACCTTCCACACATTATCTTCCAGAAATTTCCCAATGGGAAAGAGATGCAGAAGTATCAGAATCATTAGGGCTGAGAAAGAGCTTCTTTCCTCATGCAGTGAGACTGAACAATTGATGATCTGCTCATACAAACACTCTGAGACACTAATATTTATTAAATCATATTTATTGATTTTTATAAATGTATATAGATAGTACATATGTATTATCTGCATGTGTGTTATGTCTAGATATGTGTTTGCAAGTTCTTGCACCGAGCACCAGAGAACACTGTTTCATCTGGTTTTACTTGCCCATTCAGAGGATAATAAACCTTGAATTTGGAACGGAGTTCTACAACTTTTGTCCAAACTCAATAATGAATTAATATGAAAAATGCTTGTTTGAAAGATGGTTCTTGTTAGCAAAATATAAAGGTTACCTCATTTGAAAATGTATGGCATAAAAGAATCAATAGCTTTCATCTACTTACAATCAAAAATTTAATTATTTAGGATAATTAATTATGAAGAGAGAGAGGGGAATTATTTTCACTTGAGGTGGAATCCAACATAGCCACAATATTAAATCTAAGCTTTTAAGAGGTGATGTTAAGAATCAATTCTTCATATAAAAGATTTGGAAATGGAACTGTCCCTCCCACCCTCAATAAAGTACTTAGAATGACAATCAATTAGAATAAATCAAAACTGATATTGGTATTGTTTCATATTGCAGGAAAATGAAGTGGATATCTTATAGAAATGGATAGGAGATCTTATTGAAACATACAAAATTATGAAAGGAATAGAGGCAGGAAAATCGTTTTCACTGGTAGGTGAGACCAGAACTCTGGGACGCAGCCTCAAGATTCAGGGAAGTAGATTTCAGATGGAGATGAGGAAAAACTGTTTTTCCTAGAGACTAATGAATTTGTGGAATTCTCTACCCAGGAAAACAGTTGAGGTGACTTAATTAAACATATTTAAGGTTCAATTAGATAGATTTTTACATAGAAAAGGAATTAAGGGATATGGGGAAAAGACAGGTAGGTGGAGTTGGGTCAATGATCAGATCAGCCATGAACTTATTGAATGGCAGAGCAGGTGCAATGGGTCGGATGGCCAAATCCTGCTCCTATTTCTTATGTTCTTATGCCATGAAATCAAGATAGAAAGAACTATTTAAGATTCTGATCAGTCATCATCTAATCAAGGGGCTTGGTGGCTTATTTCAAACATTCTATTTTCTTGGAGATACATTCGTGCTTCTTTTCATTTCCCAAGAA
Organism: Narcine bancroftii; assembly: GCF_036971445.1. NCBI lineage: Eukaryota > Metazoa > Chordata > Chondrichthyes > Torpediniformes > Narcinidae > Narcine > Narcine bancroftii. The sequence goes on along the minus strand of NC_091477.1, from coordinate 8,936,338 downwards.
ACAAACTAACAGACGTTATTTTATACTGTCACCAATCGTACATCAAATATATATATTTTAAAATTAAGACATACAGCACAATAACAGGCCTTTTTCGCCTAAGAGCCCATGTCGCCCTATAACCCTCAGAAAGTTTTGAAAGCTGTAAGGAAACCGGTGCACCTGGTGACACCCACAAAGAAACAGAGATAAGATACAAACTCTTTACAGACAGCTTGGGATTTGAACTCCAGACCTTATCACTGGCGTTGTAACAGCATTGTGTTAAACTCTACACAAACCATGCCGTCCTTAAATTCTGAAGTTTGGTCAAGGTGAAATTGACAAGTAGAGAAGGTGATGCATTTTAAGATATGATGCCTCAGAGTTTTCAAACTTGATCGATAAAAGCCTTGAGGTACAGTAATGGAAAAGCCATCTGGTTCTCCTGCAAGGCACACACCAAACTTTGACTTGAGAATGCATCAAGTATATCTTTACTCAGTGATGGAACCAAATGCTGGAACATAACCAACGGCACCATATTTCAACAGGTAGAATAAACCAACTCATTAACAATGAGTGGTTAATAAATACTGGCCTTGCCAACAGACATTCTTCACTGATATAGAGTTAGAGAGGCATAGAGGCATAGAGGCTCGTCAGCCCCACTCGTCCACGCCAACTAGGCTGGCATCTTGGGTTAGTTTAATTTGATTGCATTTGGCCCATGTCCATCTAAACCAGTGGTTTTCAAATGGTCCCAAACTCAGAATCCACCTTAGGTAATCCCTATGTCATAGGTGGTCTGTGATTAGTAAGGGATTGGTTAAGGTAGTATGTGAGTGGAAAGAAAAAGTTTGAAAACGACTGTTTTAATCATACCTCATTGACTCATTATGTGCATGGTTTCATAACTCCAAAGGAAATGGGCCAATGACAATTTTTCTCAAGCAAAATATTTCAGTAACAATTGGGTCTAGAGCAGTGATTCTCAACCTTCCCTTCCCACTCACATCCCACCTTAACCTGTCCCTTGCTAATCACAGAGAATTTACGCCAGAAGGATTACTTAAAGTGGAATGTGAGTTTGGGGGGGGGGGGGGGGGTGGTGGGGACAGTCTGAAAACCATTGTTCCAAATCCTTCCTTTCTATGAACATGTCCAAATGTCTTTTGAATGTTGAAAAATTGTAACTCACTCTATAGCTTCCTCTGGCCACTCATTCCACATTTGGAATGAATAAGTTCCACCTCAGTTCCCGTTAAGTCTTTCCCTTCACACCTTAAACCTTTGCCCTCAAATTCTAGAATAATCTTCCCTAGGAAACAGACTGAGAGGATTTATTTCAAAATTATTTTTCTGGTCAGTACCAATAAAGTATTAATTGCATGCGATTAAAAGGTAGTTACCTTGATCCAAAGTCAAAGGTTGGATCATCACTGTTTCAAAAACAATATTGTCAATGAAAAGAAACTGAGACTTAAATATCATTAGACAGCAATTGTTTTCAAAAGGTTTGCTTCCTGAAAAAAAGTTGGGGATTATGATAGACAACTTCAAGCAAAACACAAAGATTATTTCAGATTTGCTGTATCATGTGGGAAGTGGAAACATTAAGTTTACTTTCATTGAATTTTGCATTGTTATGAACTAATAAAATCTTATTAGTATTAACAAAGGAACAGCAATGGAAAATTCACCAGACAACGGTAAATTAAAAATAATAGTTCTATTAAACTATTAATAACATAATAGTTTAATTTAAAAAAAGCATGCCACACTCTTCAGTGTACACGCTCCAACTCTTTAAGCAGATCCTGTAGAAAAAGATAAGTTTTACACTCATCTGCACAATCTCCTACAGAGCTCCCTGAAAATGACAAGGCCGTCATCCTTGGCGACTTCAGTGCCAGAGTAGGCCAAGATCCAGAAGCCTGGAAAGGAGTACTTGGCAAACATGGTGTTGGAAGCTGCAATGACAACAGGCACCTTCAGTTAGAGTTGCTGCGCTAACTCACCATCTCCAACACCTTTTTCCAACAGAAAGATAGTCTGACGATCACATCGATGCATCCTCGGTCCAAGCATTGGCACCTCATAGACTATATCTTGGTGTGCCAGAGAGACCTTGGGAAATCTTACTCAGCTGAGTGATGCTCACTTCAGAGTGTCATAGGACCATCATCTTGTCCACTGCAAACTCGATCTCTACTTCAAACCCAAGCCAAGGAGAACAGGGGCTCCAAGGAAAAAGTTCCAGGTTGATAATCTCCAGTCAAATGAAGTAAAAGCTGACTTCCCGGCGAATCTTCAGCTGAGGCTTGAGGATCCCAGTTTCTCCACAGCCGACCCCTAGAAGTGCTTTTGGAACACCTAAAAACTACAATCCTGGAGGCCCCTGAAGTAATCCAAGGTTTGTCCACAAAGAACACAGATTGGTTCAATGAAAACAACAAGGAGGAGATCCAAGAATTGCTGATGAAGAAGAGATCCTCCCACAAGCCGCACATTACTCAGCTGTTTTGTCTTGATAAGAAAGCAGCCTTCCAGCACAAATTTCAAGAGATTCAGAATGTGTGGTGGACCAACCTCACAGAGAGAAATCAGCTTTGTGTGGACACCAGTGACTACAGAGGGTTTTATGAAGCCCTGAAGGTGGTGTACAGCCCTTCGCACCAGGTCTAAAGTCCCTTGCGCAGTTCAGTCGGGCCAGGTGCTTTACACAAACAAGATGACCATCCTGAAATGGCTGTTGGAACATTTCAAGACTCTGCTCAGCGCCAATCACATGGTCCAAGTCTCAGCATCCCACAACACCCAGAGAAAAAAAAAGAACTGGACAAGATTCCAACCCTAGAAGAGGGTTAGGGCAGCTGAACAGTTGTAAGGCGACAGAAGTCGATGGAATACCACCAGAGGTTTGGAAGCATAGGGGCCCAGCATTACAGACCAAACTCCATGAGTTCTTTATATGCTGCTGGGAACAAGGCAAGTCTTGTGATGCAGTCATCATCATCCTGTAGAAAAACATGGGAGAAAAGTCTGACTGCTCCATCTACCGGGGGATAACTCTGCTCTCCATTGCAGAGTACTCCTAAACAGACTGGTGCCCACCATTGCTGAAGAACACCTCCCAGAGAGTCAATGTGGCTTCAGAGTCAACTGAAGCACCATTGACGTGGTATTTGTTCTCAGGCAGCTCCAAGAGAAGTATAAGGAAAAGAACAAGGTACATGGCATTTGTTGACCTTTCCTGTGAGCAGGAAAGGTTTGTGGCAAATTATGGAATGACTGGGATTCCTCTGAATGTTCCTCAATGTGATTATCCAGCTACATGAAGATCAGCATGGCCATATCAGCCATAACATTAACCTCTTAGAGACCTTCTCAATAGGTAAATCAAGGTTGCATTCTCACTCCAACTCTCTTCACCATCTTCTTCAGCAAGATGCTTCAAAGATCCACAGAAGACCTTGATGGCAAAAACAGCGTCTACATCCGATACCGCACTGATGGGAGTCTGTTCTAACCTGAGATGACTACAGTCCCACATCAAGACATTGGAGCAACTCATTCAAGACCTACTTCTCGCAGATGATACTGCCCTTGTTACCCATACAGAGACAGCCTTCTAAAGTATAACATCCTGCTTTATGAAGGCTGCTGAGCTCTTCAGATTCGAAGTCAACTTGAAGAATACAGGAGTTCTCCATCAGTCCACACCTCAGGAAGAGTACTACCATCCCTACATGACCGTTGGTGAGACTGAGTTGAAGACAGTCCTCCACTTCAGCTACCTGGAGTGCACCATCTCATGAGATGCCAAGATTGATAAAGAAGTTGAAAACAGACTGACAAAGGCAAACAGCGCATCCAGCAGGTTGTACAAAACAGTCTGGAACAACAAGCATCTGAAGAAAGGCACAAAGCTCAGTGTGTACAGAGCTGTAATACTGACCACCCTCGTGTATGGCTCTGAGTCATGGGTCATCTACCATCACCACCAATAACTCCTTGAGCACTTCCACCAGCGCTGCCTCCGCAGAATCATCAACATCCACTGGAATGAGTTTGTCACCAACATTCAAGTCCTTGAACAGGTGGAGGTTACCAACATCAAGATGCAGCTATACCAGGCAGGGGACGTCTAAGAATGGAAGAACATCTCCTACCCAAGATTATGATGTATGGTGAACTTTCCCCTTACCACCATGACAGAGGGTCTCCAAAAAAGAAGTACAAGGACTCTCTGAAGAAATCTCTTGGTGCATGTCACATTGACCATCTTGTCCCAGATCACGCGAACTGGTAACACACCATTCACCAGTCGTTTCCTTTAAGAACGCACTCAGGGTTGGCCTTGAGGACAAAAGGAGATGGAGGAAGAACCGTGACACAGCAGCACCAAACCCAGAAATTCCTTTGCAGCCACTGTGACATTAGTCTCGTTCACCACCAGTGAGCCTCCAAAAGATGTGGACAGCCCCCTTCCTAAATCTTCATTCGCGAAGCCAAGCCATGATGTTGAATAACATATCATTTTAAAAAACTTTTTCTCTAACCTTAATATCTTTGTGTGTGTGTGTGTGTGTGTGTGTGTGTGTGTGTGTGTGTGTGGGTGTGTGTGTTTGTGTGTGTGTGTGTGTGTGTGTGTGTGTGTGTGTGTGTGTGTGTGTGTGTGTGTGTACGTGTGAGAGAGAGAGAGAGAGATAGAGAGATTAAGTCTCAAATTAATATAATTTAAACTTGATTCTGAAAAATCAATTTTTAAATCCAGTTTCAAACATCGTGTTGAACTTGAGGATCTTCTTAAATTGTGGATCAGAAATAATGAGAAGCAAGAATGAAGCATGTAATTTCTTTAAATTGTTGCTCAAAAGCAATAATTAAGTATTTTTAAACATCAAAATCATCAGACTTTTTAAAATCTCACAAATTCCTTTTGTAGAGTCATTTTCAAAACAATGTTCCTTCACACAAACAAAATTCTTCAGTCCTTCCTACGAGTGATTTTCCACAAATTTCCTCCTAATTCCCTTTGGAGTCACGGAGTCTATATATTTCACAATGATTTCAAACTCCTTATTCAAAGGTGACCATACTTCTGGACACAAATGAGGATGCCTCTCTTTAAAGAGCAGTTGCGGGTGGGTTTTTATTTAAAATACCATTGGATATTCCGTCTTTTAATAAGAACACTGATCCTTTTCAATTATCCTTTTCTTCTCTTGACGGAAAAAGCAAATCCTGTATTCACAGGAGGTACAGTTTCTTCCAACTGACCCAAAATGTCTGATTTCTTCAGTAATATCCCTTCTCAAAATCAAGTGACATAACATCACTACTGTTTCAGATTAATTTTTCCAAAAGCGTGAACCTTATCAAATTATCATTTCACATCCACAAAAAACATCTGGCCTCATCTTTGTCCTAGAGATTTAAATGGTTAATGACTCCGGGAAATCTGATGACCACAAGCAAAAACTTGTTTTTGATTAAACAGATGGCCTCCTTCGGCAGTTCTTTTTGAGTACTTGAATACTTCAGTTTCTAAAGAAACAAACACTCCATGGTTCTTGAATCAATTAAGAGCCACTTCAGTTTCATTAGGGTCTTATGCAGCAACTCCAAAATGAATTCTCTCACTCTCTGGTTGCAATAGTGATTCTGTAACAGTGCTGTGACCTGTGTTTGACCCTGAATCCAGTCCACAAACTAACTTTACTCAGAAATATATATTTTATAACTAAAGATTTTAACTTTAAAGATTAACACAAATCCATTACAGCATGTTTAATCGCATCATGACACTGACACATTGCATTAGTTCAACTGACCTAAAAATGTTTTGCCGTTGATTTTCATTTGTACTCAATATCTGATTACTCTCGTACCAGTGACCAAAAATAGTCACCAAAAATAGTCGGGCAGTATTGATGGATTTCAGTTGCCCGGATACTTATTTTCTACATTGCAATGTCCTAGTGAAACCTTTCACCATGTTTGTCACTGACTGCACCAAGATCATCAGGGAAGAATTTCAAAGGCGAATGCAGAAAATGAAATTTCAGTGACATGTTTACTCGTCATGGTTTTGAATGTTTGAACTAGACTTAGAATATGACAGGAAATCACAAAAACAGATTTTATCTTAAAGAAAGGTAAATGATAGGAACATTTTAAGGTGATTTAATCCATTAAATACAGCCAGAAGTGTTCAAGGAACCAAAATCTTCATAGCTCAGAGTAATTAAGTAAAGTATTTTTCCAAAAGTAACAAAAACAATAGATGGATCAGGGGTTTCTCCGATGATCATTTTGCAGAGGGGATTTCTTCTGAGTTTTGGTTGCAACATTGATGTGTTCCCACCCAGTCATAGCACTGTTCAGGATATCAGTTGCTGCACTGTATTGGATCCTCACCTTTTTGAATGCATGTCAACTCCCATATAAAATGGGGTTAACCGGGCAATTTGCATGCTTAGTGACCCAGTTACTTGGCGAATTGAAAGGTTTCAACTGGATTAACCTGGTTAGAACCTAAATGGGTCCCTGACCTACCTCAGAGATGACCATGGAAACCAGTAAAACTTACCCAGGCGTCTTGGTCCGATGGTTTGAAAAGGGGAAATGGCCAATCCGGTTAGTTACTCTGGTGACTTCAGCACTGGCGCGCTTGCGTCGCAGGGAAACCCTGCGAGGTGCCATTGCTGCGATCGGGGGGAGAATGGGGGGCTGCGATCGGGGGGGGGGAGAGTGAGGGGCTGTGATCGGGGTGGGGGGAAGAGGCCGCTGCTTCCGGGAGAGAGAGGTCATTTCCGCAGTGGGAAAGAGGTCACTGCCGTGGGGGGAGGGGGGGGTAGAGGTCGCTACTGCAGTGGGAGAGAAGAGTTGCTGCTGTAGGGGGTAAAGAGGCCACTGCCATGCTGGGGAGAGAGCTCGCTGTCATGGGGGAGGTGGGTGCCACAAGCAGGGTAAAGAAAGGTCACTGCCACGATTGGGGGAGTGTTGGGGGACTGCGATGTGCCGCTGCTGCAAATGTTGCTCTGGTTTACAGTGACAGTTCAATGCCATTGTGCAGGAGCAATGGCTGTCTTGCTTACCCATAATTCCCCATGCAGCTGGAACCACTGTGGCACTGACACCTTCACCTTCATCCTCTTTTGACATTGTTTCCAAATCCCAGATCTACTCTACCTACTGCTGAGATTCTTTCTCCTCATCTTATATTTCAACAATGGAGTAATAACAAGAAACATCTTCACAGAACTGCTCTGTTCTACATAGGAAGGAACAATGAATGGGGGAGATGCAAGAAAAACAAAGCTAGGTCGATATTACTGTGTGATAATTACCTGTCACGGGAATTTGAAAGCAAATTGGATTTGAAGCTGGCTGGTCTATTGTGCATGCTGTAACATGCATTTGAAAGTAAATTGAAAAGAGGGTCATGGTTGAATAATTATACACAATGAGCACGTGCACACACACATACAAAACCAGACACATACACAAACTCACGCACACACTTGTGCACACACATACACGTGGGAAAATCAGGCATATATACACACTCATGCACACACTTGCACACACACACACACACACACACACACACACACACACACACACACACACACACACACACACACACACACACACACACATTTGCACACACAAAACCAGGTGCATACACAAACTTGCGCGCGCACATACTTGTGGAAAAACCAGGTGTGTATACACACTCATGCACACACACACACACTCACACATGCACAGAAACCAGGCATGTACACAAACTCGCACACACACTTGCTCACACACATACATGCAGAAAAACTAGGCATGTATACACACACTTGCGCACACACACGCACACACACACACACACACACACACACACACACACACACACACACACACACACACACACACACACACACACACACACACACATTGCTGGCTTACAATTGTGTTGAAAGACCATGAACATGAACATGAACATGAACATGAACATGAACATGAACATGAACATGAACGTGCAACAGGTGTTGCATTTTGGAAGGACCAACCAAGAAAGGATATGCATGATAAATGGTCGGGCACTTGGGGAGTGAGGTAGAATGGAGGGATCTGGGAATAAAGATACATAATTCCCTGAAAGTGGTGTCACAAGTGGATAGGATTGTTAAGAGAGCTTTTGGCATATTGGACTTCATAAATCCAAGTATTGAGTATAGGAGTTCGGATGTTATGTTAAAGCTCTAAAAGACATTGGTGAGGCCAAATTTGGAGTATTGTGTGCAGTTTTGGTCACCGAACTACAGGAAAGATATCAATAAGATAGAAAGAGTGCAAAGAAGATTTACTAGGATGTTGATTGGATTTATGAACTGAGTTACAGGGAAATGTTAAACAGATTAGGACTTTATTCCCTAGAGAGTAGAAGAATGAGGGGAGATTTGGTAGAGATATTTAAAATTATGAGGGTGATCGACAAAGTAAATGTAGATAGGCTTTTATTTCCACTGAGGGTAAGTGAGATACAAACCAGAGGACATGGGTTAAGAGTGAAAGGGGAAAAGTTTAGGGGGAATATGAGGGAGAACTTCTTCTCACAGAGAGTGATGGGCATGTGGAATGAGCTTCTAGCTAAAGTGGGGAATGCGGGCGAAATTTTAATATTTAGGAGAAAGTTGGGCAGGTACATAGATGGGAGAGGTATGGAGGGCTATGGACTGGGAGCAGGTTAGTGGGACTAGGCAAAAAAAATGGTTTGATACAGACTAGAAGGCCCAAAGAAGCCTGCTTCTGTGGGGTAATGTTCTATGGTTCATGCTCTCCAACTCTATCTCCTCATGTCCACTGTATTAATACGTTTAACTTCTTGCACTGAAAATCTTACATGACCTGTGGAGGGCAAAAAAACAAATAGGAAAGCAAGATAAAAACAATTTTCTAGAGGAACTCAGCAGTTCAGGAGAATCAGAATCAGAATTTTAATGTCATGAACATGTCACAAAATTTGTTCTTTTGTGGCAAAATTGCTATAAATCACATTTTAAAAATAAATAGATTAATCCAAAAGAAGAGAAAGTGAAGTAGTCTCAGAGATTCATTGTCCATTCAAAAATCTGGTGGTGGGAGGGGGCGGGAGGGGGAAGATGCTGTTTTTGTGCCATTTGGGTGTTCATCTTTAGGCTCCTACACATCCATCCTTCCTGATCGCAGCAGTGAGAAAAGGATGTGGTCAGGGTAGGTGGGTATCATTGAGGATAGAGGCTGCTTTCTTGAGATGGCTTTAATGGAGTGAAGACTGGTGCCCATGATGGCGCTGGCCGAGTTCACCACCCTCTGAAATCTTCTCCAGGCCTGTTCTTGGCACCTCCGCACCAGACAGTGATGCAAGTGGTCAGAATGATCTCCACGGTACACCTGTAGTCATCAGTCATCATTGGGAGAAAAAGTATGGTCGATGGTTGGGGTCAAAGTTCTTCATCAGCCCTTTATTAAGTCATGATAAAGGGTTTTGACTTGAAACATCAAGTCTCCCACAGACACTGATCGATCCGCTGAGTTCCTCTAGCAGATCATTATTACTCCAGATCACAGCATCCTCAATTTCTTCTGCACTAAATGATAATGTCTTTCTCACTTTTTTTGCCAACTATTGATTCTGACAATTGGTCAAACCCATTACCCTGGTGGTTCACAGCACAGAGCTGCTGCTATAAATATGTTTTCTTTCAGGCACAAAGAATAACTGAATTAAAAACTTGTTGCATTTAATTAGAAGTGAAAAGAAAAAAAAATGATTGCTTTACATTATATATTCTATAGCACTTTCAAGACAGACACGCAAAATGCCCCGGCACTTATTACACCCATGGCACTTGGAATGTGGGGATATTTTAGACTTTCGAATGCATAGCATTGCCTAAAACAATAGTGATACATCACTTCTGGTGCAACATCCAGTGTGATCAAGAAATTATTTCAACACAATTTGTGGCGTGACAGTTGGCTCGTCCTATCCTTATTAACCCGATGGGTGCTGTGAAAGAATTTTGCTGCCCAAAAGACGTCTGGGGAAAACCCAGTTGTAGTTCTTCTAAGTCGCAAGATGAGTTGTTTACCTCGACAAACTTCTCAATAATTATTTTTCCTAATTGCCCATAACTGAGCCCACATGAAAGGTGGCCAGTCTCATCAATAGCTAGAGGTAAATATTATTTTAAAGAATGCCTCATATATCACCTCATTGCCTTCACAACAGGGAGCTGCTTTGAGTAAATGGCCACTTTCTGTGTACAACATTCATTTGGAGATGCTAAAATATGTAACCGAATTGTGAATGTTACTGGGTCAACATCCAAAATGCTGACCATTCAAGATTCAAGATCCTTTTATGGTTATGTAATAAAATGGAAAATGTAACATCACACAAAATTTTCTTTATTCTACCAGAAGTAAGACAATGATTTGCCATTAGAAGAAGCTGTCCGACACCCCTTACAGTTAGAGAAAGAGAAGCAAAAGAGAGTTCCCCCGAGAGCAGTGGTCCTCAACCTTTTTTTTTCCACTCGCATACCACCTTAAGTCATCCCTATACCATAAGTGCTCTGTGATTAGTAAGGGATGGCTTAAAGTGGTATGCGGGTGGAAATAAAAAGTTTGGAAACCACTGCTTTCATCGTCCTTCATTGACTTGTTATGTGCACTGTTTCAGAACTCCAAAGGAAATGGGAAAATTGCAATTTTTCTCAAGTGAATTAGTTCAGTAACAATTGGGTCCCTCCCTTCCCACTCACATCTCATCTTTAGCAATCCCTTACTAATCACAGAGTGGTATGTGAATGGAAAGAAAACGGTTGAGAACCGCTGCCCTAGAGCCACTGATTGTCCACAGCCTTCACTGCCACACAGCCTTCAGTCCATCGTTAGCAGCCCGAGCTCCAACTCCGAACCTCTGACTCAATCAGGGAGCCCTTAGTGCCCGCGACGCCCTCTTGCATCCCACTTCTGATACTTGGTACTCCTTCAGCCAGTCTCGAGCCGATGTGCAGCAGTCTGCAGCCTGGTGCAAGTCCCTTAACCACAATCACTAGGAGCCATTAGCTTGCATGGGTACATCCTTGAGTCACTAATAGCCCCACTGCCTGTGTGGGTGGTCAGGGTGGAATAGTACATAAGGCCATGGAGAGACATATGAGTATGGGAGTATGACTCATAAGAGAAATTGAAATACACTTCACATATATCCACAGGACTGATTTACTGCATCTGGTGCTCCCTTTGTGGCCTCTACATCGGAGAGACTGGTCGCAGACTGGGAGATCGCTTCGCTCAGTACAATAACAGAGACCCCCCAGTCGCCAACTATTTCAATTATGAGTGACACACCCACACTCACATGCCAGTCCATGGCCTTATGTACTATCCCAACCTGACCACCCACAGATTGGAAGAACAACACCTTATTTTCCGTCTAGGCGCTCTCCAGTCAGATGTCATTAACGTCGACTTCTCTGCTTTCTCCTAACCTGCTCATCTTTTCTTTCCCCTCCCCCTTTCCAGGTTTTCCATTTCTCTCCCTTCCATTCCTCCTCCTCCCACCCAGCCATCCCTCCTCCCCCAGAATGCTGCTGTCCCCTCCCTCCTTTCATCTCTCACCTCCTGCCTTTGCCACCTCTACCCACACCCCCCTCACATTTTACTCCACCATTCTTTAGTTCAGGCACCTGTCAACATTCTTTCATACCTTGATGAAGGGCTTGAGCTCAAAATGTCCTATATTTTAATCTCTGCTACATTAAGGACACTGTTTGACCAGCTGAGTTTCTCTAGCATTTTGTGGGTGTTTTTTCTTTCATTATGAAGCAGACAATTGAAAAATATTGGAAATAATTGGTAAAAATTGGGCACAGTCAATGTGGATTTATGAAAGAGATATCATGTTTGACCAATGTGTCAGAAAGTGTTTGTGAATGTAATCAGGAGTATGTATAACGGCAGATGTGATGCATTTGGATTTGATAAGGAGATTATTGGACAAAACAGGAGGTCCTGGCATGGGGTGACTATATATAGAGACAATTAAGGAGTATTTTGGACAGAAAACAGAGAAGAGGTAGAAACAGGTTATTTTTCAGGTCAGAAGGTAGTGTTTAGTAGATGGGGCAACAAATGATGTTAAGTACAAAGTATTCACAAGTTATAACGTGATATGGAAGTTGAGATCAAGTGAACATAGAAACACAAGCAGGAGGTAGCCATCTGGCCTCTTGAGCCTACTTGGTAATTCAATACAATCATGGCTGATCTGACTGTGGACTCCGATCCGCACATCAGCCTTTTTACCCAACGATGCAAAAACCTATCAAATTGTGCCTTTAATGAGGCACTGCCGCTGCTTCCTTGGACAGAGAATTCTACATATAGTAAAACCCCTGGTGTGTGGCACCAACGGGGATTTGTAGATGCCAGATAAGTGAATTTTCTGGTTGTTTGAGACTGCGTGTTGTGTGAATGGAGAACTAACGGCGAGATGCTCCAATTTTAAACTTACGGTTTTTTTTGCCCATTGATTTTCTGCATTTTATTTTTGTTGCCTGTTGCTTGAAGTTGTTGGTTGTTTGTATTAGAGATAACAGAAATTTTACTGTATTCACATCTCTCTGGAAGAAAGAAGCTTATCCACCTTTCCATTGTAAATCTAGTCTCCTGAATCTTGAGGCTATGTCCTTTAGTTCTTCTCTTATCTATCAGTGGAAACAATTTTCCTGCCCCCAACCTTAATGATCTCTTTCATAATGTTATACAATTCCATAAAATCCCCTTTCATTTCTTTGGAGTTCCAGGGAGTAGAGTCCCAGGCAAGTCAATTGTCCTCCCAGGTTAATCCCTTCATTTCTGAAATTGGTTTGGTGAATGTCCTCTGCACCATCTCCAATGACAGTAAATCTTTTCTCAAGTAAGGAGACCAGAACTGCATGCAGTACTCCAGGTGCAGCCTCGTCCTCAGCCTGTTCAGTCGCAGCAGAGCCTCCCTGTTCTTAAATTCTCTCTTGCAATGAAGACCAACATTCACAGATATCTTCAATATCTCACCCTGGCAAGACGTGGTACCTGCCTGGCATCAATCATACCAGTGCCCAAGAAGAGTGCAGTAACCTGCCTTAAAGACTATTGACCAGTAGCACTTACATCAACAGTGATGAAGTGTTTGGAAAGGCTGGTGATGAAGCAGATCAGCTCTTGTCTGAGCGGTGACATGGATCCATTCCAGTTCACCTATCGTAGAAACAGGTCTATGGCAGATGATATCTCACTGGCTCCACACAAAGCCTTGGAACATCTGGACAGCAAAGATGCATTTATCAAGATGTTCTTTATCAAATGCAATTTGACATTTAATGGGACTTTGGTACATACTTGGATTTCATATGATGTAAAATCACATTCTGATTCATAAATAATGTGCCCAAAGGCAGGATGTCTAAATTCTAGGAAAAATCGATAGATGGCCAAAAGGGAGATGACCAAGTCTGGCAGTGATATATGGTGACAGGTCAAAGTGTACCTATCGCTCAATGGAACCATGAGGCCATTTCAAGATAGTTAAAATATTTTATAAATGATTCGACAACATAAAATCCATCACCGCCTTGCTTAGCTCAGAGTAATTTTATTTGAAGATGCTCTTACCTGTTCATTGCAATGGAATAACAAGTTATCATCACCCTGTGTGAGTGCAAGGAATTGGACTTTACGCAAGCAATCATCATTGCTTGTTAGAGCTGGCCTTCAATGCCATGGAGAAAAAAAAAGTAAAATATGGAGAGTGTTGGCAAGAAGCAACCACATACAGTGGAACCCAATTTAATGCGAATTCGGATATAATGCAATGAGTTATTAGAATCAATGGCAGGAGGGGGGGATGTCCATGTATTAACTAGAAAAAATGGGCAAGGGATGGTGTGAGATATGGGTTACAAAACCTCTGTGCCGGACAAGCTGTGCACCTCTCCACCCAGGCCTGAGGCTTTCACAGCAATGAGATAGCGTGAGAGGATGGGTAACATCAGCCATGTTCCCCTCACTGCAAACAGGAGGTGCAGCTCTGGAGTCCTGGTGCATGGGCTGGTAGTCTCCAGAACCCCTGTCTGCAGGGATGGTCATTCAAATCACATTGACCACTGGACTAAACACTGACCTCAAACCAGCAGGCAGCATCAGGAGGGAACCAGAGCAACCACCATCATCCAAGCAACTTAGAGAGGTCACCAAAGTCAGCAAGTAATCGCCAGCCAGGCGCGAGCTGCTGGCAAAGATCCAGGCTTCCGAGGTTACCAGATCAGGTGGAGGGGGAAGGCAGATCTGGGGGGAATCCAGGGAAGTATCCACAGAGCTGGAGAAGTGGCGAGCTGGAGAGAGCATCTCAAGACTGAGGGACCAGCAATTTGGAACAAGAACAATGTTTGCTACAACCCCTGAAAAGTGACAATTCATGTGAAGGCGTCAGTGGCAGACATGGGCTAAGATACCTAAGCTTCGTCAAAGTACATCACCAGCCAGGGATAAACTGGGAGATCAGCACTCTCCATAAAGTAAAAAAGATAACAGCCTACAAATACACAGGGCCAGGTGGGGGATCACAGTAGTACCTCCATTGCAGCCAACCCTGATCTTAGACATGATCGTGCGTATACAGTGAAACCTCAATTTAGTGCGATCCCACTTTATTCGCGGTGCAATTTTTTTTGGATCCAAAACATTGCGAAATAGTGGGGCCCTGCTGTATGTGTTAACAAAATTATGAAAATTAATCAATGATTGTTCAAAATTAGACAATGTGGTTTGATGAAGGAAAACTCTCTTTCATCAACAGTATAATTAACAATTACAAAATCAGAATTGATTTCAATCAGAAGAGAGAAGATGCTCCAATCGTGAATGGTTCAGGGACCCGGGAGTCAAGTTAATATTGTTGGTAGAAGATACAAGGAGGATCAAAGGTAAAGATATTTTACTCAGAGAACATTATGAGCTGGAATTCACCATCTACAGTCAGTTGAAATGTTTATGAAGAAGGTGCCTACATTTGGGAATCGAACCTGAAAAGAAAAGATTCCCAAATGACAATTGAGCAGGCAGGACTGCTCAACAAGGAGTCACCACAGACTTGATGAGCTGAATAGCCTCCTTACAAGTTTGTTTGTTGTCACGTATATAGAAATTCTAGTGATAGAAGTCATTTTGTTAACAGGTCAGTAGACATCTCATGCATGTTACAGTAAGCAAGACAATACTAAAATATAAAAAAAAGAGCAGAGATACAGAGAGATCAGTTGGGACAGAGCAACTTAATTTGCCTCTTTTGGGGTTCATTCGGGAGACTGATAAAGGCAGCAACAAAACTGTCCTTGGATCTGATGGTGTGTGATCTTGCATTTGTGAACCTTGTGACTGAGCCACTATCTCACCCCTTTGCAGTTTCTTGTGGTCTCAGGTGGAGCCGTTGCTGTACCATGCAGTGATGAATGCTGATAGGGTGCTTTCATTGGTGCACCTGCAGAGGTTGATGAGACATACAAATGGTGACATGACAAATTTCTTCAGCATTCTGAATAAGTAGAAGCGCTGGTGCACTTTTTTGGCCATTGCATCAACTTGGGTGGAAAAGGTCATTGGAGACCTCTGGCATAAAAAGCTGTCCATTGTCTCCACCTCAGCTATGTTGATGTGGACTAGGGTGTGAGCTTTACCTCTCCACCAGGTTTATGACCAGCTCTCTAGTCTTGATGATATTGTTGGAGAAGTTATCTTGATACAAAGCCACAAGTCCCTCTATCTCTTTTTTGTACTCCATTTTGTCATTGTTAGAAATCCTGCCTATAACAGTGGTGTCTTTCTCAAAGTTATAGATTGAGTTGGAGCAGTTTTTGATGTGCCCCATGATGAGCCTCTCGAAGCCCTTCATGATGATGGACATGAGTGTGACAGGGCGGTCATCATTGAGACAGAACACAGATGACTTCTTTGGCACAGGGACAATGGTGGCGGCTTTGAAGCAGGGAGGGACCACAGTGTAACTCAGGGAGATGTTAAAAATGTTGGTGACAACATCTGCTAGCTGAGCCGTACAACCCTTTAGCACTCTGCCGGGAATGTTATCCAGTCCAGCAGATTTCCTTGGGTTAACTTTGTCTAGTTCTCTCTTAGTATCAGCCACTGTAGGACACAGCAAGGGGGGATGGTCTTCTCCACTGCCACATCGTTTATTGCCTCAAACCACATGTAGAAGTTGTTCATTTCTTCTGGGAGGGACACTGCCTGAAAGAATGGTGGAAGCAGAATCACCGACAAAAATCAAGAAATTTTAAAAATTGGAGGAACAGAACAGTACTTAGCAGTTTCCAATCAGATAATATTAATATTAACCTCCAATTTCCAATAACCACAATACCCCATCCCCACCCCTTTCCCATATCAGTGGCCCCATTCTTCCTCTATCTCCTCCCCCAGCCACCGTACTTACCAGTCACCCACACCTCCAGCTCCCCACTCTCTCCCCACTATCAGAGTGGACATTTCTTAGCCCTCTGCCCCTTCCCCCTTTCGCCCCATAGCTCCTTTCCCCTCCCATCTGCATTTCCTATCACACGCCCTGTTGTGCTCCTCCACCTTCCCCGTCACACCCCCCGCACTCTTAATCGACCAGCTGCCCGATCCTTGATAATCACAATGAACGGTTACGGTCCCTATCATCGACTGTCTATCTCTTTCTATGGATGCTGCCTGAATTGTTGAGTCCTTCCAGTACTTTGTGTACAAGTTCTAGAATCTGCAGACTTCTTGTTGACCAACATATAAGGGAGGTCCAGATGAGCACAAGAACTGCTTGGTATTCGAATACTCCACTCCGTTCTGAAAATTGCAATTATTACCAATGAGTCCCCATTAGTCATCATGGATGTGGTGGGTTATGCAGTCTGTTTTTATGTTGTAAAATACAATGATGCTGTGATTTATCAGGCTTGAATCTTGTCTACCTTTTGATGGACAGAATCAACATTGAGGCTGATAGACTTGCATTTTGACCATTGAAGGCAGATGTAAAATTGTAACAACGCTCTCTACGGCAAGTAGCAGGGAAACACCACTGTAATCAGTAGAACTGAATTTATTTCCTTTTTTGAATATGATCACGAAACTCATTAACAAATCATTTGCACTCACGCAACATTTTCCAGCTGGTTTATACAGGAGGATATTTGAATCTCTTGGGGCTTATTTTGTTTGTGGGGACAGCAAGAGGTGAAAATAAAATTCTCCCAAAGGTCTATCTTTGTTGACTATGTCTGCTAATCTGGCAATGAATCTATTTTTGTGTGGATTAAAACTAGTCCATCCAGAACAGCATTTAATCTCAAATCTTTCTTTATAAACATGAGATCTCCTTCAGGGTAGAGGGAATTACTCTGTAGAAGAGCAGATGCTCCTTTTCACTGAACAGTGTCATTAACATTGCTGTGCCTGAAATCAGTCTTTGGATCTTAATTCTCATTTTGCGTACAGATTCACTTTTGTGGTTGATGCCAATTAGATGTGTGCAAAAGGCAGGAATCCATTGAATTTATTAATGCCTTTTGCAAACTTAGAAAAGTTTGGGTGTAAATTGACATTTCAGAAGAGTAGATTTTCAACTTGCTACAACATCTGATTAAAGTGCTTAGAGAGAGGCAACCAATTGAAAAATGTTCAAAAATGTGTGACATTGTATTCCTTTCCAACATGTGACCACATCAGATTATAGTATAATGTGTGCTATGTCTGGATGTGTGTTTTCATGTCTTTGCACCAAGGACCAGTTTGTACATGTACAATTGGATGATAAACTTGAACTTGACTTCCAGCAGTATTTCCTGTTATTTTTATGATATTATTTTATTCTCTAAGATTTTATGTCAAAGTATCAGCTTTAGTTCAATGGATAGCATTCTCTCCTACCTGAATGAGTTGTGGACACATTCTGGGTTGGCACATAATGTAATACCGAGGAACTACTAGATACTTAGTGATGTTTTCTTTTGAATAAGAGATCAAAATGAAGCTCTGACTGGTCAAAGCAATTTAGAGGCACTTTTTGAAAAAGAGTGGAGAAGTTTTCACCATGTCATGCCTGATATTTCTTCTCTAACCAACACTGGATGATCTGGCCATTAATTCAGCTTGATGTGCTTGCCATGTCCTGATGTCATCTATGCAATATCATTTGGTTTGTGTTAATGTAATGCCTGTTGTCTATCCAATAAAGGGGAAAGAAGATAGATAAGCAATGGTATCAGATCACAACCAATCAATTTTCTTTCTTTGGCTTGGCTTCACGGATGAAGATTTATGGAGGGGTATGTCCACGTCTGCTGCAGGCTCGTTGGTGACTGACAAGTCCGATGCAGGACAGGCAGGGACGGTTGCAGCGGTTGCAAGGGAAAATTGGTTGGTTGGGGTTGGGTGTTGGGTTTTTCCTCCTTTGCCTTTTGTCAGTGAGGTGGGCTCTGCGGTCTTCTTCAAAGGAGGTTGCAGCCCGCCGAACTGTGAGGCACCAAGATGCACGGTTGGAGGCGATATCAGCCCACTGGCGGTGGTCAATGTGGCAGGCACCAAGAGATTTCTTTAGGCAGTCCTTGTACCTCTTCTTTGGTGCACCTCTATCTCAGTGGCCAGTGGAGAGCTCGCCATATAACACACGATCTTGGGAAGGCGATGGTCCTCCATTCTGGAGACGTGACCCACCCAGCGCAGTTGGGTCTTCAGCAGCGTGGATACAATGCTTGCGGACTCTGCCAGCTCGAGTACAATCATAGAGCAAAAGAAATCTACAGTGCTGTGCCATAACCTCTGGTTTCCTCCTAACCTTCAAAAACATACTGGGGTTGTAGGTTAATTGGTGCATTTGGGGGGCATATGATCGTGGACCAGAAGGGCCTGTGACCGTGTTGTATGTTGAAAAAAAATACATAAATTTGATTCAAGTTCGGTATAAGATGAGCAAGCAATGTCTTGCAGGAGGAATCAATTGGGGATACAGCATCGATAAGTATAAATGGCCAGCCAACTTGTTGGGTCGTGACATTCATCGAGACTCATTGTTTCCTCTGCAATTTTTGTGTTCCTCTGTATAAAATGAGTCTGGTTTGAGAATAATTTTGATAATCCTCAATAAAGTGTAGAATAGGATGGACCTGAATAAAGGCAGCTAATTCCGTTAAAGAGTAATTTAGGTAAACCCAGTTCGAAGTTAATTACTCATGTGCTTGATTAAAGTGTCACATTGAATGAGTCTGCTTAAAGGGTATGTTTGATGTGGAATATTGAAAGACACTAAGGGAACCTTTTGAAGAAGCGCCATGGGTTCTAACATTTGGGAGAGGCTGCAGTTGCCATGTAACAAAAGCACAGAACTTGCTCAGATTATTTTAAAAGTGCCTTGAAACACTGTGATTCGGAGCAGATGTGTGGAGAACTATCCATATGTTGCATTCCTCTTGATGCTAAATATAAATTTGGTACAACTGAATACCACAGCATATTTATGGGAACGATAATTTAATAGTATGAGGTAAATGGGACCCTGGAAATGCTGAAAGATCATATTTAACAAGGATTATCCTAATCCTCTTTGTTGGAGCCAAATGAGATTTCCTTCTGTAAAGGATGCATGAGGCTCTTTGTGATATCCAAGATTTATTGTGCATTAGTTCAGGTGTTAGTGGATCTTCTTGTCATATTTTCCCCTTAAGGTACCATTCATCAGCGGTAACACTGCCTAATCATTCTGAATATTTCCATGGATTACTATTGCACCTTAAAGCAGTAGAACATATGAAATAGGAGGAGTTGACTATCTGACCCTTTAAACTTTCTCACGCCCCCCTCCCCCCTTCAATAAGATTATTACTGGCCCACTTACCTGGCTGCTCTCCCGAACACTTGCTCCCTCGATTATTCAAAAATCGATTCAAACGTGCCTTAAGAACAGGAAAAAAACTCCAGAGGGTTGTTAACTCGGCATGTGACATCGGGGGCACCAGTTTTCACTCTATCGAGGACATCTGCATGAGGCGGTGTCTTAAAAAAGCAGCCTCCATCCTCAAGTACCCCCACAACCCAGGTCACTGGGAGGCTGAAGATGAGTACCCAGTAGCAGAAGGACAGCTCCTTCCCCTCCGCCATCAGATTTCTGAATGTACAATGAACCACAGACACTGCCCCACCTTGTCTTTTTTTTTCTTCCACTATTTTTATTTATTTTGAAATGTGGTTTATATAAATACTTGCACTGTAACACTACCGCAAAACAACAAATTGTGTGAAATGTTCATGACAATAAATCCTGATTCTAATTCTTAAGCTCATTTCATGAGGCAGCCTCTACTGCTTCATTGCAGAGATTTCCAAGCAGGTGGCACACATAATGTAGGATTATTACTGATTGTTTGAGTTTGGGGTTTTGGGAACTGTTTGTTTAATAGGTCCTTGCCTGTTTTAAATTAGACCAGAAGTTTTCAGTTTAGACTTTTAGGAATAAGTAGACTGACCATAAAAAGGGACTGTAGAAATCTGAGCCTTTGTTTTTTGACAGGTAAACTCTCATGCAGGTGAAAAAAATAATAATACCCCAAGCCCATGATTCAGTTTAGTTTGGAGTCCTCACAAATATCTTGTGATACACAAACTAAGAGTCCATGGGTTTCAAAAGACTCAAACATCATTATGTGTCCCTCTGAGCTCAGCATGCAAGGTGGGAGAGTGGGAAGTTCTAATCATGAAGTAGGGCTGGCTTCGGTCCTCTCTGCATCCCCTTTCCAAACATTTGCCATCCCACTATCCTCATCCCTCTGCTCCACTCCTCTCTCTACTCATTTGACTGATTTGAGCTAACCACTGCCCTTGAGCAGATGACCACGCCACTAGAAGACCTGGAATAGGTCACTCTTCCCCTTGAATGGGGTCCACCCTTCAATAAGATCATGGCTCTTACCATGTTAAAAGAGACCATTCACCTCCTCAAAACTACTGAATGTCAGCAATCAGAACAATACCTTCACTTATTCCTACTCTCTATAACCTATTCTCTGTCATATGCCCATTAACTCTGACTTGATCTTATTCCAGCAGGGATAGAAGATCAGTGGCACAGCAGATTCAAGATCGCAAGAGCACAAAATCTCAAGAAAAAGGAACAGAAGTAGGCCATTTGGCCCATTGAGTCTGCTCCATGAAACCTCCCTGAGCTGAACTGTTCTTGCATCTAGTTCCATATTCTGACCTTGTCCCCATATCTCATGATACCCTGACTAATTAGATACCAATCGAATTCCCCTTTAAATTCCCACAATGATCCAGCCTCCACAGCTAAATTTCTCCTCATCTCTGTTGTAAATTGGTACTTTTTAATTCTTGTCCTGGAATCACCCATCAGGGGAAACATCTTATTTACATCTACTCTGTCCAATCCATTCATTATTCAAAATGTTTCTATGAGATCCCCTCTCATTCTTCTATATTCTAATGAATAGAGTCCAAGAGCCACTCAGCCTTCCTCATATGTTAGCCTTCTAATGCCTGCAATCATTCTGGTAAACCTCCTCTGTACCCTCCCTGTCCTTTCTAAGCTATGGGGCCCAAAACTGCGCACAGTACACCAAATGTGGTCTCACCAGTGAGAGTCTCATCAACATATCTTTATTCTTATACAAAATCCCCCTTGAAACAAATGCCAATGTAGCATTCACTCTCTTTACCGCCGTTTCAACCTGGCGGTCAACTTTCAAGTTATCCTGCATGAGGACCCCCAAGTCCCTTTGTACTTCTGAGGTTCGAATTTTCTCCCCATGCAAATAATAATCCAACCGTTTATTTCCTCTACCAAAATGCACAACCGTACATTTCTCAACATTATATCTCATCTGCCATTTCTTCATCCATTCTCCTAAGCTGCCTAAGTCTTTCTACTAGCTTTCGATCTAGAATCTGGTGCTGCCTTTCTTGTGTTTATGCATTTTCCCCTGATTTGTGGTCAAGGTTTATTCTTGCATTTTTGAGGATGTTAGTGAGCATTGTGGGTCGAAGGAGTGAATGGCACTAGCCAATTAATCTACCAGTTAAATTCCTTTAGAATATGATGGAGTGGAGGTGGGGGGGGAGGGGGGGGTCAGGTTGAAATGAATGGTTCTATGACAGTGAATGAGTCCCAAGGAAATAATTGAGGGAACGGGTTGATGGGTTTGTCCTGAGAACTAGCATAGATTTGAAGGGCTGAACCACCCAGTCTGATTGCTTTTGGCTGTGTACAGGCTTTAAATGGTTTCTTAAAAGAGTCAATAGTGGTTTATCTTGGACTCACAGGGTCTGGGCCCAAGATGGTGGGGCCTATGATTGGCAGCGGCCACGAGATGTTTCTGACTCTGTGGGAGCAGAGGACTGGCACAAGGCACCAGAAAACAGGGAGATCTCTCCCTGTTTGAAATGGAGCAGTGGAGATGATCCACAGGACAGTGGAACATTGAGGGTGGTGGGGGGGGGGAGGTCATGAGGCTGAAGAAAACTCAGCCGGTGAGCTGTTAGTGACTGGAGATGAAGAACCCAAGCAGGCTGCGGGCTGCTGGCGACTGCGGTCAAGGGACTTACCAGGTTGTGGAATGCTGGAGATTGGTTTAAAAATGGCTGAAGGGGTACCAGGTATCTGAACCGGGATGCAAGAGAGTGCCAAGGATGCTGGAGGCTTCCTGATCATGTCAGATGGTTCCATCTGGAGCTCCGATTGCTGATGGTTTGAACTGAAGACTGTGTGTGGTGGAGGTTGCGGGAGCTCTGGAGATGAATCCACGGACACTCAGTGACTCTGGGGGGACTCTCTTTTGCTTCTCTTTCTCTGACTGTAAAGAGCGGTGGACAATTTCTGCTGAGAGCGAATCTCTGTCTGCCTTTCGGTAGTCTAAAGACAATTTCTTGTAACATCATATTTTTCTGTTTTATTACATGACAATAAAATAATCTCAACTCTTAAATGCCCTTCTACATTAAAAAAGAACATGAGCCTGAGAACCACTGGACCATTCCAAATATTATTCAGTCTAATATCACTTTAGTCCAAAGGTGTGTGATAGGAATTATTCAAATCTGGATTTAAATCAGTTTGAGCATTACCATTGCAGCATCTCAGAAATATATACTGGTGAGTTTGCAGGATGGATTTACCAGCGGAGTTCCATATTTTAAGGGTTAAATTATGAGGACAGATTGAACACACTAAGCCAGCCTTTCTTTAGGAAAAGAAGATTAAAAGATGATTCAATCGAAGTCTTAAAACTGATTAAAAGACTTGAAAAGGCAAATAGTCTTTTCCGATGACATCGCCACAAAAGAATGAATAACATGGACATAATTTAAAAATGTGAATCTGGTAACTTGAAAGTAGTTTTAGGAAGTTCTGACAAAGATTAATAAGAGAAGTACAACTCTGAGCCTCCAAAATGATGTTAGGACTCAACTAAAAATTTAACATTTAAGATTATTAGATTTTTGTTTTGATAAATGTCATGGGCTAAGATAGAGTTTAACAAGGATTTAACGACCAGGATCGTATATAATTGGAGGAGTTGGGTACTCACAGTTCTGTGTACTTCTGAAAGCGAGGGGGTAACTGAGGTTTGTCATGGAGAAATTTGATGGGCTTGGCCATATTTCAATGTTCAAATTGATGTTCCTGTCGATCAACTTCTTTTTTTTCAAAACTTTATTTATTAATTTTAACATATGAAGAAAGTAAGTAATTCACGTATAGAAAAAATACAAAATAAAGTAATACAAGTACAAAGTAACATAGTTAATACAATACCAATCTCGGCATCTCCCCCTAACAACTAAAAAGTAAGACTAAAAAAATAATCTATTTTTAACCCCTAAACCCCCCCTCCCCACCCCCACGATAAAGAGTGAAGAATTAATACTATTAGTATAATAAAAAAAATAAAAAATATATATCTTAAAAAAAAAGATCGATATATATAAAAAAAACAAAAAAATATATTAATTAAGTATTAATTATTAATCCAAAATTTTTTTATTATATAAGAATATATATGAAAAAACAAAAACAAAAAGAACTTAAACGAAAAAAAACAACTAATAATGAAAAAACGAAAAAAAAGAAAACATATATATAGAAAAAATATATAATAAAAAAAGTTTTTTTTAAGAAAAAAAATGATTAATTCAAACTTATTTAAATTGTATATAATCAATGAATGGGGTCGACTTTAACTCATAAAAAGACATCTTATCTCGTATAGAAAAAGATATTCTTTCCATAACCAAACAAAACTATATCTCCGAATACCACCTAATGTAGATCAACTTCAGTATAAATATTGCATTCAGATATCAGCATTTCCTTGAGAAGATGTGTCAGGTATTACAATATACCACGTTTCAGATTCAGATCAAGATAACTACCATAATCGAGGGTGTTGGTGGAGGAGCCTGGTACATTAGGGACATTCAAAAGACTCTTTGATAGGCATGCGGATTTAAGAAAAATAGAGGGTTTTGAGTGAGTGGAAGGGAAAAATTAGATTGTTGTGGAGTAGGTTGGCACAACATCATAAGCTGAAGGGCCTGTTGGTGCTGCAATGATCTATGTCATAATAAAGGGACTGTATTCTTTGATGTTCTAATAAGCTGAAATGAGAAACAGCAATGCAGTGTAGGAAGAGTGTAATGTACCACAGTCTTAGGATTTCTATGTTAAGAAATACGATCAAGTTTATTGTCATCTGATTGCATAAGTCCAACGACGCAACAGCGTTATCCTGTCCTCGCTGCAAAACTCGCAGACACGTAACACCGATATAGATGAATAATATATATGTAGGATAAGTTATCACATACACAAATAAATAAATCAATATTGCTTCATGAATATGAGCATCTCGGTCGGTTAGTGTGAGCAGTTCCTTTGGTCGTTCGGCTTTCTCACTGCTCTTCCTCAGCTTGGTGGCGCTGGCTCTGATCCTCCTGTATCTCTTTCCTGATGAGAGCAGCTGAAAGATGCTGTGTGCGGGGTGGAAGGGGTCCTCAAAGATTTTGCATGCCCTCTTCAGACCACGATCCCAGTAGATCACTTTGATGGGGGGGGGGGTGAGGAAGACTTAATTGTTCCTCCCTGCCACCATTATAGTCCTGTGGATTGACCTCTGATCTATTTATCTGCAGCAAACATACCATACTGTGATGCAGTTGGCCAGAATGTTCTTGATAGAGCTCCTGAAATAGGCTGACATGATGGTGGACAATAGCCTTGCCTTGCCCACCAGTCTTCTTAGGAAGTAAGTCCTGACAAGTGAGGAGGTGTTATGTGACCACAATGGATCACTAGTTAAGTTAACACCAAGGAACATGGTGCTCTCCACTATCTCTACTACAGGTTTGTTGATGTATAGAGAGGTCGTTGCTGGTTCTCCTGAAGTCCACAATCTTGTCCACAGAATGTAGGATCATGACTGTAATGTTAAACAGCATCCCTTCTCTTACCCCAAAGCAGGAAAACTCCACAGAAGTGGAAGAAAGAATTGGGTAAACGGGCAACCAAACTGATTCTACTCCCTAAAGCCAAGAGAAGTCGACTTAACTCCACATCCACTGCAACCCATTGAGGCATTTTGAATACTGCCACAACCTTCCACCATTCCACCTTCTGGGTTGGTAACTTTGTACCTAGACTGACCATGCGTGGTTGCTTTTTATCATAGGTCATTCTGCAGGCAGAGTGAGGTGGAGATACCTCCCTTCTCTCCAGGTAATAATGGCTGTTAACATGATGATTTCATCCATCCTTTGAGAGGTCTTGATTCTATTTGTGCTAGGTGCTCACACTCCTTCCTCATGTAGAAGTGCCATTTTAGATGCCAACACATTGGCCAGGTTATACCAGTGTACATGGAACCAGATGGAAGGCAAGGGAAGCCTTCAGACTAATTTAGCGCTCCCTGCCAACTTTCAATGGATCCACATAATGAAAAGATAGGGAAGTATGTAATTCTTTTTTAGTAATGTAGATATACTGCACAGCAACAGGGCATTTTGGGCCATGAGTCTATGCCACACAATTTCTTCCCCTTCCAATTAACCTATAGCCCTAGTACATTTCGAATGGTGGGAGGAAATCAAAGCCCTCAGGGATAACCCATGTAGACACGGGGAGAATGTTACAAACTCCTTACTGACAATGTGGGATTCGAACCGTTGTCCCAATTGCTGGAATTGTAAAGGCACTGTGCTAACTGCTACACCAACCGTGCCACCCCTAGAACTATCTTCTCTCTTCTCCCTGAGATTGGTTTCATCAGATCACACAACAAAACTGAGATTGTCCACATATTAGGATCTTTCTTTCTTACCAAGATAAAAGAGTGTCAGAAATCCACTTATCCAAGTGTTTAACCATAAGACCATGAGACATAGGAGCGGAAATAGGCTATTCAGCTCTTCAAGTCTACCCCGCCATTTAATCGTGAGTTGATCCATTTCCCCACTCAGCCTCACTGCCTGGCCTTCTCCCCATAACCTTTGATGCCCTGACTAATCAGGAACCTATCAATCTCTGTTTTAAATACACTACAAACACCCAAGGCCAAAAAAAATTACAGATTTACCACCCTCTGGCTGAAGAAATTCCTATGCATCTCTGTTCTAAGCGGACATCCTTCATTCCTATTGTTCACTCTTGTCATAGACTCTCCCACCATGGGAAACAATCCTCCAATTCTGCCCATGCCTTTCAACAGTCAAAATGTTTCAATGTGATCTCCCCTCATTCTCAGAAATTCCAACGAATACCGGCCAAGAGCCATCAAGTGCTCCTCATCTGATAACCTTTTCATCCCCAGAATCATCCTTGTCGAACCTGGTCTGAATCCACCTTCCAAAATGAGGAGTGCAAAACTGCTTGTAATACTTCAAGTGAGGTCTCGCCAGTGCATTATAAAGCCTCAACATCACATCCCTGCTCCTATATTCTATTCATCTTGAAAGCATTGCATTTGACTTCATCTCAACATGCAATTATGCCTTCAGGCTCTCCTGCATGAGTACTCCCAGGTCCCTTTGTATCTGGGTATTTTCAATTTTCGCCCATTTAAAAAATAGTCTTCCCATTTATTTTTTTCTACCAAAGGGCATGACCATATACTTTCTAACATGATATTTCATTTGCCACTTCTCTGTCCATTCTCCTAATCTGGTTATTCACTCAGAGGATCATTATCAGTGTTTATGTCATCTCAATCCTTTGGCAGCTTCTGTGCTTCCTACACCTACCTTTGTATCATTTGCAAACTTGGCCAAATAGCTTACACTTGAAGTGATCAGAAGAATCATGGAACCCCATCATAATAAGGAGTTATATTTTGAGTAATGATACAGATGCATTCAGTTAGTCTGACAAGGAGATTGTATGTGCAGGGAAAGGAAAGATGTTTGCATTTTTGCTTGGGCAATGCAAAACCAGCTCTCCTGCACAATGCGGATCTCACCTGGGCAAATCAGATGCAAGTTCATCAACATGAGAACATTAGGTGGAGCAGTAGTCAGCCATCCAGATCGTGGAGCCTACTCGACCATTCAAAGAAATCAAGGCTGATCAGCTCCATTTTCCCACCTTTTCCAGCTAGCCCTTAATTCCCCTCTTATCCAAAAATCTACGTGTGTTTTAAATGCATTTAATGAGGCAGCCTCTACTGTTTACTTGGGCAGAGCATTCCACAGATTCAAAGCAGTTCCCTCTGCCTGTCCTGAATTTTGAGGCTATACCCCTTCATGTTTGTCTCATGTACCCTGTGGAGGCACATCCTGCTTCTATCTTCTCTATTAATTTCACAACTTTACATTTATTTTAACATCATTTTTATGAATTTGTTGTCCATAATTTTACTGGAGTCAAGCTGGAAGCCGGTAACATCAGACTTTGTCCTATTTCTTCCATTTTTGTCCTCTTGCACATCTTTGATTTTTGCCAAATCCCCCATCGGAACACATGGCTCCAGCTGCCTAGGCCTTGACACGCCTAGAGTCCCTCATTAAACTTCCCTTCTCACACTCTTTGCACAATATGCACCTTCAGATCTTGTCTTTATGCCTGCTTTAAAGTGTGTTAAATGTTGTCCAATAGTCATTCTGCGAAGCACTTTGGAACATTACTCCTCTGTTAAAAGTGAAATATAAAAGCAAGTTGATGCTCTTGTTTGATGTTCATCAGTTTTGATTTTCCTGGTGTGGTGAGTGAAGTATTATCCGCTTGAACATATTTTCAGACAACTAGTTGCTAACCTACTGCGTGTATATGTGCCTTAATGAACCATTTGTGTTCTATTCATCCATGTCCAGCAGCTAATAATGAAAAATGTATTTAGCAATCTCCCCAAGAGGGTCAGATTCTCATGATCTCATACCCCTTTTGCAATCATTCAGCGCATCAATGAAGCATCATTTTCTTTTCTTATTTTACTGAGCTGCTTAGCTAATTATTAGTTCATCACATTGACAGACAAAACATAGCAAATGACAGCTATCAAAAAGGCTTTATTGACACCTACTATTCACTCAGAAGTTTATTAACAGTGTTTGTGTCATCTCAATCTTTCCTTCCAATGAAAGAGTGGCTGCAATATACTCACTCATGGCTTCGCTTCGCGAATGAAGATCCAGGAAGGATCGTAAACATGGGCGTGTCCTTTGAGCCTGCACAATTGATTTTTTAGGTGGAATGCAGTGTGCTTAGTACTGGTCCCACCCTTTCCATACGGGATTTATCTGCCACAGCCTAGAAATGGGGATGGTGACAGCCAGGTCCTTGGGTTGTAGGTGTTACAACAGAGTGTCCTTCAACTAGATGGATGGCCTGATGAGGCTAATGAGCCCCATCTGCCTGGGTTTTAAATCAGAAATTTCCTTCACTTATGCTGGCTGCCAATCAAGGCTAACGAGCTCAGCCTACCTGTCCAGTTATACTGCCGGACACACAATCGCACTATGACGTAGCAAACTCAGTGAAAACGGGGTGGGGGGGGGGGGACACACCAAGGAGAAGATGTTGCTACGGATGCAGTAACATAGGAGAGGCCATTTGGAGTGACCTCCTGCCTGGCGAGCCAGACAGCAGCCACATGACGATCACTACATTGAGAAAGGAGAGGCAATGGATTATGCCTGCACTTCCCCTGGGTGAGTGGGAATTCAAGCCCAGTCCTCACCCACTGCAATATAATCAACTGTATAAATCACAATAATATTAAAAATCTCAGCCAAAAAGATGACTGTGCGTGAAATTACCATGAACTGTGTGAAATTTAAAGAGTGCCAGCAGTTATGTCTTAGATACATTGGTGAAGTGTGCATACATTTTTGTATGCTTGTCAAATTTTACACTAATCTTCTCCATGGCTAATCTAAATCACCAGATGGGCTCAGGAAGGTTAAATATTTTGCTTCACAATCCAAAAGACACAAGAAGAACCAGATGGAATTTCTGGAAAACTATGTATTTTTTTGGATTATAATTGAATCTTGTTGAAATATCAACAGTTAATATCCACCAAAAAAAATAAGTGTGAGGAACTAAACAGTATGTCCAATCACGTCACTTCTCTCCTGATTGGTTTGTTGGAATTGACAAGGTTTCTCTGAGCGTGTCATTGCAGATAAATGAGAATATTATTGTTTTATTCTTTACCACCTGCTCACAAAAAAGACCTTGGTCTCATTTACTTGATGCCATGTACTCAAGCTGATAGAAATTGCACAGTAGAAGGTAATAACTTTGGGGAATTGATGGGAGCCAGTCAGAAAAATGGAGTCAAGTCTAATGGGGATGCAGAGAATATTTACAAGGATGTTACCAGGACTCGAGGGAGAGGTTGAGCAGCCCGGGACCACAGGAAGATAAGTGGTGATCTATAAATGTGTACAAAATCAAGAGATGACTAGATCAGGTGACCACTCATCTTTTGCCCAGAGTCGAAGAATCGTTATCCAGAGGACGTAGGTTTTAAAGAGAAGGAGGAGAGGAGTGGAACTTGAGAGGTAACCTTTTTTTTATCTAGAGAGTGTTGGGTTCATGGAACAGGAGGCAGTTACAATATTTTATAATATCTTGGACAGACACATGAATAGGGTAAGTTTAGAGGAGTGGGGCTGAGTGGGAGAATTGATCAGCTTATGGTGGACTGGTAGAGCAGACTAGATGGGCCAAATGGCCTGCTATCTTATATAGCTGAACAACCAAAGAACTGCTCGCACTAACCAACCGAGACCCTTATATTCATGAAGCAATGTTTATTTATTTATTTTTATTAATGAACACTTGTCCTCCATATGTATTGTGTGTGTGTGTGTGTGTGTGTGTGTGTGTGTGTGTGTGTGTGTGTGTGTGTGTGTGTGTGTGCGTGTGTGTTATGTCTGGTTGTGTGTCTGTATGTTTTGCACTGAGAATGCTGTTTGGACACGTTGTGCTTGTGCAATCAGATAGACCTAAATTCTGGTCCTGGTTATGTCAGATCCATAGATAACAGACACAAGATCACTGTGATCTTATTAATGGTGGAAAAGGCTCAAAGGGCTAAATGGTCGACTTCTGCCATGAACCTTTGGGTTTGATGTACTCACTTATTAAGCCATAAATAAAGATTGATCGGCTCATTGGGTCACTATTGCTTCTCTCTCGCTCTATCCTACCAGTTCCAATTTCCCTCCCCTTCTCTGCAGCCCTGCAACTCACTCACATGCCCCTCAAATCCCTGATGACTCTTTTGCCACTTAGCTGCCCTGAGGAGTGATCTACAAGACCTAAATGACCTTTCGGACTGTTTTTGAGCTGGGGAATGAAATTGGAGCATTTGATAGAAACCTAAATGCGTAAGAAAGTCAGAATTGAACCTGGATCAACAAGTTTAATGAATGCAGATTAAAATGTCCATATTGAGTCATAGAGTTATATAGTGGGGGAACATCTTGCCATGTCAACCAAAATGTCTCATACTAATCCACCTACCTGAGTTCCTCTAAACCTACCCTGTCCATGTGTCTGTCCAGATATAAAATGTTGTAACCACCTCCTGTTCCATGCACCCACCACCCTCTAGGTTAAAAAAAAAATTATCTCTCAGGTTCCTCTCCTCTCCTCCCTCTTTTTAAAACCTATGTCCTCTGGATAACGATTCCTCGACTCTGGGCAAAAGATGAGTGGTCCCCTGATCTAGTAATCTCATGATTTTGTACACATTTATGAGATCACTACTCATCTTCCTGTGGTCCTGGGCTGCTCAGCCTCTCCCTATGGATCAGCCCTTGAGTCCTGGCAACATCCTTGTAAATCTTCTCTGCATCATATCCAACTTGATAACATCTTTCCTGTAGCACGGTGACCATAACTGAACACAATTATCCAAATAGGGCCTCACCTACATCTTACACAACTGCAACATGATGTCCCAGCTTCTATTCACAGTTCTCTGCCTGATGAAGGCCAATCTCGATAGAGTGCAGTCTTTATTAATAGCATAATTTAACATGATCTCCACAATCATATTCCTGATACCTAATTTCCATCCACATGCATTGAACTCAATCTTAAAGTTATTTGGCCACTGAACTGATCTAACAAAATTTATTTTAAATAACTGCATAGTGGTCAGCATCTTTCTCCATGATATTTAATTGGTGTCATTCAAAAGCTGAAGTGTCATATATAACATATTATCTTCTGAACGATTTTGCTATCCTTTTCTACTTTATTGCATGTTATCCATTCATTTATTAGATTCTTGCCTTTCTGACGGGGAGAGCTCAGGCAGTCCAGATCAGAAACAGCACCTCCAAGACCATGGTGATGGATCTGAGCTCGAGGTCCCTCCAAGGCTGCATGCTGAATCCACTGCTGTTCATTCTGCTGACCCACGACTGTGCAGCCAAACACAGCTTGAACCACATCATCAGATTCACTGACGACACGACAGTGGTGGGCTTCATCAGTAAGAACGAAGAGATAGTGTACAGAGATGAAATGTAGATACCAACGAACTGGTGCAGAGCAAACAACCCTGTATCTGAACATTGTCGACTTCAGGAGGGCCCAGGGAGATCACAGTCCCCTGACCATTGATGGCTCTACCATTGAAGTCATCAAGAATACCAAGTTCTTCAGTGTACACCTGGTGGAGAATCCCTTCTGGTCCCTTAACACCAGGTCTATAGCCAAGAAATCCCAGCTGATGGAAGTCCATCTCCCATCCTCCATCCTCACAACATTACAGAGGATGTATTGAGAGCATCCTATGCAACTGTATCACCACCTGGTTTAGAAGCTGTACCTCCTTGGACTGAAAGACCCTGCAGAGGATAGTGAAGTCAGCAGAAAAGTCCATTGGGGAACCTCTTCCTAGCATGGTGGACACCTACTACCCTCGATACAGACAGAAAGCAATAAACATTGTGAAAGACTCCACACATTCCGCAGGTAAACTGTTCTCCCTTCTGCCATCTGGCAGGAGGCACCGAAGCACTTGTGCCCTTACGTTGAGAGTGGGAAACAGAATTTTCCTGAACTCCTGAACTCCCAGTACAGACGTGCTTAGTGCATGTGGACTTTCAGTGTATACGTCTCAATGCCTTAATGTGTTAACTGCTTTCTTAACTTTACCTATGTTAATAAGCTCCATGGTCCTGTAGAAATGCTATTTTGTTCTGCCGTGTGAGCTAGGTATGACCAATTAGTAAAGTTGACTTGACTTGAATGACTTCATGTAGTAATGGACAATTTGGGTGATTCTCCCTGTCAGGAAAAAGAGAATTGCTGCATTGGATCGTGACAAAAGTAATGGTCATTTTGATTGACCTGCACCTGGGTTTTGGAAGTCACACATTTCGTTTTCCCTACACAAGAAAAAGGGGAGTTGTGATAACTGTTCATTCGAAAGGATATTTCTCAGCAAGAAAACTTCACAATGATTCCTGAGATTTTTGATCATTCAGTCTCTCCCATCTCCTTTGTGATTACTTCAGTGCATCAGTTTAAAAGTTTGCATTTCATCAATCGATTTCTAAGACTGAATGACTTTCCAGAAATGTGCCTAAAATGTAATGGTTTGGGAATATCTCTCTCTCTCTCTCTCTCTCACACACACACACACACACACACACTATAAATAAAAGTGAGAAAGATAGTGAGATACAGTTTTACATTTACAGTCATGTGACGCGTAACATTCATGCTACATTCTGTGAAATAGGATGTTATACGATTTGGATTTTGTGCAAACACCATATTATCCAGTTATGACTGCTACGTCTCTGATTAGAGAACACGACTTAGTGGATGTAACTGGATAATAGCTTCAATTAAATCCTTCTCATACTGATTTCAATTTGCAACATAAAAATAAGCACACCATTAATACAGAAATAGGCAATGGATAATCTGTAATAACCTTATGGGACCATGGATGTATATGTGGTTGGAAGATGCGCAGACGTTAAGCGGCTTATGCGGTGCATGACTGTATAATATATATGTTTTAAAATACATTTTTATGTATATATGAGATGATTATGTGCTGTGTATTTGATGTGTGTGTACCATGGTACTGTGGAACGCTGTTTCGTCTAGTTATATATGTACAGTTAGATGATAATAAACTGGAACTCAAATTTGAACTTGAACTAGTAAGTCCATCACAGTCCTAAGTCCAATGCAATAATTACACCAACCCTTTCCTTGATATTTCTTGCTGAAATTACAGCATGTCACCTCAAATAAACTTCCCATAAGAGTGAAGTTGATCAACATGATGGCTGGGAAAACACCTTCCCCACTCTGAAAACATAAAAGTTCCAACCTCTGTCATTGATTTACAATATATAGGTGATGCTTGGATATGGGCTTGTTCAGAGGCTAAGCTTTAAGTCATTGTTGACTCCTTTATTTATGTATAAGTGGGAATAGATCTTCTTCAAAACATCTGGAAAGTAGAAGTCCTTGACCAATTGTCATCTCTACTCAAACCCCCCATTCAATAATCAGGATCCATGAAGAGGGTGGTTCTGTGTTTAAAGCAATCGACTAAAGCAGGTGTTGATTCCAACATTTATCATGGTTTCCAATGAGTCAGCATGACAGTTAACTCAATGAAAGAGAAACTGTTCAAAGTGTAAGACTTCATAGCCACAATGAAGCTCATGGTCTAGAAGACCAAATGACCAGAAGACATAGGACCAGAAATCAGCCATTCAGCCCATTGAGTCTGCCCCACTATTTAATCATGAGCTGATCCGTTTTTTTAATGCTGAAATGTTCTATGGTTCTTTGGAAGAAGATAATAGTCAATTCTAAGCAATAAGAACAATTTGATTCTTCTCACGCTGCTGACAGTTAGGATTATCAATAGTTGATCAAATTCTATGGAGATGCTGCTTTAAGAACTTCTTGGCCTTGAACCAAAACACAACACAAACTTTTCATGAGTATATATTTAAAGGCATATATTTAAAGGCGACTTCTACCTACTGGTAGCATTTTGGTTCATCATAATCTCAAAATCTCATAATCTGAATGCAGAGCTGGCGTATAAGAGACAGAGGGAAAAGGGAAGAGAGAGGCATCTTCTTTCTTTGGCTTGGCTTCGCGGACGAAGATTTATGGAGGGGGTAAAAAAGTCCACGTCAGCTGCAGGCTCGTTTGTGGCTGACCAGTCCGATGCGGGACAGGCAGACACGATTGCAGCGGTTGCAAGGGAAAATTGGTTGGTTGGGGTTGGGTGTTGGGTTTTTCCTCCTTTGCCTTTTGTCAGTGAGGTGGGCTCTGCGGTCTTCTTCAAACGAGGCTGCTGCCCGCCAAACTGTGAGGCGCCAAGATGCACGGTTTGAGGCGTTATCAGCCCACTGGCGGTGGTCACTGCCTGCCACATTGACCACCGCCAGTGGGCTGATAACGCCTCAAACCGTGCATCTTGGCGCCTCACAGTTTGGCGGGCAGCAGCCTCGTTTGAAGAAGACCGCAGAGCCCACCTCACTGACAAAAGGCAAAGGAGGAAAAACCCAACACCCAACCCCAACCAACCAATTTTCCCTTGCAACCGCTGCAATCGTGTCTGCCTGTCCCGCATCGGACTGGTCAGCCACAAACGAGCCTGCAGCTGACGTGGACTTTTTACCCCCTCCATAAATCTTCGTCCGCGAAGCCAAGCCAAAGAAAGAAGAAAAGAGAAAGAGAAAGAATCTCAAAAAGAACATTATTTTTAATTATTTAACTTTTTAAATTTAGTCATTCAGCCCAGTCACAGAGGCTTCTAGTCCACGAGCCCCAGCCGCCCAAATACACTAATTAACCAACAATGCCCAGGCATTTTTGGAGGGTGGACAGAAATCAGAGCACCCTGTAGAAATCCATACAGACACGAGGAGAATGTACAAGCTCAGTTTTAATTCCTTTAATAGGTATATTTAAAACTAAATAAGCGAAACCCTCTTCCAGCTGAGATTAATCTGCAAACTCAAATAATGCATCCATTTCCAGATATCAATAAAAAAGAAAGGGGTGCTCACGTATTTAGTAAACACATTCTAACCGCATCTGTTACAAGATGAAAGAGTGCATATGTCATTGAATCTGGTTGCTATGCCGACTGCATGTGGTCTGTTATGCTGGTCAGCTTAGCCACTACTGAAAAATATTTCCATGAAGCAATTGATTTTAATTATGCAAACCTTTCATCTTGCACTCTGGCCAGCTTTCAAATCTAACATCTAATCAGAGCAGAGTTCCTGGGTGAAATAGACAGGCTCCTGAAGCCTATGGATTGCATCTGGTATTTTTCACACCGTGTCTTGATGCATTGAAGACTGAGTGATGATGACAGTTAGTCATATTGATTAGTAATAACTTCACCGACCTGGAACATGAACGAGAGGGGCTCGGTCTTTATTCGGCCAGTGATTCTAATGTTATAAGTTTCCTTCCATCATCCTCAAAGGGAGGGGGATTGTAAACCTGCTGATTTCCTCCATCTGCCAGCACATTTGGACTTTATGCTGAAGCCAATGTTTTTCTGACTAATTTCCGTCAACTTTGTGGAAAATTGTTGTGCTGGCATTTCAGGCAACAGCAGGGTTTTTATGGCTTTCCCTAAGCTTGGCTGGAGATGCTGACTATTAATGCCTGAGAGGTATACCGGACAACAAAGATTTTTCTTCCTGAACACATTTGGGTGTATTTTATGGATTATTGTGATATTATCATGTGTCTACGCCGCTTGTCCTTCTGGATGGTGCAAGTCAGGAGTTTCAGGGACACCTCTGGAGAGGACTTAATAAGCATCCATGTGCATTTTGTTCTTGGCAGATACTAGGGCGATCGGTCTTTGTACTCTTGTCTCCTTCAAAGCCCAACTTGCAGTGTCTTGGATAAAATTCTGCATGATTGGAAGGAGCCCAGGCTAGAGTCGCCAATAAATGGGATCAAATGGGAACTATGATAGACTTTTCTCCCTGAAGGTCATTATGAAGCACTTAGGTGTTCCAACTTTCCAAGTGAGTCACACCCATCACAACTGATGCCATCCTTTATTCTTGAGTTGAAAAATTGTAAATACCCTTTTGGTTCTGTTCGGATTCAAGATAAGTCCAATTCAATCTAGATTGGTAGCAAACTCCATATTGGTGATGGTGTTTTTAATCAGATTCTCATTAAATGTAATATACCTGATGTAGAGCACGTCGAAAGAACCAAAGACTTGTTGATCCAAACCAAGGCTTTTATTAACTAAAAGATTGGAGCATATCACAAGTAGGGTGACCAGTCCAGAATGACCTAGTCTGGCTAGGAGCAATCCTTTAAGACCTGCCAGTAGGTGTGGCTATGCTCTCAGCCAATCACAGTCATCCTACACTACAATCTGTAAACGTATACACATTGGTGATAGAATCTGTACTATCACACCTGAAATATAAAGAAACATTTTCAGGATGTCTCCAAGTACCTGTGTGCTTGGAAAAGTGAATTTTGAAGATCCACCCAAAACTAATTGCAACCTGAATGGTGATCGGGCCAGTTTTGAGAATGAACTCTGAAGTAAATGAATCTTAGATAAACAAAAGCACTAGTGAAAAGCTCAACTCCAGAGTGAAGTGCAAGCGATTGCAAGTGCTGGACGTCACAAGTCAACAGGAAAGTGGTGTAAGAAAGGAAAGAATATGGACAACGGAGATTTTGCTTCCTGAATACATTTAGATGTAATTTATGGATTTTAGGCTGTTGATCATAAAATTCACCTTAAAAATTTCCTATCATACACCTTTTTTTAGATATAACCTATTTTTATGAATACTGTCATATTTTACATCTACTTCAAGTAGACAAGACTTGAAGTGCAACGTGTCATTGAAAAATCATTTTCTGGATTCGTGCTTGGTCTTGTTCCCTGCTATTCTTCATGCTGTCAGTGATGAACACGGTGACAGGTTTCACCAGAACATTACATCCATGGAAAATCAGTATAAGGGCATCCGGAATCCATCAGCACTGGCCGACTATTGTTGGACACTGACTCAAGACTCATCAGAGGCTGAAATACAGCAGGAAAAGATTTTTCGTTCAGTTAAACTAATGCAATGTTTCATCATTATTATGCAATTAAACATGCAATAAAAGTTCATTTCTTTCTTTGGCTTGGCTTCGTGGACGAAGATTTATGGAGGGGGTAAATGTCCACGTCAGCTGCAGGCTCGTTTGTGGCTGACAAGTCCGATGCGGGACAGGCAGACGCGGTTGCAGCGGTTGCAAGGGAAAATTGGTTGGTTGGGGTTAGGTGTTTGGTTTTTCCTCCTTTGTCTTTTGTCAGTGAGGTGGGCTCTGCGGTCTTCTTCAAAGGAGGTTGCTGCCCGCCAAACTGTGAGGCGCCAAGATGCACGGTTTGAGGCGAGATCAGCCCACTGGCGGTGGTCAATGTGGCAGGCAGATTTCTTTAAATAGTCCTTGTACCTCTTCTTTGTCTTTTGTCAGTGAGGTGGGCTCTGCGGTCTTCTTCAAAGGAGGTTGCTGCCCGCCAAACTGTGAGGCGCCAAGATGCACGGTTTGAGGCGAGATCAGCCCACTGGCGGTGGTCAATGTGGCAGGCAGATTTCTTTAAATAGTCCTTGTACCTCTTCTTTGTCTTTTGTCAGTGAGGTGGGCTCTGCGGTCTTCTTCAAAGGAGGTTGCTGCCCGCCAAACTGTGAGGCGCCAAGATGGACGGTTGGAGGCGATATCAGCTTACTGGCGGTGGTCAATGTGGCAGGCACCAAGAGATTTCTTTAGGCAGTCCTTGTACCTCTTCTTTGGTGCACCTCTGTCACGGTGGCCAGTGGAGAGCTCGCCATAGAACACGATCTGGGTGTACATTGTGTAAGTGATAGCTGTCGATATGAACAATTACAGCAGGCCTTCTTTTGTTGTCCACAATCAGGGCAGGTGATTTTCACCCAGGTGTATGGGATTCAGTAGCATTTCATCATTGAGTAAAATGCTTCAGAATAATTTAGAAGGGAGCGGCAAGGTACAATATCTTTTTTTATTAAATATTTCACAACTGTATCCTTTTCAGTTAATCATTTTATAATCGATGAGTTCAGTCAGAACGGTATCATCGTTGGAGTCAACAAAGTGGCATTTTAATGCTGCTCATTTTTCACCCCTTCAATCCTCCTCTAGTTACTGACTCTTCTGCCACTAGATAGCTCCTTTCTCATTATTCAATCAAAACCTATCAGGATTCTGAACAGCTTAATTGAATCTCGTCTGAGTTCCAAATTTCTGTGGGCATCACCGCATCCTGTCCTTTCCCATTCACACATAAGTTCTTAGCTTTTGTGACTTTTCACTTGCTTTTCATAACTCCTTCCACTCTCAAGATTCAAGATTTATTGTCATGTAATTACAAAGAAAACACGTCATATTACACAAATGTTATTTGTATGCTGTGCAGATTTTGATGGGAAATGTTTCTGTAAACCAATGGTTCTCAACCTTTTCTTTCCACTCACATCCCACTTTAAGTATTCCCTATGCCATTGGTGCTCTGTGATTAGTAAGGGATTGCTTAAGGTGATATTTGAGAAAAAGTTTGAAAACCACTGTTTTAATCGCACCTAATTGATTCGCTATGTTCTCAGTTTCAGAACTCCAAACGAAATGGCCATTGACAATTTTTCTCAAGCAAAATATTTCAGTAACAATTGGTCTAGAGCATTGATTCTCAACCTTCCCTTCCCACTCACATACCACCTTAAGCAATCCCTTACTAATCACAGAGCACCGATGGCATAGCAATTACTTAATGTGGTACATGAGTGGAAATAAAAAGATTGAGAACCACTGCTGTATACCTTCAGCATTTTCACAGACCATACTTCTACCTCCTCAATCTACCGCAGCCTTTCAAACTTGGCTTGCAGGGAAAAAAATAATTTCAGGGTTATATGTGATGTCATGTATGTATTCTTAAAAAAAAAAAATGGCTTTGAACTTTAAACATTGTGGAATCCACTCTGGGGCAGCTTCAGGCACCATGTGGAATCCACTCTGGGGCAGCTTCAGGCACCATGTGGAATCCACTCTGGGGCAGCTTCAGGCACCATGTGGAATCCACTCTGGGACAGCTTCAGGCACCATGTGGAATCCACTCTGGGACAGCTTCAGGCACCATGTGGAATCCACTCTGGGACAGCTTCAGGCACCATGTGGAATCCACTCTGGGACAGCTTCAGGCACCATGTGGAACAAGGTTGTGAATCAATTCAAGTGAAGAAAAAACTTCTCATGATGAACCCCACAAGGTTTGAGATATCACACTGTTGAACAGATTTGGAACAGGCCAGTGAATCCATGGAATCTCCATAGGTGATTTGCTCATCTCATGTTTTTTTGTAGCTGGTATGAGATATGATGGCCCTTTGATGCATATTGTAGAGAATATATTCCTCATCATAAGTAAATCTGCACTCAGCAAACTAAGTAGATGTATATTCACTAATAAACAACAAACAAACTGTCCATTTAGCTCATGAAGCAGTGTCCCTGCGGGGATAAGCTCATCCTTTAGGATGCCCTAACCTATCAAAGTTACTAGGAAGAACATAGATTAAAGACGCAGTGCAATAAAAAGAAGCAATCAGTCAAGTCCCATTGAACACATTGGGTGTAGGCAGAGAATAATTTCAGCCCTTCCTCAAACTGTAATTCATCACTTTACTACTTTTTATTGTGCACATTTGCAAGATATATAATATATTAATTACATTTTACATGGATAGATGAATCTTAGGACTGGATTATTTATTTGAAGTATAGGTTCAGTTTAATCATGCTGTTAATAGTCTGTATCTTCACAGTTAATTTAGATTTTAGCACAGTTTTATCTCTGCCATTTGAAATGTTTCCACCTTTGTTTGCCTTTGTGGAAAACACAGAAAATGTTAATGGGGCTTTGAGAATGCAATTACCAGGTTTGCACCCATAGTAAAATCTTGTCAACCTGTTCGCTTGCAATAAAATGAAAATGCACTGAAAGCTTCTCTGTATGTGGAGAGCCATGGAATCCGACACCTCACTTGGGAAGGTGTAATTATTGTCTGTAGATAGAGGAAGAATGAGCCTGATGCATAAAGGAGCAGAGTTCGATCAACTCTGCCAATTATTCAGGATTGTCCAAAACCCCTCTTCAATTTAAAATCTTTCACTGGTGAATCTGCAGGAGTCATCTAGTCTATCTAGTGCTCCCATTGTGGCTTTCTCTACGTTGGAAAGATTGGACACAGACTGGGATATCACTTCACTGTGCACCTCTGCTCTGCCCGCAGCAATGACAGGAATCTCCCAGTGGCCAGCCATTTCAATTCCATGGCCTATTCCCAAGCTGTCGTGACTGTCCATGACCTCATGTGCTGCTAAACCAAGGCCACCTGTAAAATGGAGGAGCAGTGCCTAATATTCCATCTGTGCACTCTCCCACTAGGTGGCATTAACATTGACCTCCAACTTCCATTAAGCGGCTCCCCATTCTCCCTCTCTTCTCTATCCCGCTCTCCTTTCCTTCAGCTCTCTATCCATTTCCCTCCCCATTCAGAGAGCTATCCTCTCCCCCATCATTTCTCTGTTTTTTTTTCTCTCTCATATCCAGCTATGGCATTTTGCCCATGGGCCTGTGCTCCTCCCCTGACCTTCCCCCCTCTATTTTATTTGGATGCTAGCCTGCATTTTGTTCATACCTTGACAGGCAAGAAACATTGGTTAAATCTCCTTACCTTTGCTAAATATAGAATGCTGCATGACTTGCTGAGTTTCTCCAGATTTTTTGTGGAAGCTACAATCATAGCATCTGCAAACTTTATTCTTTGACTTCATCTATCTCCTAGGCCTGATTAAGGTCAACTCAATTGATTTGGCATGTCATCGGACACTCAATCAAATTGTATCTCAGCCTGTCTTGGTAATTGAAGTGCCCAGGATTGCATAAGGTTGCAGCAGGTAGCAAACATAGCCAGGTTCATCACAGACCAGTCCAGTCAATCAATGCATTCACGTGAGGTGTTGCTTCAAGAAGGAGTCAACTCCATAAAGGACACTCATTATCCTGTTCACAACCTCTTCTCACTTTTATCTTCTGGCAAAAAGTTACAGAAGCCTGAAAAACAGCACCTACAGGTTCAAGAGCTGTTACTTTCCAACAGCTATCAGACTCTTGAACCTCTCCTTGTTACATTGCTCTGACAACTCAAATCAACTGTCTATACTACTGAATCACTTTTTATTTGCTCCAGAACAGGGGTGGGCAACCTTTTACCATATGTGAGCCAGATGGTGTGTCAGTGGTTAAACAATGGACTGCACTGATGCTACTATAAATTAAATAAATACTGAAACACAGACATATAATTTAGGATTTCGATTGTTTCTGATTGAAATACACCAACCTAACTGATGATAATTTATCAAAAAGCAATCCACAGAGAAAGTTCAAGCAATGAGATCAACTGTATTCCTTCTAACAAAAATTATGATGGTGTATTTCAGGTCAGGGAAGGCATATTCAAATCTGGAAATGCACTAAAAATTGTGTCATTAAAGTGACACAATTTAAAAAAAACATGTCAAAAAGCAGAAAAGTCAGTCACAATGAAAACAAAATAACTAACCCCAAAACAGCTCAATCAGTGGGAAACTGGATTTTGTTTGTTGTTTGAAAGCATTTCAATATTAGGTGATATAGTTGTTCTTGCCAATCGCAAGACATCATCTTAATGGACGTTAGTCATATTTGTTCTCAAGTGGTACTTGGTGTACCTCATGTTTTGAGAACAGTTGCTCACACATGTATGTACTGCCAAGTAGACTCTGACTTGATGTGACTCTAACCCGACGCGACTCTGACTCGACATGATGCAAATATGACGTGACATGACAAGATGTGAAGTTGACACGAAGCGACGCGAATTTGAATCAACACATTGTGAGTTTGACTTTTTTTTGCACTACAGGTACTTGTATCGGCAGGCTGGGTACACATGGTACTTTGCATTCGGCTGCGAGCCGGATAAATTTGGATCACGGGCTGGATCTAGCCGCGGGACATAGGTTGACGATCCCTGGTCTAGGATACTGCGAATATTTATGATCTACTGTATATAGCTGATATATTTATTGTGTTTTTAATTCAATTGAGTTTATTATAATAGCTTTTTTACAAGAACCTGTTCAGCTGCAGCAATTTGGTGCATATAAACATGATACAATGTATTGGAGAATAAACATTATCATTATTATTCCATTTGATCATTCCCCAGTTCATGGGAATGCCATTGATGCTATTTCTCCAAACAGCTGCTGAGGCTGATGGTAAGAAAACGAAGGACACCAAGGAACCCTCAAGTGATCTCACAGGCGTTTTCATGGAGAAATTGTTGACTGTGCCAGTGGGAATGCTTTATTCTTCTGTGCAGTTGTCAGCAGTGCAAGATGGAGCACATCTACATGTGCCCAACTGGGATTCCGTTTCAAAAATAATCATCCAAAAAATGTCTGGTCCGTGCAGTAAAGTGTTTATTGCCTGATATTAAATCTGTAGAGATTATACTGATGTGAGGCAATTGGGAAGGATAGGTCTGCATCTAAACCAACCCAATCTCAACTAACACTGAATGACAATTTTTTATTTCAAAAGATTTGCTACCTGAAATGAAATTGGGGAA
This sequence comes from Narcine bancroftii, assembly GCF_036971445.1. Classification (NCBI taxonomy): domain Eukaryota; kingdom Metazoa; phylum Chordata; class Chondrichthyes; order Torpediniformes; family Narcinidae; genus Narcine; species Narcine bancroftii. Next base: position 8,893,021 of record NC_091477.1, on the reverse strand, counting down.
TATGATTTCAGATTTTAAGATTTATTGTCAGAAGCCTGAAAAACAGCAACTACAGGTTCAAGAACTGTTACTTTCCAACAGCTATCAGACTCTTGAACTTCTCCTTGCTACATTGCTCTGACAACTCAAATCGACTGTCTCTCCTACTGATTCACTATTTATTTGCTCCAGAACAGGGGCGGGCAAACTTTTACCATATGTGGGCCAGATGCTGTGTCAGTGGTTAAACAACGGACTGTAATCCACAGTGATACATGGCATCACATACAACCCTGAGATTCCTTTTTCCTGCAGATCCAGCAGAATTGCCACTAATTTGTAGTGCAAAAAATAAACTGTGCACAATGTGAACCTGTAAACAAATAAAGAACTGTAAACGGATAACATGTAAACAAACTGACTGTGCAATACAGAGAGAACAGAGAGAAGATCAATAAAGTGCACAAGCAAGTATCCTTAAATGAGTCCCTGATTGAATTTGTCATTGAAGAATCTGATGGTGGAGGGGTAGCAGCAGTTCCTAAACCTGATGGTGTGAATCTTGTGGCACCTAGACCTCTTTCCTGATGGCAGCAGCGAGAACAGAGCGCGTGCTGGGTGGTATGGGTCTCTGCTGATCGCTGGTGCTCTCCAATGACAGCGTTCCCTGTGGATGTGCTCAATAGTGATGTCCTGGGCTGCATCCACTACCTCAAAGGTATTGTTGTTCTTATACCAGACGGTGATGCAGCCGGTCAGCATACTTTCCACACACATCTGTAGAAATTTGCCAGTGTTTACGATGCCACACCAAAGCTCCGCAAACTCTGGAGGAAGAGGTGCTGATGTGCTTTCTTTACAATGCCATTGGTGTATTGGGCTAGGGAACAATCCTCCGAGAAAGTGACTCCCAAGAACCTAAATTTGCTCATCCTCTCCACATCTGATCCCCCAACGATCTCTGGATCGTACACCTCTGGCTTTCCTTTCCTGAAGTCAACAATCAGCTCCTTAGTTTTGGTGACATTGAGTGCAAAATGTTTGTTGTTGCACCATTCAGCCATTTCAATCTCTATCCTGTAGGTTGACACATTCTCTTCCTTTATACAACCCACTATTGTGGTATAATTGGCAAATATGAATCTTCCTGAAGGCAATAAATGCTATTACTAAATACATTCTCTATGCTGTTTGGCTGAAGAACATGTGCATCAACATGCGTTCATTCTTGATCAATGTAATGCAGAACATCTGTATATGTGAGCTGTTTATATAGCCTGTCTGCATCTATCCTGACAAAGCATACTCAGGTCTAAGATAACATTTGCATAGCACCTGTACTGAGTGCATGCCCAGGAAAGCTTGGACTGACAGCTTGCTTTGTGAGCAATATAGACTTAAAACATGACAGGAAATCACAAAAAAAAAATGTTATATCTAAAAAAAGATAAATCCTGGGAAGATTTTTAGGTGGGTTTTGTGATCAGCAGCCTAATGAAATACACTTAAAAATGTTTAGGAAGCAAAACCTTACTTGTCCAGTGTAATTAATTGCAAATGGCTGATACATCGAGGTATCGATAGTGGAGACACAATTGTCTCTAAATATAGGGATCTAGAGCAAATCACTAACTGCTAGAGGAATTGAGAGGGTCATGCAATATCCACGAAAGAAAATGGATGGTCAAAACTCGGCTACAGGTCAGAAATTTGGTTTCTACCCAAAAGATCAATTCCCCTCCAAGTTTGCTGCCTGACCAGCAGAATTCATCCAGTTGTCTATATTTTGTCCATACCTTGTCGAAGGGCTCAAGCTTGAAACATTGGTTATGTACCTTTATCTTTGCTACACGAGTACATTGTTTGACCTGCATCATTTCTCCAGCATTCTGTTTTATCTTTTATTCTCTCCAGTTGTTAGTTTAAAAAAAAATAGTCGTTTACATAGTTTATTTCAGGTGCAAGTCTATATAGAGTGCCCGCCATAATATTCAGGCCAAAGGCATTTTTTTGTCCCAGTTTTATATTTGTCATCAAACACTTCACACTAATTAAAGTGTGCATTCCAGATTTTATTCAAGGTTAATTGTATACACTTTGGTTTGACCAAACCATTTATCGCATTTTTGTATATAGTTCCCTTATTTCAGGACACCTTAATGTTTGGAACACTTGGCTTCACAGATTTTTGTGAGTACTCAGGTATGTTTAATTGCTTCACTGCTGCAGGTGTAAGTGAGCTACGCTTGCCTCTATGCTCTTGATCACCTTTTGAGTCTGTAGTTGCCGTTTTTCGACATGAGGTCCAGAGCTGTGCCAATTAAAGTCAAAGAAGCCGTTATGAGGCCGAAAAAATGAGAATTAAACAGTAAGAGACATTGCCCAACCTTTAGGATTAGTAAAACCAATTATTTGGAACATCATTAAGAAGAAAGACTGTACTGGTAAGCTCAGTAATCGCAAAGGGATTAGTCATCCAAGGAATACCTCCACTGCTGATGTTGGAAGGGTTCTCATCATAATGAAGAAAAGTTCCTAAATTTATGTCTGACAGATCAGAAACATTCTTCACGAGGCAGATGCGGTTGCGTCAATGACTACTGTCCACAGAAGACATCCTGAAAAGAAGTACAGAAAATGAATTGTTTGATTACAAATTTAAAACTGTGGAGCACAAGAGCAAATAAAGAAAAAAGGTACCTTCATTATGAAGGGCACTGTACATATTGCGCTGGGAGACTCAGAACTGAAAATGTGTGCCTGAACTTCCTGTTGGAGGACAATCAATCGTCTTGGATATAATTAGAATCAAACTGGTCTAAAGCAAAATCTTCAAATCCCAGCCTTAACCAGCATTAATTATTACTCGTGATTACACTTTGTTTCTTCTTTGGCTTGGCTTCGCGGACGAAGATTTATGGAGGGGGTAAAAAGTCCACGTCAGCTGCAGGCTCGTTTGTGGCTGACAAGTCCGATGCGGGACAGGCAGACACGATTGCAGCGGTTGCAAGGGAAAATTGGTTGGTTGGGGTTGGGTGTTGGGTTTTTCCTCCTTTGCCTTTTGTCAGTGAGGTGGGCTCTGCGGTCTTCTTCAAAGGAGGTTGCTGCCCGCCAAACTGTGAGGCGCCAAGATGCACGGTTTGAGGCGTTATCAGCCCACTGGCGGTGGTCAATGTGGCAGGCACCAAGAGATTTCTTTAGGCAGTCCTTGTACCTTTTCTTTGGTGCACCTCTGTCACGGTGGCCAGTGGAGAGCTCGCCATATAACACGATCTTGGGAAGGCGATGGTCCTCCATTCTGGAGACGTGACCCATCCAGCGCAGCTGGATCTTCAGCAGCGTGGACTCGATGCTGTCGACCTCTGCCATCTCAAGTACTTCGACGTTAGGGGTGTAAGCGCTCCAATGGATGTTGAGGATGGAGCGGAGACAACGCTGGTGGAAGCGTTCTAGGAGCCGTAGGTGGTGCCGGTAGAGGACCCATGATTCGGAGCCGAACAGGAGTGTGGGTATGACAACGGCTCTGTATACGCTTATCTTTGTGAGGTTTTTCAGTTGGTTGTTTTTCCAGACTCTTTTGTGTAGTCTTCCAAAGGCGCTATTTGCCTTGGCGAGTCTGTTGTCTATCTCATTGTCGATCCTTGCATCTGATGAAATGGTGCAACCGAGATAGGTAAACTGGTTGACCGTTTTGAGTTTTGTGTGCCCGATGGAGATGTGGGGGGGGCTGGTAGTCATGGTGGGGAGCTGGCTGATGGAGGACCTCAGTTTTCTTCAGGCTGACTTCCAGGCCAAACATTTTGGCAGTTTCCGCAAAGCAGGACGTCAAGCGCTGAAGAGCTGGCTCTGAATGGGCAACTAAAGCGGCATCGTCTGCAAAGAGTAGTTCACGGACAAGTTTCTCTTGTGTCTTGGTGTGAGCTTGCAGGCGCCTCAGATTGAAGAGACTGCCATCCGTGCGGTACCGGATGTAAACAGCGTCTTCATTGTTGGGGTCTTTCATGGCTTGGTTCAGCATCATGCTGAAGAAGATTGAAAAGAGGGTTGGTGCGAGAACACAGCCTTGCTTCACGCCATTGTTAATGGAGAAGGGTTCAGAGAGCTCATTGCTGTATCTGACCCGACCTTGTTGGTTTTCGTGCAGTTGGATAATCATGTTGAGGAACTTTGGGGGACATCCGATGCGCTCTAGTATTTGCCAAAGCCCTTTCCTGCTCACGGTGTCGAAGGCTTTGGTGAGGTCAACAAAGGTGATGTAGAGTCCTTTGTTTTGTTCTCTGCATTTTTCTTGGAGCTGTCTGAGGGCAAAGACCATGTCAGTAGTTCCTCTGTTTGCACGAAAGCCGCACTGTGATTCTGGGAGAATATTCTCGGCGACACTAGGTATTATTCTATTTAGTAGAATCCTAGCGAAGATTTTGCCTGCAATGGAGAGCAACGTGATTCCCCTGTAGTTGAGCAGTCTGATTTCTCGCCTTTGTTTTTGTACAGGGTGATGATGGTGGCATCACGAAGATCCTGAGGCAGTTTACCTTGGTCCCAACAAAGCTTGAAAAACTCATGCAGTTTGGCATGCAGAGTTTTGCCGCCAGCCTTCCAGACTTCTGGGGGGATTCCATCCATACCTGCTGCTTTGCCACTTTTCAGTTGTTCGATTGCCTTATATGTCTCATCCAGTAAACACTTTGTTTACTTACTGTCTTACAGCAGGTGGAATGGAATCCAGCAGAGAAGTCAGATAAAGTTAGCTGTGACAAGTTATTGTTAATATTTCAGCTTGAGACTGGGCCACTGCAAATTGGAAATGAACTCCAGCGAGACTTCAGCATGTTGACTTCTGAAGGCTCATCAACAAATATTCATAAGTTAATGATAATCTCTCAGATCATTAAAACCCTTTTGTGTTTGTTCTTTCTGTACCAATAAACCACCGGATAGATGAGAAAATACACCCAGTCTGGCTTAAGCTGTCCTCTTTCCATTTGTTTGATGGTGCGAAAAAAAAACTTTCAAGGCTTGATTTGAAGTTTGGGAATCCCAAGTGATTCACTCCAGAAATGTGCAAAGTCCATAAGGCAAAGATGTGGAACTGACAGTTGCCCGGCTCGTTGCTGAATGCAGATTCGCCAAGAGTGTGCAGAGAAGGAGGCAACGGTCCTTGTCACAGTTCATCTCTGATCTACGGGTTGTTTTCGGGGGATGCCCACAGCACTGACGGATGCACTGAGGCCTGGTGCAGCCAACGCGAAATCGCTGTGGGGAAGGTTCACCTTCTAGAGTCCTCCCAATACCAGGTATTGAGAGGCCGAGAGTGAGGGGAAGCCCCTTAAACAACAGAGCGGGGTGGGAGAAGCAATAAGGTGGATGGGAGTGGTAATGGTGTACTTAGAGAACAAATGTAACAAAGTGTATTGATGGAAATCTGCAGATATGTTTGTCACTATGGGTGTGGAAAGACTATGAATGTTTTTTCTATTTTGTAAATAATTTATTGTGGATAAAATCTATTTATGAAAAAGAAATGCTGAACTATTCCATTCCTGGCTCTTAAGAAAGACAAAGAGTACAAATGAGTGACACCTAACCTTTTGTTTCTGCCTGTTCTCATCATCTTTGAATGGAAGGAAATGGGTTCCAATTTCTTATTTATTTCACTTCATCATGCAAGCGTCAACCTGACGGTATCAGCGAAGTCAGTGCTAAGATGGCAAAATTGTAAATTGCATTTCATTTACGTCCAAAACCACTTCGAACTGTAAAGGCAGGAAAGCAATGGAAAGTATTCAAATCATCAGACAGGACAGAAAAGCAGAGTTAACTTTTTGGGTTGGTTGGAAATGACACGAGGCCATCAATCTGAAGCATGAGCTCAGATTCTTTCCTTTCAGATACCACTTTTGTCTTTACTCCTGATGCCCGGCCCTTGCAATTTTTTTGCATTTCACTTAAAGATGACTATCTCTCTTGTTTATCTAAGATTCAGCCAGTTCAGAATTTATCCTCACAACTGGCCCTATCACCATTCAAAATTGCAGGTCAGAACTAGCTTTGGGTGGATCTTCAAAATACACTTTTCCTCAGCATACTGGTACTTGGAGGCATCCTGTAAACACTTCCTCATATTCCAGAAATATTGCATTTAATCTTGGACTTATCTCACATCTAAAGGCAACGCCACAGAAAGGGCACTTAACAATGATTTAATTTGAGACAAAGATGCAAAGTATGTGCCATCAACAAAATTAATTGTGGATAGGAACATAAGAAATAGGAGCAGTAGTTGGCCATCAGGCCCGTTGAGTCTGCTCTGCCATTCAGGGTGATCATGGCTGATCTGATGATGGGCTCATCTCCACTGCCCTACATTTTCCCCATATCCCTTAATTCGTCTAATATGTAAAAATCTATCCAACCTTGCCTTAAATATATTTATTGAACTAGCCTCTACTTCAATGGGAAGCAAATACTACAGATTCACCCCCCTCTGGGTAAAGCAGTTCCTCCTTAGTTGTAAATTTACTACCTTGAATCTTGAGGCTATGTTACCTAGTTCTTGTCTCCTCCTATAATGGAAAAAAGCTTATCTACCTCAATCTTATCTATGTCTTTCATAATTTTATATGTTTCCATAAGATCCCCTCTAATTCTTCTAAATTCCAACAATTACAGTCCTGGATGACCAAATCTCTCCTCATAGGCCAACACCTTCATTCCCTGGAGTTAACCTGCTGAAGCTCCTCTGTGCCAGTAAATCCTTCCTCAAGTAAGGAGACCAGAACTGCACGCAGTTCTCCATATTCAGCCTCGTACACTTCTACCTCGTACACTTCTACCTCGTACACTTCTACCTCGTACACTTCTACCTCGTACACTTGCAGCATGTCCACTCTGCTCCTAAATTCGATCCCTCTAGCAATGAAGGCCAACAATCCACTTGCTTTCTTGATAACCTGCTGCACTTATTGTAGAGCTCGTCGAAAGAACCAAAGACTTGTTGATCCAAACCAAGGCTTTTATTAGCAAAAGACAGGAGCTCTTCACAGGTGGCCGACCAGTCCAGAATGATCCGACCTGACTAGGGACACAACCCTTTAAGGCCCAGACAATAGGTGTGGCTTAGCTCTCAGCCAATCGCTGTAAGCACAGTCTAGATACTGTAACTATATACACTATGTACATTGGTGATAGATCTGTATTATCACACTTATACACCAAACTTTTGCTATTTATGCAATGCTCATTAGGTCCATTTCTGTGCTATCCCTGAAACTTCTGACTTGTACCATTCAGAAGGACAAGGGGCATAGATGCATAATAATATAATCACTTGCCACATTGCACACAAAATAAAATCATCTTAATATGGAAATTCATCTCCATTAGCTCATTGGGTCTAAAACACAAAAGTTCTTTCTCGCAGCATCGTAGCAGCAAGCAAGCGCAAAACTCAAAAGACTGTACAACAGGCTTTATTCAGAAAAAATCTGAACATCAGTTCAAGCCTTATTGGCTCCCCGTGTGACTGGCTCAGGAGGGACCAGCTCAGGTTGTCTATTCAGGTTGACTGATTGACAGCTGGCCAGGTAGAGTCAGCCCCTTAGATGGTCTTCCTGCAGGAACAGAGATCGCCCCCTGCAGTTGCTTGGTGGTCATATCACCACACTCTGGGAGTATTTATACCATCCACCACTCAAGGGCCACAAATGCTGGTTCTACCATTGAAACCCAAAGCATGAAGGAAGAAAAGCTGGATACAAACAGGAGTGATAACTAACACAGAGTAAATGTATTGTGAAATGTTTTCTGAGCATAATAATCAGGATTTTCAGGTTTTATTTATGCAAAGCATGCATATTATGATGCATGTACAATCTATTATTCTTTGATCCAGGGAGATATTTGATGAGGCATTCAAATCCAGCTGTTTACTGCTGCTCTTTACTCATGTCAGAAAAGCAGATGTGGCAACCCTCCACCATCTGCAAAGCAGCCAAGCAGCTGGCTCCGAACTTTTTTCCACTTCGGAGAGAGGGTTACCAAAAACTTATATGGCACTGGAAGGAGACCTGAACCGAGAGTAACTGTTGCCTTCAATGCCATTGCTTCGCTTACTCTGGTGACAGCCTCTAGCAGAAGGGAAGGATGGTTTGCTTACATGCTCAAAATTTACACAGACAGTGATTGCTTGTCAGACCAGAACACATAGTTAAGGCTGGCACATTAGGTGGCTATCCACGCTGCTCATGCCATACTGACTAAATTGTCCTCCCTCCATCAGCACAGTCAGTGATGAGATCGAGACCAAATAATTTTACTCCACTCCTGACAGTTCTGAATGGTTTGCTTCAGGCATCTCCTTTCTGTAGACATTCGGATTCCTCTAACGTTTTAGAAACAATACCTTATTTTGTCACTAAATAGTGAGTATGCCTATTCTCCTTGTAGTCCATAGACCTGATTTAATCAACTTGATGCAGCAATTTGCCAACAAGTTAGGGGTTAACAATAACAGCATACACGTGTTGGGACAATTAAATAAACATGTAAGCCTGATGGGTGGTAAAGTGGTTTAGTTAATAGAGCTACTGCCTCACAGTGCCAGAGGCCTAGGTTTGATCTTGAGCACAATGTGGAGTCTGCACATTCTCCCTGCGTCAGCGTGAACTTCCACCAGTTTCTCCAGTTTCTTCCCACGTCCTAAAGATGTGTGGGTTGGGAGGTAAATTGACTCTGTAAATTGCCACTAACCTCAGGAATCCTAGAGTCGTAAAGTTTAGAGTTATACAGCAGAGAAACAAACCCTTTGGCCTGGTCTTGTCCAGACTAACCATGTTGGCGATCGGAGCTTGAACTTTTTGCCAGTGTTTGGCTCATCTCTAATGTGATCCTATACATGAACCTGATTAAATGTCCTTTAAACATTGTAATTATATCCACCTCTACCACTTCCTCTGGCAGATTTTTCCATATACCTCTCGTCAAGTCCCTTCTAAATCTCTCTTTAAATCTATATCCTCTAGTTTTATATTTTCTTACCCTGGGGAAAAGACTGTGACTATTCACCTCATCTGCTCCCCCCATGATTTTATAAACCTCAACAAGGTGACCTCTCAGCCTGCTGGGCTCCAGAGAAAGAAATTGTAGCCTAATAGAACCTCTCCTCATCACACCATCCCTCCAGTGCCAGTAACATCCTCCTGAATCATTTTATGCACTCTTTCCACATCAATGACATCCTCCATGTGCGAAGGGAATTTTAAAAAATGGAATTGAGATGTTCTGTGTGAAAATTTGATAGTTAGTGAGGCCTTGATGGAGCAAAGGATATGTTTATTAAATTAATTTTTTAAAAATTAAATTTAGATATCACCATGGTACAGGCCCTTTCAGGCCCCTTGGTTGTATCTTTTTACACTAACTCTCTCTGACTTGTGCATTTCAAAGGCATTCACAAGTCAATAATTTTAACTATGGTACCTGTAAATAGTGTACTATTGAGGACACTTTATCAAAACAAAAAAAAAGAAGCAAGGAGGGACTTTTAAATTTTAAAAATTTAGACATAGAGCTCAGCAACAGGCCCTTCCAGCCCACGAGCCTGTGCCGCCCGATTTACACCCACTTGATCTAAACCCCCCTCCCCCATACGTGTTTGAAGGGTGGGAGGAAACCGGAGCACACGGAGGAAGCCTATGGAAGACTGTACAAACTTCTTTCAGAGAGCACTGGGTTTGAACCTTAGTCGCTGGCGCTGTAATTGTGTTGTGCAAACCTCTACGCTAACCGTACTGCCCCAAATACAAGCACAACCTTTTCAATCAAGGGTGAGCTGGTGCTCAACTCAACCAGTGTAAGACCTCTTTCAAGGCCTCATTTCCATGAGGCAGAGTGAGCTGTCTGCAATGTCGGCCTCAAGTGGAGTAAACAGACTTCTTGACCCATCAGATGGGTTTTAACACTGTTCTTAAAGACCTCTGGTGGCTAGAGATTCTTAGAAACATTCTTAATTCACTAAATATATTTTAAAGACCTAGATTTATTTCATTCAGGGTCCAGTTTCATTGAAATATTAATTTAAATTAAATTAATGATAATTAAATGCAAGCTGAAGAGACTAGAGTAGGTGGACCTTCATAGTCTTGTTTCCATGCAGTATACTCCATGACTAAACTGTGTTTGCCTGACCCGCATCGGACTTGTCAGCCACAAACGAGCCTGCAGCTGACGTGGACATTACCTCTCCATAAATCTTCGTCCGCAAAGCCAAGCCAAAGAAAGAAGAGAGGTAAGAGTCAAAGCTGATAAGTTCAGAGAACCTTGGTTAACAAAGAATATTAAAAGTTTAATTGTAAAAGATGTTGGAAATGTTACAGTAAATCAAAGATTGCTGGGTATCGTGTCTCAACGATAAAGCTTAGGGATAGAGCAAATGACAATTAAAGCACACGTTAGTAGCACAGCTGCCTCACAGCTTCAGAAACCCAAGTGCTTGGAAGATGGAAACATCTTTGAAAATATAGTGCTGGTATATAGAAATAGCTGTATTCTATTAGAAAAAAAATACCGTAATTTAAGAGATAATTTTGGACAATTTAAAAAATTCTGGGTGATTGCCAGATCCAAACCTTCAACTCTTAAAGGGATAGTAGTAAAAACCCAACACCCAACCCCAACCCACCAATTTTCCCTTGCAACCGCTGCAACCGTGTCTGCCTGTCCCCGACTTGTCAGCCACAAACGAGCCTGCAGTTGACGTGGACATTACCCCTCCATAAATCTCCGTCCGCGAAGCCAAGCCAAAGAAAGAAGAGAGGTAAGAGTCAAAGCTGATAAGTTCAGAGAACCTTGGTTAACAAAGAATATTAAAAGTTTAATTGTAAAAGATGTTGGAAACTGCTATCAAATGAGTCAGGGTAAAACATGAATGTCTCCAGACGCAGAGATTGAAGTAAAAACACAACGCTGGAGAAACTTGGCAGGTCAAATTGTGTCCTTAATACACCAAAGATAAAGATACATAACCAATATTTCAGGCTTGAGCTCTTCATCGAGGTATGAGCAAAAATTAGTCAAGCACCTGAGTAAAGTGGTGGGGGGAGGGAGGAAGGGGAGGAGTACAGTCCCACAGACAAGAGGTATTAGATGGAGAAGGGAGGGAGAGTAAATCAGAACACTGGTGAGGGGATGGCTCTATAAATGGCAAGGAAAGGGGTAGAGAGCTGGAGGATAGAAGTCACTTCAGACAAGGTTCAAAGGGTATATAGGAGAGATAGAAGGGAATTGACTTCATCAAGTTGGATTAAAGAGAATCGCAAAAGCATTTATAGTTATATTAAAAGCAGAAGGTAATTAAGGAAAGAATAGATGGCCTCAGGGACCAGATGAGTCATCTTTATAAAGCGTCAGGGGATAAGAACAAGGTCCAAAATGAATACTTCTCATCAGTAGGAAGAAGGAACTGCCAGAAATATTGCAATGCACTAGAGCAGATAATTTACAAGCACCTGACAGGCTCCATCCCAGGATGGAAAGGGAAACAAGGAGCTCTGACAGAAATATTTGCACCTTTGTTAGCTATAGGTGAGACTGGAGAATAGGTGACGCTATATCTTTGTTCAAAAGGGGCACCAAGAATAGGACAGTGAGCCTTGCATCATTTGTTGCTGAAGGCTTTCTCTTCCCTTGGAAATGCAGGACTGATTGGAAGAACCAGTGTGGTTTTGGGCAGGGGAGAGTGTGTCTCACTAGTCTGATTGTATTTTTTGAGGAGATACCTGAGAACATTGATGAATTCAGACCAGAAGGTCAGTGAGGCATCCCAGCCTGGCTGAGATGGCCTGAAGTTGAGTCAAGTTTATTGTCATCTGATTGTACAAGTACAAGTTTTCTTCAGAAGACTCATAAACAGACATATCACACAAATAATACATAAGCAGGGCAAGTATTTTATCTATACATATAAATAAATAAATAGATCAATTTTGTTTAGTACAAATGAGAGTCTTAGAGGGTGAGTGTGAGCAGTTCCTTTGGTCATTTAGCATCGTCACTGCCCACAGGAAGAAGCTATTCCTCAGCCTGGTGGTGTTGGCTCTGCTACTCATGTATCTCTGCCCTGATGGGATCAGCTAAAAAATTCTGCATGCAGTGGTCCTCAATGATTTTGCGTGCGTTCTTCAGACAACAATCCCGCTAGATCACGGTGATTGGGGGGGGGGGGTAAGGAGACTCAGTGATCCTCTCTGCCACTTATATGGCCTTGTGGATTGACCTCTGATCTACAGTATTTCACTCCAGAAACCATACCACACTGTGATACAGCCTTCCAATATGGTCTCGATAGAGCTCCTCTAGAATGTTGAAATAATGGTGGCCTTGGCCACTTCAGTCTTCTCAGGAAGTGCATCTCTGTTGCACCTTCCTGACAAATGAGGAGATGTTGTGTGTCCACAATAGGTCACTAGTTAAGTAAACTCTAAGGAACTTGGTGGTCTCCACTCTCTCTACTACAGATTTGCCAATGTGTAATAGAGGGTGGTCATTCTTGAAGTCCAGGATCATCTCTTTTGTGTTGTCAACATTGAGACTCAGGTTATTATTCTTGCACCAATTCATGAGATTTTCCACCTTCTCTATGTAACACAACTTATCATTGGTGCTGATGAGGCCAATGACTGTCATGTCATCTGCAAACTTGATGACACTGTTGGTGCTGGTTCTGGCATTGCATTGTGGGTCAGTAGCGTAATCAGAAATGGGCTGAGCACACAGCCCTGAGGTGACCAATATTCTGCTACCTACTCAGACAGTCTTTGGTCTTTCTGATAGGAAGTCCAGGATCTAATTAAAGAGAGGGGTATTGAGTCTCCACCAACCTCAGAGGAATTATAATGTTAAACACTGAGCTGAAGTCAATGAACAGCTCGCATATGAGGCGTCGTTATCCAGGTGAGCGACAAAGCAATAGCATCATCTGTGGAACAGTTTCTTCCAGAGGTGAATTGAAATGGACCCAGCATCCCTGGAATGTGTGCTTTAATGTAATCTATCACCAGAAACTCAAAGCATTTAAATGACAGCGGAGGTCAGGGCCACAAGCCAGCAGTCATTGAGGCCTGTTATTGTCGCCCTCTTTGGTGCCAGGATGAGGGTGGCTGTCTTGAACCCTGCAGGAATGATGGACTGCTTCAGTGAAGTGTTAAAGATATCTGTGAAGACCTCCGTCAATTGGTCTGCACAATCCTTCAGTACCCGACTAGATATGTTGTCTGGTCCTGCTGCACGGTCGCCTGGTGGGGGTTGACCTTGGACACCGTTCTCCTTACCTCAGCAGTGGCTATGCAGGGGGTCCATTTATCAGGGGAACACGGAGCTTTCTTTCACATCATCCTGCTCTTTTCGTCATCAAAGGTGTCCAGTTTGTCCGGACGGGAGGCACCACTGACCTTAATTTGCAAGGTCGACTTGTGATCTGTTATAGTCTTGATCCCTTGTCGCTGATGTCACACAGCTGTCTGTGGATCTTCTGTGTGTACCCATGATTTGCCTTCCAAATTTCATAGGACAATTCAGCCCTGGCTGATCTTAGTGCCATCCTGCACCCTGTCCTGAAGGCAGCATCACAAGCTCTGAGAAGGGCCTGGATCTTTGCATCCAATCATGATTCCTGGTTAGCTCTGATTGTGAAGCATTTGATTTCGGTGACATCCTCAATGCACTTGCTGATGTAGTCAGTAACTGAGCTCTATGTTGTGTCATGACCTAGTTTGCTTTGCCAGCAGTCTGAAGGCTAGGGTTAGCAGTACAGATGTATGTTCCGAGTGTCCAAGGTGGAGTTGAGGTGCAGCCTTGTACTCAGCAGGGACATTGTTGTACACCTGATCCAGGGTGTTCATCCCTCTAGTGGCAAAGCTCATGTGTTGTTGAAAACATGATAATACCATTTTCAGCGTGGCATGATTGAAGTGACTAGCACCAATCAGGGTGGGAAGTCATTAGCCAAGGGCAGAAGGTAGACTGCAGCAATCAGCGTAGCCAAGAATTCCCTGGGCAGGTAGAAGGAGGGTCTGCAGTTCTCCAGGAGGTAACTTTGCTCAGCAGCAGAGATATTAATGCACCAGTTCTCACTGATGTAAATGCATAGTTCCCCCTCCTCGGGTTTTGCCAGAAGCAGTAGTATCTCCATCTGCCCTGAAGGAGATAAGGCTGTCCAAATGGATCTGGCGTGGTGTCCTGGAGTCATGTTTCAGAAATCACTGGAGCCTTGCACTTCTCTCTGGTTCAGATGCAGCCTCAGGTAATCCACTTTCTTCTCCAGCAATCTTACATTTGGGAGTAAGATCATCCGGAGCATGTGTCTGAAAGTGTTAACTTTCATTCTAACCCAGAGGCTAGACCATTTGCCTTCTCCAGCAACGTTTCTCACGCATCTCCCACGATTTGCAGCAATCTGTGCTCCCTGCTTCAGTAGGTTTAAAGCGCACAGAATCTAAGCGACCCACTAATTTAAAAGTCTGATTCAAGGTTTGTATTTTCACAAGAGTTTCCTGATCATAGGCAGAAGGTAGCGGGTTGGGGATTTCACCGTTGTGTGGAGCCGAAGTGGCCGCTGAAACATCGAGCGCCGCCACCTTGAAAACCCATTTCTGGGTCGCGTTTCTCTGCTGTAACCTTCTGTGATTCCATTTGGGCTTTTGATCTCCTATTTCATACAACAGAGGCATTGCTGATCCCCCTTGATGATATTCTTGTGTCCATTGATTCCTCTAAAATCAAAAAATCTACAGATCATCAAGTGTCAGATGACCCTGGGGATGATACATCCTACAAGGCGGTCCATCCCCAGGGTGATTTGACGCCTGCATGCCGATTCATTAGTGTTTCCATTGGCCCTTTAACCGCTACATTAGCTGTTAATTAATAGGATAAGATGCCAGTGTGAAAGGGGCTAATGAGTGATCTTTCATTGGACTCAATTCCAAACATTAATCGGCATCTGAGAGAAGGAATTTCTCAGAAGATTATGAATCTAAGAACCACTCTCAAGAAACATAGACCTGTGTTGGCAATTTTCAGGGAGAATTGCCTTTTATATGAGGTGTCATTTGAAAAATGCATTATACTGAGACAATACATTCCAAATGAAAATTCTGCAGATGCTAGAGCAGAAAATGCTTGGAACCAAGGAATACCAATATTTAATTCCCTGAAAGTGATGTCACAGAAAAGGTCATAAAGAGAGCTTTTGAGCTTTTTAGCATTTTGGCCTTCATAAATCAAAGTATTGAGTTTAGGAGTTGGGATTTTTTTTATAGTTTTATAAAACCAAATTTGGAGCATTGTGTGCAGTTTAGGTCACCCAAACACAGAAAAGATATCAATAAGATTGATAAGAGAAGATTTTCTGTGATGTGGCCCAGTCTTCAAGAACAGAGTTGCACAGAAAGGTTAAACAGGTTAGGATTTTATTCCCTGGAGTGATAGACTTGTCAAAAGTGTACAAAATTATGAAGGGTATTGAGAGAGTACATGCAAGTAGCCTTTTACCAATGAGATGAGGTGAGATACATACCAGAGGACATGGGTTAAGGGTGAAAAGGGAAATGTTCAGGGGGGAACATTAGGGGGAACATTTTCACACAGAGGGTAGTGGAAGTGTGGAACGAGCTGCCAGCTAAAGTGGGGAATTCTGCCTCAATTTTCATATTTAAGAAAAAAAAATGAATAGTTACATAGATGGGAGAGGTATGGAGGACTGGGTGCAGGTCAGAGGGGCAATGCAGAATAAGAGTTTGGCATAGGCTTAAAGGGCTGAAGAGCCTGTTTTCTGTGATGTAATGGTCTATGGTTCTATGGATGGTCAAAGAATTTGGCAGCTTCTCTGGATAGAGAAACAAAAGGAAATGAGCTGATGTGAAAGATATCCTGGCAATGTTTTGATGATGAAGCGGGCTTACTGTTGTCCTGGAAAATATGTAAAGACTCATTTCATATTTGTGAACAGATCGGTTCCGCTCTTCCTTAGATGGCAACTGGGGTTACCAGCAGTTCTGTATTGTGAGGGATACAGGACAATAAAAGTGAAGAGAAGATGAAATGGAGGGGGTGGGGTGAAATGGAGGGAGGACAGGGTTTCCAACTGTCCATACAGAACAGAAGATTTTCCATGTCATTATTCAGACATTCAATGCCCAGTGTTATATTTGTGTAATTTTCCCAGTTCTGACTATCAGGTTGAAGGATTCTGGGACAGTGTATGTTCAGGAGTCACTCAGCAGACAAAAGAGTCCAGGAATTTGTGGCTATTGTGAGCACTAGCTGCCTGCTACTGACTTAGGAATTAATTGAAACTTACCCTGAAGCAATCCTGCAAGCAGTTACTTCTGGCAACTACAAGAAACCCAATCAGTGGTATTGCACAAGGCTCATCATCCAACACAATCAATGACAAGACCTATCCATGACAAGTCCCTGAAAGTACAATGACAGCAGCTCTAATTGCAAGTGACTTAAATGCAATGTTCTTCATTGGTGCCTTCTTTGGCTTCTCATAAATGAGTGGCACAATATTTTTAATCTATCATGAGATGCAAGAAACATTGGGAAACTCCAGTATTTTCAACTCCTACTGGAAATAGGAGAGGAAAGCCACAGATAATCATTGGGGAGATCAGATAAGTCAAAAAGTCAACAAAGACAAAGGATTGTGCAATGCTGTACAGCCCCAGTAACCTGTGTCCGAGTCCGACGTTGCCTGTAAGTAGTTTGTTTGTTCTCCCCCTTGCTGTTTTGGGCTCTTTCGGGTTTCCTCCCACCCTTCAAAATGTACAGGATTGTAGGTTAATTGGGATATTTGGACGGCAGGGCCAGTTACTGAGTCTAAATTATGTTTTTAAATGTTTAAAATGAAAAATAAAAGTACTAAAAAAAATTAAGATAAAAAATATAATTCACGTGGATCACTATCTTGGAGCACCTCTACTTCCTTGAGTGTTTGCAGAGGTTCAGAATATCATCGGAAACCTATACAAAATTCTACAGATGTGTAGTGGAAAGTGCGCTGACCATCTGCATCACGGTCTGGTATGGTGGGGCAACTCAGTGAAAAATACTGCAAAATGTACTGGTCTCAGCCCAGTACATCACAGGCAAAACTTTCCCCACCATCGAGAATATCTAGCTGGAACACTTCTGTCGGAGAGCAATGTCAATTATCGCGAAACTGTGCCACAAAGTACATGCTCGGTTCTCACTGCTGCCATCTGGAAGGAGATAGAGGTGCTACATGAATCGTACCTTGAGATTTTGAAACAGTTGTGGCACCTTAACTGTCAGACTCCTAAACAAAAGTCTCACTCAGAGACTCATTTAAGGACTCATATTTTGCGCATATCTGTATTTGTAAATTTGTATTTTATATATCTGTATTTGTATAGATGTCCTTTCTTTCTTTGAATGCAGTTTACATTTCCCGGTAATTAGAAATTCTGGCTTGCCTGTGGGAAAAAGAATCTCAGGGTTGCATGTGATGCCATATATGTACTCTGATAATAAATTTGAACAGGACAGGAAAAGGCTACAGAGGGTTGTAAACTCAGCCAGCGCCAACATGGGCATTAGCCTCTACTCCATTTTTGACCTCCTTAAAAGCGATGCCTCAAGAAAGCCAATTCTATCATCAAGGACCCTCTTACCACTGAAGCAATGCCCCTTTCTCACTGCCTCCATCATGAAGGAGATACAGGAGCCTGAAGAAATACTCAACATTACAAAACAGCTTTTTTCCATTAGATATCTAAACAGACAATAAACCTATCAAGCACTACATCACATTTTCTCTTTTTCTTGCACCAGTTACTTTTTAAAAAATCTTGTATTTATGGAATTGTAATTAATAGCAATTTTGCATATTATTCTGCACAATATCGTTCTCGCAAAGCAACAAATTTCATGACACATGTTCACAACAATAAACTTCATTCTGATTCTAATTTCAATTCTGATCGTGTATCTGATATCAGCAGGGAACACACCGTTCTGAAATCTGGTGGTGCCTATTTTCAAGCTCATGCAGGAGGATGGAGAAAGAGCGAGGCCGAGGGTGCGGTAACTGTTGTAATATGTTGGCTGCTTTCCTGAGACACTGGGAAGTGCAGACAGATGTAAGGGAGATGGGTTTGTGTGGGTGTAGGGGAAACGTCAGCCTGCAGCTGACGTGGACTTTTTACCCCCTCCATAAATCTTCGTCCGCGAAGCCAAGCCAAAGAAGAGGGGAAATGAGCTGTGTTCATAACTCTCTTTCTTGTCGTCTTGGGAGGAACAGTTTCAATTCCTGAAATGCATCCAGATAGGATACCTTTGAAATAAATTTAGATCTACAGCACAATAACAGGCCTTTCTGGCCCATGAGACATGCTGCCCAGTTACACCCAATTAATCTACAACCCTCAAACATTTTAAAGGAGGAAACTGGAGCACCTGGATAAAACACACAGAGATGCAGGAAAATGTACAGACTCCTTACAGAATGTAAAGGTTAAAACCTTGTGTTCTTACTTCTTAGTTAATTTTATGACTATCCCTTTAAGAAATATTGTTGTTCCTAGTGTTACCATAGTTACTATGATGTCATATGTCATAATATCTGGGTGTATGGGGAACTTGCTTTCATTCTTCGAAGAACCACGGAGAAGGCGTAAGCATCGAAATACTTTTCTTTGAATTCATCTTATTTCATTTTAATCGTCTTAATTTCGGTTTGACTGTTTAAAGAAGAATATTGATATTATTATATAGTATGCTTTATTTTCCCAAGTTATGAAAATCAATATGAAGTTATGCAAAATGTTTCATCCGTATCAAGGAATTAAAATTTACATAAAGCTGCAATTACAAAGTTTGCTTTATTGGATTAATAAGCTAGTCATTCAGAATATCGTCGCTTATGTTTCTGTGAAGATGACATGTTTTGAAATTGGGAAATACGGGAGATTGGAAAGTGCCATCTATACAGACAGCACCCTGGTCGCTGGCTCTGCAGCAATGTTGTCCTAACAGCTGTGCTGACCATGTTGCCCTGTGGCTCTGATAGCTCAGTGGGTAGAGCACTGGCTTTGTAAACCAAGGGCTGCGAATTGGTTCCTCGTTAGGGGAGCTGGACAAACTGGTGGTCAAGGAGAATGCGCATCACACATTGCTTTGTTTTATATAATTCCTTATGGTAGACAAATTTAAAGAATTTCACGTATGTTATATTTTAAATAAAGGTGTCAATAATGTTAAGCGTGCAGCACCTGAGCGCTTTCTGTAGAGCATCCTTAAGATTGGTTAGGAACATACCAAATCTGTTTTAGATTTTCAGCATCTGCATTTTTTTTAATGTACAATTAGTCCATCAGATGGGAAGCAAGTTCAAGTTTCTTGTCATCTGATTGCACAAGTACAACCTGACAAAAGATCATTCTCTGGTGCTCGGTTCAAAACATGCAGACGCCCAACCAGACATAACACATATACAGACAAACGATACATAAGTAGCATGTATATAATGTATACACACACACACACACACACACACACACACACACACACACACACACACACACACACACACACACACACACACACACACACACACACACACACACACACACACACACATATATATATATATATATATATATATAAAACTAATTTTTAAATAAATAGTAGAGGCTCAGAGGGTTTCTATAACCATCAGTTGTTCAGCATTCTGCCCGTGGGAAGAAGTTGATTCTCAGCCTGGTGGTTCTGGATCTGATACTCCTGAATTCCTTCTGCGAGTAGCTGAAAGATGCCATGTTCTGGGTGATAGGGGTCCCCAATGATTTTGTGCATCCTCTTCAGCTGCAATTCCCTTAGATCACGTCAATGTGGGGGGAGGGAGACCTCCCCCCCCCCCCAGTGACCCTCTCTGCCACTCTCTCGGCCCCGTGAATTGTCCTCTGATCCAATGCTCTGCAGCAAATGAGCCACAAGGTGATGCTGCCGGCCAGGACAGTCTCGACAATACACCTATAGAAAAACTGAAGCGTGTCCTGGAATTGTAAGAGGTGTGATATCAGCACAAATCATTCTTCCTTTGCCTTGAAACATTGACAATCTCTTTCCCTTCACACATTGAGTTCCTCCAACAGTTTGTTTTTTTTTTGCTCCAGATTCCAGCATCCACAGTCTCTCATGTCTCCATTTTACATTTAAACCTTTGTCTTAAAAACGACAATTTAAAATGGCTGTTCACAGCAACTTGGTGGAAAACAGTAGGTCCCCACCTCCCACTGTGGGGCTTTTCAAACCTTCGCCAGGAATAAAAAAATAAGAAAGGTTGACATGGCAATCCATTCGATTCCAGCTGCTGGAGATTAAAAGCAGCCCTAAGGCAAATCTAGTCTCCAATCTACCTGTCTGCCAGTTTTACATTATTTCTGGATGGGAAAAGTGGTGAGTTATATATCACTGGAGAGCATCAGAAACACTTGGGTGATTTGGAAAGACACAGCAGGGCAGGAAATTTCTCTCTCCTGAAACTGAGAAACCGTAGAAGTACAGTTTAGAAATTGCAAAGGAACATTTTTCACTGACGTGTGACTGAAGGTCACGTGAAAGGTTTTCCCATTATGGGGACCACATCATTGCAGTCATGGTTTATGAGAAGTCATTGTGTTATTGAGCAAGCTTGGCAAACAACTGGTTGCTCTGCACTCCAGTCTGTGGGAATCTGTAAAATCACTTCATAATTATCTTCGATTAATTTGGACAAAACAGCAGAATTAGTCACATGTATTTGAAATTTCTAACTTCAATATATTTGTGTATCAAAGGCACCAATATCTCATTGCATTACGATTTTGCACTTTGGTAAACTCTTTCACTTCACACTTCCTCCATTGTGAGGTAAAAAGGAAATAATAGGTCGGTATATTTCAAGCTCGCAGGCATCTGTGCATTTTATTCAAGATGAAACACAAAAGTTTGCAGACCCTGTGATTGTAGCAAGAATGCACAGAAATGCTGGAGGAACTCAACAGGTCTTGCAGTGTCCACAGCAGATAAAGATATAATGCCGACGATTATTCGTTTAGTTTCCAATGTTGGTCCATTCTTCCAGAAAAAGCTGGTACATCAGGCTAATGAGATGTGCACAATAAATATTCACAAAGTTACCCAAGTGTGTGACCCCACCCCCCCCCCCCCCACGCCAGTTTCTCCCAAGTAGAATATTACTGCGATTCTGTTTATGTTGAACTTTGTAATCATGCCATGAAACCTTTGATAGAGAAGTGGGATTGGCGTAGCAGTCAGTGTGACCCTATTACAGCACCAGTGACCCGGTTTCAAATCCGATGCTCTCTGCAAGGAGTTTATATGTCTTACCCATGTCTCTGTAGGTTTTTCCTGGGTTCCTCAGTTTTCTCCAACCTTTGAAAACATACAGGGTTGTAGATTGATTGGTGTATTTGGACAGCACAGGTTTGTGGACTGGATGGCCCTGTTCTGTGTCAAATTTAAAATTTTTAAAAGCTTTCAGGAGTCATTTCGTGTGGTCAAGGAGAATGCGCATCACACATTGCTTTGTTTTATATAATTGCTAAAATGAAACCCTCACAGATACGGGGAGAGTAGAGAATGTGGAAGAGTGGGAAACGGCTGTAGAAATGGAAGTGAATGATTTAAGAGAAAAATTGGAAGAAATTGACAAAAAAATTAAAGAGACACAAGAGTTGTTATCTCAGAAAATTGATATGTTGGAAAATTATAGTAGGCGAAACAACATAAAAATAGTGGGCCTGAAGGAAGGTGAAGAAGGCACAGACATGAAGGAATTTATAAAAGGATGGATCCTGAAGGTCCAAGGAATGACAGAAATGCAGGAAGAAATGGAAATAGAGAGGGCACACAGAGCATTAGCTCCAAAACTACAGGCATATCAAAAATCAAGATCCGTCTTAGTAAAATTTTTGAGATACACGACAACCAGCGCACCGGTGGCATCGTGAAGAAAGCCTCTGCTTCCTCAGGAGTTTGCGGAGGAGCTAGTGGAGTTGTTCAAGTGAACCGGTACGGACTTGAAGAGCCAACATGGCCTGTTTCCGTGCTGTAAACGGTTATATGGTTATATGGTTATATAAGTGTGGGGTTCGAACCCCAGTTCTGATCACTGGCATTGTAACAGCACTGCACTAACTACCACACGAAAGATGATCCCACAAGATCAAAATGTGTTTGTCATGGATTCTCCGTAAACACTGACCTATGGATAAGGCTTGAGTTGCCCAATTTTTTTCAAAATACAACTTTATTAGTCATACAAAAATAGAACAATAACTCACTGATGACACAATGCACCTCACACACAAACTAAATTCTTGCAACCCCCAGGGTGATCAAGTCATAAGTTCAGTCAGTTTCTCCCAGCTCTGCTGCCAAAGCTAAACGATCCAAACTCTTCCCTTTCACTCAAATGTAAAATGTTATTCTTTGAAATCAGGTTACGAGCGCAGAAGGAAGAATTTTTAAGAAACAATATTTATTTCACCCAGAGAGAAGTTAGAATTTGGATGCGCTGCCTAGGGAGGGTGTGGAAGTATGTACTTTCACAGTACTTTTAATTTTATTTTAAGTTTAGACATACATCACTTTAATTTGCCCTTTTGGCCCATGAGCCCATGCCACCCAATTAACCTATAACCTTCGTATGATTTGACTGGTGGGAGAAAACTGGGGCACCCAGAAGAAGCGAGTCAGACACAGGGACAATCCTTGCAGACAGCGCCGGATTCAAACCCCCATCACTGGCACCATAACAGCATTGGACTAACCGCTACACTAACCATTTATGACAGATTTAAACAAGCACTTGAATGGAGACCACGGCCATATGGCATTCCAATCAATGGTTACTCGAAGGATGGCATGGGCAAGGTGGGCCGAAGTGCCTGTTTCTATACTGTATGACTCTATGACTCTCAAGTTGTGTAAGTAAAAGGAAGTCCCCCATGATCAAACCTCCAGGGTTTAATGTTATTTTCTGTTTAAACATATCCCAGCCACTCTGAATCAGTGCTTACTTAATGATGCTATCTGTGGAAGTAGTAAGGGTCTGCCTGGTGCAGAATGATCAACGTTAATTAATATCTACATGTGCCTTGCTGCTCTGTGATGAATGCTGTGGGGGTTGTAAATACTTTAAGAGGACCCATGACATGTGTTGCCGGGCAACCCTAACTGAGCTAATAAACTTCCTATGGCCAGATCAGGTGACGTGCAAGAAAAATGGCTGAGGAAAGGGGGAAGCCGGTTACATGATTAACTCACGAAATGACACAATTTGCAGACAAATATTGTGTCGCTTCAAGCTGATAGGGTAATGCCTGTCACATGGGAGAAGACTGTTTTGTGATTGGTTATGCCAGATTGCGACAGTGCATACAAACCCATGCATTTGTATGAGGGTAATACACAAAAGTCTGTAGACAGCGTGATTAAAGTAAAAACACAACGCTGGACTCATCTTGTCAAACAGTATACTTTATAGAGCAAAGATAAAGATACATAACCAACGTTTCGGGTTTGAGCCCTTCATCAAAGTGTGAGCAAAATGTAGGCAGACTCCTGAACAAAATGGTGGTGAGGAGGAGGAGGGGGAATTGTAGGCAGGTGCCCGAACAAAATAATTGGGGAATAGGGCAGGGTGAAATACATTTGTATGTTCATTGTCCATTCAAAACTCTGATGGCAACGGGGAAGAAGCTGTCCTTGTGCCGCCGAGGGCTCGTCTTCAGGCTCCTGTATCTTTTTCCTGATGGTAGCAGTGTGAAGAGGGCATGGCCTGGATGGTGGGGGTCCTTGAGGATAGACACTGCCTCTGTATGTATCTTTGATGATGAGAAGACTGATGGCCGTGATGTCGCTAGCTGATTTAACAATTCTCTGGAGTTTTTTTTTCCTATCCTGTGCATTGGCTTCTCCGTACCAGAGCGTGATGCAACCAGTCAGAATTCTCTCCATGGTACAAATGTAGAAATTTTCAAGAGTCTTTGTTCACATACAAAATCTGCTTAAACTCCTCACAGTACAGTCACTGTCTTCATTATTTCATTGACCTGGGGGCTCAGAGGCCCCCCAATCCCCTCAGAGCCATGTAATTATCCAGAGTGAAACACGAAAGTCTGCAGATGCTGTGATTGTAGTAAAAATGCACCAAAATGCTGGAGCAACTCAGTCGGTCTTTCAGTGTCCATAGGAGACAAAGATATATTGCTGACATTTCGGGCTTGAGCCCTTCTTCAAGGAATAAGCAGCGAAGAAGGGCTCAGGCCTGAAATGTCAGTAATATATCTTTGCCTCTTATGGACGCTGAAAGACCGGCTGATTTTCTCCAGCATTTCAGTATGGTTTTACATGAAATTATTCAAGTGTTTTTTTTTTAAAGGAAGCTAACATACCTGCTGCCTCCACCATTTTATCTGGCTGCTCATTCCGTAAGACCACCACCGAGTGAACAAAGTATTCCGTCACATCCCTTCTAAACCCACCCTGTTTACCTTTCTGTTAGGCCCTCTCATTTTAGATTCTGCCAGACAAGGAAACAGTCTGTCTTCTTGTCAGTGCCCCTCAAGAATTTATAGATGCCAATTGGTTCCCTTCTCCACCTCCAATGAAAACAGAACTTGTTTATTCCAGTCACTCACAATTACTCAACCTCCCTAATTCTTGCAACTACTTGATAAAGCCCTTTTAGCCTTTCCAATTTTATAATATCCTTCCTATAAGTTGGCAATTTGCTAGAAGCTTTCAGAAACTGCCTCCGTAGATAATGCTTCTGCAAGAGATGTTGTTGTGTAAGTCTCAGTACTTTTATTAATAACGGTACTTTTTTTGTTGTTAAATTACCAGCTATCTTCTAAAATATTAGTGAATTATACTGGGACACCAACAAAATTCCCTCTTGCTATCGTACATGCACATTGAAGCATTGCTCCTTAGAGTGAAATTGTGTTTTATTTCATCCACTAGTAAATAATACAGAATATTTTCATTTTACGAAATCATGTGATTAATGATGAAATGCTCAAGAGAATAATTGCAAGATTTTTATGATTCTAAAGCTAATAATTAAATTTTGCATCTCTAAATACCAGTATCTCGGAGAATGTTCCTTAAACACTGCACTGGATTTTCTTTCACCTCATAATTCTGCGCAACCTAAGGATGGATATTGAAAGTCCTCCAATCAACCTAAAGATAACGTAGAAGCAACAATTGCCCCTGTTCCATTTTGGAAATCCTTCTCCATGGAAACACCAAATGCACAGGATTAATCAAATCTTCACATACCATTTGCATTCAGATGCAGAAGAGATTTCCAGCAGTTACAGTCTTAATATTTGGCTTTCAAAATGAATTGGTGTTGAACACACACA
Source organism: Narcine bancroftii (assembly GCF_036971445.1). Classification (NCBI taxonomy): domain Eukaryota; kingdom Metazoa; phylum Chordata; class Chondrichthyes; order Torpediniformes; family Narcinidae; genus Narcine; species Narcine bancroftii. Next base: position 8,867,582 of record NC_091477.1, on the reverse strand, counting down.
GAAATGCTGGAGGAACTCAGCTGGTTTCACAGTGTCCATAGGGGGTAAAGATATATAGCCGACATTTCGGGCCTGAGCCCTTCTTCAAGGCTGAAGCAAAAAGCAGGCAGGTGTCTTAATTAAGAACAAGAGAATAAGGGGGGATAATGAAAGAGGGAGGAGTACAGACCAACAGCCAAAATGTGTTAATTAGATATTAAAAGAGGAAAGGTTTTTGGCTCGGTGGAAAGAGACAGAGGGAAAAAAAGAAGAGCGAGAGATAGAACTAGAGGGAAGGAGATGGGGAAAGGGGATGGGTTAACAGAAAACGGAGATCAATATTAAAGCCATCAGGTTGGAGGAAGATAAGGCTTCACACAGGAATGTTGGAGGAATTCATCACTCAGAAATGCCTTGAAGAAGGGCTCAGTCCTGAAATTTCAGGATGCTGTGAGATTGGCCGAATTCCTCCTGCATTTCTGTGTTTTCACTACAATCACAGCATCTGTTGACTTTCTTGTTTCATTGAATTGGTGTTGAACTCCATTGATGGCTCTTTGAATGATTGTTCATGCGAGTTTTGAGAATGTGCCTCGCAATGAGAATTAGACAGTAATGTTTCTTCATACACTTGCAAACAGGGACTAGGATTCCATTAAAATTTTTTGTCTGTGCATAACCACTAATTATCCATCTCACAAATCTTTCTATTTTGGATGCTTTGAGATTCTTTTTTTATATATATTATAATTTGCAGGCTGTGACATTTTGGTGGATTCCTCTCTCGAAATGACTCTGAACCAGGTGGATTGAGCCCTTCTGGCCTCACATATAGACCAGGCCAATTGGAAATGACTGGCATAACCTTCTTGAACATGCATGGAATTTTTTTTAAATTTAAACAAACAGCGCGGTAACATGCCACCAAATTATACTCAATTGACCTACAACCCGGTATGTTCTGAAAAGTGGGAGGAAACTGGAGTGCCCAGAGGAATCCCACACAGACACGGGGAGAATGTACAAATCCTTACAGACAGCACCAAATTTGTGCCAGCCAGGGTTGCCGGTGCTGTAACCGCGACACTAACCAGCTGGATGGTAAGAGATGATAAAGGTAACCTCTCCAAAGCTGATACATCTTAAAAGACGCTGCAGATTTGAGCATAATGCTCCAGTTATAGTTGAACCATTATTTTAGGAAGGTTCTCGTGACATATTTGATCTTTTATTTTCTGGCTCAGTCAATGAAGCTTAAGATCCTATATTTTTAACTATTTTCTCAACATAGCCTGCCACTTTAAACAAACATAAACCTACATGGAGAGTCAGAGGGGAGTAATGGAAGATCCCATGGAGACCTATGACTAATGATTTGCAGAAGAGACCAGCAGGTGCAGGGTTTATTAGGATCTATATTAATTTTTTGGATAAAAATTTAATTAGCAAATTAATAAACTTGCAAATGACACCAAAATCAGCGGTGCAATGGCATGCCAAACTCTTCATCAGGTATGTTCAAGTTCCAAACTTTTTCTTCCAGATATATTTGTTCTCTTGCCACCATGTGAAGTTTGAACTCACATCTCTGGATCAGTAGTTTAGGTCTCAGGTATAACAATCTTACTATACTATATGATGCTGGAATGAGACTAACAATTGTTTAACATTTTAAGTACTGGTTCAAACTATCAACTCCACATTCCAGGACCTGGGACTCAACACCCCACTGTGTAATTGGATCCTGGATTTCCTCACCTCCAGTCCACAATCAGTGAGGATTGGTAAGAACATCTCCTCCACAATCTCTATCAGTACCAGAGCACCACAGGGCTGTGTCCTTAGCCCCCTGCTCTACTCGTCTGTAATCAAGCTGTATGACTAAATTTTACATTAAAATAAATTGAAATTTAAAACTTTCCGAGAGAGAGAGAGAGATGGGGGGGGGGGGGGGGAGGGAGAGAGAGAAAGAGAGAGAGAGAGATTTTTAAGGTGATAGCTAAACTTTGTGGCTGGGAATTGGGGAGTGAAAGGATTGACATATGAAAAAAGACTGGATAGACTAGGGTCACATTCATTGGAATTTAGAAGACAGAGAGGAGGTCTCAATGCAACATAATATTCTGACTCGTCTATATTCAGGAAGAATAATCCCAATGTTGATGATGCCAAATTAATCTCATCTTCTCTGTTTGCACATAATCCACATCACTCTATTCTCTGCATTTTCATGTGTCTTTCTAAAAGCCACTTAAATGCTACTATCACACTCTAAGACTATGGTATCTGCAACACAATGATGGTCAATCTGAAATATGCTTGTATTTTCAATGACATTTCTTCAAAATTATCATCATTAATAACAATTTAAAATGTAACGGGAAGCTTCAAATTATGTGCCAATTCCTCAATATCTGAATATTCAGCTCAAAATGACTGTGTGCAACAGCAAAGCCGTCGAAGCTATCTTCTTGCCAAAGTAATTATGGAGTACTCTTCAATCAACAGCCATAAGATATACATATAAATTGCAAGGTGATGAATAACACAACAAACTTTCAGGACAATCACTTTGAAATAGCTCATTCTTGAACATCTATGACCTATGCTTGGTTAAAAATAAACGGAAACACGGCCAAACATAAAATATCTGAATGTAATGACTCAAGATTCTGTCAAACTAATCTCAAGCCAATTTACTGATTGGATGCAACAATATCAATGAATTTATTCTAACAATAACATTGGCCAGCCATTTGACAGATTGTCTAAATGAAGTCGATATCCAGATTCTGTGCACTTTATTTTAAGTAGTCATTTGACAGTCTAAATCTGCAGTGTCTCATTTCTGCACGTTGAAAATGTATTTTTGACCTCACTGGGACATGGTAGATCAGACAACTTCAGCAGTTCTCTTGAAGTCTATTCAGTCTATCCCAAAGACTCCTTTGTCACAGTGTGCAGTAATTCATGCCAGTATCCTTCAATAGCCTGGAACTGCTGTACATATGAGAGAAGCTCATTATCAACACATTGATAAAGGCTGTATTAAAATTGAACAAATGCTAAATTGAAGCTTAACAAGAATCCATCAATTTGAAAACCTTGAAATATTTAGGAAATGAATAGTTATACAATGTCACTTAAAAAAAAACCTCTTTTACTTCTGAAGTTGCCTTTCAATGTAACCCAGATCAAACAATTGAGAGATTTTCTCTTTTTGAACTGTAATGGTGTTAAACGCGATGATGTAATTTTTCATTCAGGGCAGGTCCACAGGAAAAACTAAATTGATTTACCCTCCTGAAGGGCTCAGGGATTGCAGTGCACCATTAAACCATGGCTAATATTTAGGATGGCCATGATTACAGCCTGCAGCCTCTGCTGGCCCTGCTGTCAGCCAGCTGCCTGCTTTAAATAAATGGTCAACCTCATGAGTAGCCAGCAGGACGTAAACCCAGCGTTCACTGAGAATCATTGCAGAACAGGAGCCCATTCAGCCCATCTAATCATCCTGTAATACAGCTACCTTTCCTTCCTTTATCCAATTAATTTCTCTCAAGTGACAATTGAATTCCTATTTGACACCCCGATTACAACTGCATCATTTGACTGAGTTTGATTTAATAACCTCTCTTTGTTTTTATTTCCCAACACTCTCTTGCTTGCTGAGCCCCAATTTTTAAGCCTGTTCACGTGGTTTTTAAAATCTCTATGAATGAGGACACCTTTCATCTGCTTTCCCAATTTCATTCTCATTCAGTCCCATTGCTCTATTCTTCCCTGATCTCACATGTATAATAACTTCACCCTAATTAACTTGCCACGCACGTTAATAAGGGTAAGTAACAATTTAATCTATTGACCAGTGGATCTTTGGAATGTGGGAACCAAAACTCCCAGAGGAAATTCATTCAAAGGGAGAAAGGCCAACGTCTACATGGATATTGCACTACTGCCCTGCGGCACAGACCTCCGCCATTGGAAAAAGTCTTGAGGATCTGCTGATGGAATGGTTCAAATCACACCTCCCAGAGTTACAGGATCCATTTCAATTCACTTACAGATGGAACCATCCCACTGATGAGACTATAGCTTTGTCCCTTCACTCCATCTTGTCCCACCTGGAGAACTGCTCCACATTCACCAAACTGCTGCTTACCTTTGGCCAGCTCAGCATTTAATGCAATCATAACCCAGAAGCTGGTGGAGAAGCTGTCCTTCCTGGGACTCTCCCTCTCCCCCTCTCCGTTACTGGATGTTGGACTTCCCAACTGAGTGACTGCTCCGGGATGTCCGAGATGGAAGCAGAAAGTCAAGCACTGTCACGCTGAGCGCCGGCCCACCTCAGGCCTGTATGCTCAGCCAGCTCCTGTTCATGATTTCCAACTCCATCAGAGTTGGCCACATCAGCAACAATGACGGGATATATTAGTAGGGAGAATTCTTTTTTCCTTTTTAATTTTAAGACAAATAAGTAAAGAGGGGTTTAACTACAGATTACAGATTGCGCTGGGTAGGTCACGTCTCCAGAATGGAGGACCATCGCCTTCCCAAGATCGTGTTATATGGCGAGCTCTCCACTGGCCACCGTGACAGAGGTCCACCAAAGAAGAGGTACAAGGACTGCTTAAAGAAATCTTTGGTGCCTGCCACATTGACCACCGCCAGTGGGCTGATATCGCCTCAAACTGTGCATCTTGGCGCCTCACAGTTCGGCGGGCAGCAACCTCCTTTGAAGAAGACCGCAGAGCCCACCTCACTGACAAAAGACAAAAGAGGAAAAACCCAACACCCAACCCCAACCAACCAATTTTCCCTTGCAACCGCTGCAACCGTGTCAGCCTGTCCCGCATCGGACTTGTCAGCCACAAAGGAGCCTGCAGTTGACGTGGACATTATCCCTCCATAAATCTTCGTCCGTGAAGCCAATCCAAAGAAAGAAAGAACAGATTGTGATAGTACAGATTCTATCCCCAATGTGTATATGTACAGATGGTCGTGTAGGATGACTGTGATTGGCTGAGAGTGTAGCCCCACCTACTGGCAGGTTTTAAAGGATTGCTCCTAGCCAGACCAGGTCATTCTGGACTGGTCGACCTCTTTAGTTTGGATCAACAAGTCTTTGGTTCTTTCGACGCGCATTACACAGATCACACCTCAGAACAAGGTCACATTAGAGAAGTATAAAATATATTATATAAGGGAATTTTACACTGTACCGGCATGGCTCACCGTCCCTGGCCCCGTCTTTTTGCGACGCCACGTCCGGCACTCAAAGAACGACCCCTTGGTCGACCGAGTGACCCTACTCCACGCATTACGCCTACGTTGAGTTCTCAGACAGGCGGGAGGACACTGTTTCGGTGCGGGTCCTAACTCAGGACGAGGTATCATTTGTATAATTTTTGTATTCAGTATTATTTTCAGTCATAGCATGAGTTATGATTTCATTGTTTAATTATAGAATTTGATGTCTTGAACAAAATAAGTTAGGTATTAGTTATGGCTAGTTATGCTTCTAATTTACAATTAATGTGTAATTATATATATGGTATGATTTGACTTATGTTTTCATGAATCTTTGGCTTGGCTTCGCGGACGAAGATTTATGGAGGGGGTAAAAGGTCCACGACAGCTGCAGGCTCGTTTGTGGCTGACAAGTCCGATGCGGGACAGGCAGACACGGTTGCAGCGGTTGCAGGGGAAAATTGGTTGGTTGGGGTTGGGTGTTGGGTTTTTCCTCCTTTGCCTTTTGTCAGTGAGGTTGGCTCTGCGGTCTTCTTCAAAGGAGGTTGCTGCCCGCCAAACTGTGAGGCGCCAAGATGCACGGTTTGAGGCGTTATCAGCCCACTGGCGGTGGTCAATGGGGCAGGCACCAAGAGATTTCTTTAGGCAGTCCTTGTACCTTTTCTTTGGTGCACCTCTGTCACGGTGGCCAGTGGAGAGCTCGCCATATAACACGATCTTGGGAAGGCGATGGTCCTCCATTCTGGAGACGTGACCCATCCAGCGCAGCTGGATCTTCAGCAGCGTGGACTCGATGCTGTCGACCTCTGCCATCTCGAGTACTTCGACGTTAGGGATGAAAGCGCTCCAATGGATGTTGAGGATGGAGCGGAGACAACGCTGGTGGAAGCGTTCTAGGAGCCGTAGGTGGTGCCGGTAGAGGACCCATGATTCGGAGCCGAACAGGAGTGTGGGTATGACAACGGCTCTGTATACGCTTATCTTTGTGAGGTTTTTCAGTTGGTTATTTTTCCAGACTCTTTTGTGTAGTCTTCCAAAGGCGCTATTTGCCTTGGCGAGTCTGTTGTCTATCTCATTGTCGATCCTTGCATCTGATGAAACATGAGTTCATGAGTAAACCTTAGGTAAAGGGTTTTTGTTAAATTCAATAAAAATATTTAAAAAAGACAAAGAAATCAACAATGATGAATCACAATACAGAGAAGAGGTGGAAAGTACTGTGATTTGGTGTGAAATTAACAACCTGAGTCTCAATGTGAACAAGACAAAGGAGATGATCATGGATTTCAGGAGAACCAGGGATGACCATCCTCCTCTAACATTAATAGCTCAGTAGTGGAGAGCACCAAGTTCCTCAGACCTATCCTGGACACACAACATCTCCTCACTTGTCAGGAAGGCTCAATAATGACTGCAACTGCACTTCCTTTGAAGGCTAAGATGGGCAAGGCCACCTTCCTGTTGGCTTTCAAAAGGTGCTCTTTGAGAGCATCCTGGCTTGCTGTATCGCAGCATGGTACAATTGCTGTAAAACATTGGATCAGAGATCAACCCACAGGACCATAAATACGACAGAGTGGATAATTGGGGTCACCCCACCCCCCCCCCCCCCAATTGATGTGATTAACCAGGATTGTTGTCTGAAGAGGACGTGCAAAATCATTGAGGATCTATTCCACCCTGCACGCAGCATCTTTCAGTTTCTCTCGTTGGGAAAGAAATACCGGAGGATCAGAGCCAGAATCACCAGGATAAGAAACATGGGCAGTGAGACCTGCTAAATGACTGCTAAAACAACTGTCCATGACTGTCCTATTATGAATAATATTTCTTTTAATATATATGCATCTGTACAGTATGTATTGTTTGTATGTGTGTTATGTCTGTCCGTGTGCTTGCACTGTGCTGGACTGTTGACCAGTTTCGTCAGTTTGCATTGATACAATGGATGACAAATAAACTTGAACTTGAACTTGAACTTGGACAGGTCTGGAAGTCAAGATAGAAATATGGACAAAAGTACTTTGAGGTAGCAGTTCTACTAGTGGCACCAATGTTCTGTTCTGTGACATAAAATTCACTGAAGCAGATCACACAGCATTAACTGACACACTTCCCTCTCTATGAGAGGCCATTGGGGACAGCTGGGAGACCCTCAAGCAGCAGGAGCTGGTCAGTAGATGATCTTTGCCTCTGCTTGCCCTGACCCCTGTGGAGAAGGCATGTTCACAATTGTTGAGCTGAAACCAACAAGTGGAGCAGAGTTTGTACACCCACTCCTGCTTCTCAAATTCTACTTGCCCACTTTATCATTGGTACTTCTCGGCTATTGAGTTTACTGAATAGCTTATTCTCACAGGCTGTGAAATCAATGAACGTTAGGTATCCTGTCACCTTGGCTCTCTTGCAATTGACTTGAGAAAATTATTGTGAAATATTTATACATATTTATGTTACATTGTATCTTTATCTCTATATGTCATTATTATTCTATGGACATCCACTACGGAGAACTAGCAATAGGCAAGAGAAACTTTGGTAGACCTCGGCAAGTGCAAAATGAATGCTTTAAAAATAAACACAGAGTTCTGGGAAATTACAGCAGACGTGTGCAACAAATGGCAAGGTACTCTTCAACAGCTGGAGCAAGGTGAAAGAGTGATCTTGAGTCAGTCTGAGGAGAGGAGAGCTAAGCGAAGAGCACAGCAGACAGTAGATAACAATTCAACAATGCCCTTTATTTTCAGCAACTGTGGTACACCATGTTTGGCCTCCATGGCCACAGTCGGTGCTGCGAAACCAACCAGTGACTACCAGAGGTGCAATACCCATGGTTGATCACAACCAAGAGAATCATTATTATTTGCTGTGTATTACGCGTGCATGTGTGTCCACCATAGTCTGGAGAAATCCTGTTTGATCTCATTGTATCCATGCAGTCAAATGATAATGAACTTGTACTTGAATTACCTGCTCTGATGGTCAAAGTCCAACTCACGTTGTCAGATCAATAGCCCCAAGAAGCTTTGTAAAAAGCTTCTGATGTATCATCTTCTGACAGACTTGAGATTTTAACAGAGAATATTTTGTGTTTTGTGCATTTATGTTTTCCCAAAGGTCTAATCAGTGATTTTTTTTTTTAAAAGGGCTTTTTTTTGTTAACTTTAATGTTCTTTAGTTTTTTTCTCTTTCTACTGGTTCATGATTTCTCGAAGGAATATTGAGAAAACTTCGAATGCTATATTCTACACAGCAATAAAGAATTATTACAAGTTGTTGCAGGACTGCACATAATTCCCTCGATGCCTCTGCTAGACTACGTGTCAATGTGTGGTTTGCATTTTTATCAGTGCTGTGTTACTGGCTGAATCCGGTTTGTTCATTTATTTTGTCTTTTTTCGTACTCTTGTATTGAGGTGAGATGTCTCAAACTGTTTCCTTTTTTTAATGATTCGCCATTAGAGAGTCCAGATCAAAAATGTTTAAGAGGCAGTAAGAAGTGAAGACACTGTACAGATCTACAGATCTGTTCGTAGTCAGATCAAACAGAAGTACCTTCAAAAATATTCTATGATATGGAAAGCAGATTGAATTGGGTGACCTGAAGGAATCATCTTTTGGTTGTTGCTTCCAGTGAATGTTGGGAAATGAGAAAAGTCATCATCAATTTTTCCAATTTCTGGTACACTTCGCCTTTGTTTTCTGACGCTCCTGGCCTACTTCCTCCTTTCCCTTCCCCTCTCCCACCTTCTTGATCTGCCCGTCACCCACACCTTCCTTCCTCTAGCTCGCCACCTTCTTCCCTTTTCTTTCCCTGGTCCACTGCCCTCTCCTATTCCTTGGCCCTCTGCCTCTTCCTCCTGCAACCCAACTTCTTCCCCCTCCCTTGCTACCCACCCCCCCAACATTACACCTGTATTCGTCCATCACCTACCATTTTGTACACCTCCCTCTGTGAAAGTGATTATACTTTTAATGCTGCTTTAGCAAATCTTGCAAGGTCTGAGGGGAATAGAAAGTTACTTGGTGAGGCATTAAAGCATAATGAGTGTGACTAAGCAATGGGTGTGAAAAGAAAACTAGACATTGTGTCTCATGGTAAGAGAACAGCTTGGTTGAGACATGATTCATGGTTCATATATCTTAAACGTGATGTGGTATTGGGCAGTTGCTGTGCACCTGGAGTATCTCATTTTCGATTACTTATAAAAAGGTTGTAACGTAAGTGCTGAGCTCATTTACTTGGGGAAACAGCTGCCCAGCTCCACCTGGAACTGTGTTCCTCTTGCTTTGCAAAGCAAAAATAAGGTTTGCCTTATGTGGTGCGCTGTGGTGCAGCAAGCAGACACAAATCACAGAAAAAACTATACTACAGGATTCAATCCACTTGAACTCTGTTGTACACCAGTAGTAGTCCTGATAGCTCCACGTGTCACTGGCCCCGAAGGAGCCGGCTCAAGTCTATGCACAGGTTGGTGATTGACAGCTGGCCAGGTGGAATCAGCCTCCCAGGTAGTCTTCCAGCAAGTACAAAAGTCGCCCCCTGCAGTTGGCTGGTGGGCACGCGGCCCAGTGCTATGGTTGTTTCACCACACCTTATTTATCACCATTCAGAGTTACTTATAGAGTCTGTAAAGTAGCACGCTATGACACCCCTCTCTCAACACTTCTAACCTCTGCCCTCTTTCTTACCAGTCCTGATTAAGGGTTTTCAGCCCGAAACTTCAGCTATCTATTGCCTTCCATGGATGCTGCCTGATGCGTTGAGTTCCTCCAGCTGTGTGTGTCTTTCTTCAGGTTTCCACCATCGGTAGTCTTTTTTGTTTTCCTGAGTCTTTGTTTGCCATGGTTTTTTAAAAAACCTCATTATTTGACTCAGTGTCAATTTTTTTGCTTGATAACCTTCTTAATAAGTACAAGTTGCTGTTTTGTTTTGGCAGATAGATTGCTGTCGTAGTAAATCTGGGTGGGCCCTTTCTCCTGTCTGGTGAGCTCCAATTTCCTGTGGCAATGAAGTAACTGCCAGATTAAGTTATCTGCATCTATTCAGCAAATTAATTTCTTACTTGGATCAATAGGACCTGCTTGTAGCCATCAGCTGTCTTTGCTTGGATAAATCACAACGTCCTAGAGCAGGGGTTCTCAATCTTTTTCGGTCTAAGGGCCACCTGGCTTCTGGCCACAGATGTCATGGTCCACTAGTGGCAATGACTGAGCAAAATGTTCAAGTCAAATGCCTCTCTGTAAGAAACTTTATCTAATTTCAAGTATGTTATTTTACATTTTTGAGACCCACATGGAAACATGCCATGGCCCATTGATTGAGAACCACTGGATAAGATGGTTTGGTGAAGTTTTTGTTTTGCTCAATGTCCACTTGAAGAAAATCAGTGCAAAATTTCCATCTCTATTGGAAGGTGATGTCGTTTATTGTTGAGAATGCCAACAAGCTCATGCCGCAGAAGTTAATAAATATATAATACCAATTAATTGAAGGAGTGATGGACTGCCTGAAATATTAAATCATCAACTTTACAAACAAATCGATCAGCTCTCAGTGTAATTAGTTGTAAAACCGGATTACTCAAAGGAGCAGGTCATGCACTTCCTGCGAGTATGCCATTCTCAAAGAGTTCAGGTTTGAACTCAGGGTATGTGACGTGCAGTAAGTAACTGAAGGGGCTGAGACTGAGTTACTTATTCACAAAGGACAGCGACCTCATCCTGTGTCATGACCCGGGCTTTCTGGGGAAGGGTCAAGGTGTTAGAGGCTTTATGCAAGATCAAAAGAGGGAGGGGCAACAGGTACAGTCACAGGATGGGGCGGAACCAGGTAATCAGGAATACCGCAGTTCACCAGTTCTACAGAATCTCAATAGTTTAATAACTTACCCACAATGGCCGTCATATTAAGAAGGAGAATAGATCATTTATCCAGTGCTTCATATTTCAAAGACTGAGGAGTAAAAACTCAGAAATACTGGAAGAACTCAGCAAGTCTCGCATCATCTTGCATGTTTCCCAAAAACTGAGGAGGTTCATCTTGTAGCACAGCTCAATATTACATCGGAAACATGACTATTTCAATCATAGCAGAGGGTGGAGATGGGTTGCTTGCAATACACAAAATGTGCTGGAGAATCTCGGATGTTCACACAGCATCCATCAGAAGTACAAGGTAACCAGCATTTCAAGCCTGCGCCTTTTGACTGGTGAGAAAGATGACTTGCAACTTTACAGAGCTTTTAAGAAATTACCAGTACATGTAGAGCTTAATTTAATGCTGGTTGCATCACTGCCTGGTGTGGAGGTACAATCCCCAGGACAGGATAAAATTCCAGAGAGTTGTGACACAAGCAGCGACAACACGGGCACCAGTCTTCATTTCATCAAGGACATCTCCAAAAGAGGCAGCATGCTAAGAAAGCAGCCTCAAGGGCCCCCACCACCCTGGCCGTGCCCTCTTCACACTGCTACCATCAGGAATAAGGTACAGGAGCCTGAAGATGAGCACCCAGCGGCACAAGGACAGCTTCTTCCCAATCAGATTTCTGCATGGACAATGAACCACAGACACTACCTTATTCTATCCTTTTTTCTTGCACTATTTATTTCTTTTTGAAATGTAATTCATAGCAATATTTGTACTGTAATGCTGCCGTAAAAACAATAAATTTCATGACAGGTTCGTGACAATAAATTCTGATTCTGATTCTGATATTTAATGGCTTAATAACGCAATTGGGAAATTCAATTTGATATCTGAACAACTGGAAATTGCCCGAGTTATTATTGAACAAATGACTTGCTCTGCTCTGCTAATTTGATGGAGCTGTGAAACATTTCAGAGTGAAGACATGATCCAAATCCTTTCGCTGTTTGCGTGGTAGTACTGAACATTTTATGGACTATCGAGATTTTTTTTTATACTTGTTCAAGGGGGATGCCAAGTGATCACATGGGATTTTACTAATGAATTCCCCTTGGGTTCTGACCAATATTAATTCCTCAGCCTTGGCCCCCAAAACAAATCAAAAGGTCACTCATCTGGCTGCAATTTATGAGGTGTTGCTAATTGGCTGTGATGTTTGGCAGCAAATAAAATATGACTGACACTGAAAGGAGGTGAATTTTTATTCGCCTGTAAAATATTTGAGGTGCCTCAGGGTTACAAAAAGAAATGGTAAACAAATTGAATTCTTTCCACTTTAAATAATTCTTCACCAGCACACTGGGTGAGAGATTTTTTTATAAACCACTTCCTTAATTGAGACTAACTGCTCATGAACATCTGTTCAGGGGTGTCGTCTTCTGCAAAACACCCGCCATTATTCTTGAGCCACTTGGAACATAAGAATTTAATGACAAATTGTTGTTGGAAATAGGGCATAGTGATCTTGAGTTGTAACTATGTGCTGTCAATTCACTTACCTTGTTAAAAATACAGTGTGCATTCAAATAAATTTCCTGTTTTTCCCTGCTCTGATTCAAGGTGGATATTTGTATATTCAGTGCCTTCGTAAGTCCTCATGAAAGGGAGTAGAATTGCTGCAATTCACGAAGAATGCCACAAAGGTGTCAATAATCTTCTAATTGTTTTGTTTTCTCTCTCAAAAGTGAATATATTCTACTTCGTTAAACATGGGCAAATGATAGCAGCTCAGAAGGACAACTTGGTTGGCCAATTTCCATGCCTTGTAGCTCCATGACTCTGTTCTGAATTTGATACAGAAAGGGTTCCAAATTTCAGCTGTGACCACATAGGTTCACTCATGTTCTCTGATTTTATTTCCCCATATATCTAAGATATGATAGTAACTTAAATGGTTTCTACATATTGCCACAGGTATAGATTTCATCTCACTTTTCCACCATGATAGTATGTCTCTCTCTCTCTCTCTCTCTCTCTCTCCAGCAAGATAACCTCTGAATAAATAACTGTTTATTACCCTCTTTTTGTCAGCATCAATAGCATTTGCATCACTCGTCCAAAATTTGTTTCCACTACATGAAGACTGTAACAGATAGGAGCAGAATTAAGGCAATTTAGCCCATTGAGTCTGCTCAATCATTCAAATGCACTTTTCCTTCAAGCCCATTTTCCTGCCCTCTCCTCATAAACCTTATGAATAAAGAACCTTTCAACCTTCACTTTACATCAGCGATTTTGAAACCCCCTCCTCCCCCCATGCACATTCTACCTTAAGCAATCCCTATTCCATATGTGCTCTGTGATTGGTAAGGAACTACTTGAGGTGGTATGTAAGGGTGAGAACCACTGCTCTAAGATCCAATTGTTACTGAAATATTTTTCTGAAGAAAATTTGTCAGTGGCCCATTTCCTATGGAGCTATGAAACCGTGCATATAACGAGTCAGGTAGGTACGATTCCACAGCTCTCTGTGGCAAAAGATTCCATATGTTCGTCACCCTCTGGCTGAAGAAATGTCTCCTCATCTCTGGTCTAAAGGGATGTCCTTGAAATTTGATGCTGTGCCTTCTGGTCTGAGACTCTACATTACTGGAAACAACTCCACACAATTATAACTTTCCTCTCTCTCCCTTCACCTTCCCAGCATCTCCAAATACACGGAAAGAAACATGAACTAACGATTCTCATGAAAGCTTCTTTTGCATGAACAGTAGGAAATCTCCATGTTCTGTTTTTATTTCTAAGTTTCAGCAAATCTCCACACAAAAAAGTCTCTGATAAGAAATGTGAATTAATTACCTCCAGATAAAGGCCAAGCAGAAACAAAAGTACCTTTTGTGAGACTGAGCCTCACTCCTTGAGTGTCGCAAGAGTGCTCAGAAAGTGTGGCTACCAAAGGATCCTAGGCTTCATGGAAGAATGGCCTCCTTTGACATTCTAAAAATATGAAGGGAAGAAAGAGATATTCAGATAAAAGCTACGTCTGCCTGTAAAGGTAGAAACATATAAAATATTGGGAAGGTTTGTTGGAGGAATGCAGAGTGCCAAAAGATTGTGAGGAAGATATTTTCAGGACAGGGAAATGTGTTGGTTTGCAATATGATTGGAAAACGAGCAGGACAGAGAATTTGATGTGTGGACAGAACTACAATGTTAAGCTGTTGGAATTAGATTTTTTTAAACAATAATAGCAACTCAATTGTGGTTTTTATCTCCTTCAAGTAATGGAATTTTATCAGTTTATTCATGTTGATTTTAATCAAACCTGTTAAGTTACGTAAAATATTACTGGACTAAGAATTGTTGCTAGTCAAACAAGCAGAGGAATGAAATGAGAATAGAAGATCTGGACAACTCATAACGGGGTAATAAAAACACACATTAAATGCTGGAGGAACTCTGCCAGCCTCACAGGAGGTAAAGATATATCACCGATGTTTTGGGTCTGAACCGTTCTTCATGGGCTCAGCAAAAAGCAGGCAGGGGTCTAAGCAAAGACTGAGAGAGAAAGATGGAGGAATGGGAGAGGGAGGAGTCCAGACCAACAAACAAAAGGTGTTAATTGGATAAGATGAAAGTCAAACATTTATTTTGGCTCTGAAAGGAGGAAAAGGAAAAAGAGAAGAGATAGAGAGACAAAACTAGAAGAAAGAGACAGTGGGTTGACAATGAGGGGAGGGGGTTTGGGGCAGGGGTGTTTTAATGTAAAATGGAGAAGTTGATGTTAATAGATGGTACTCAGATGGAAGATGAGGTGTGGTTCCTCCAATTTGCAGGTGGTCTCCGTCTGGCAGCGCAAGAGATCATGGACAGAGAAGTCAGAAGGGAATTGAAATGATGGCCACTGGGAGATTCACACCATTGCAGTGGATAGAGTCAACATGCCCAATGAAGCAATCTCTCAGTCTGCTCCCAATCTCTCCAATGTAGAGACCACAAAGCAGTGGCAGATTAAGCATTAGGCCTACAGAGAGCACCAGATTCCAACCCCGGTCCCAATCACTAGCTCTGTAACAGCTTTGCACTAACCGCTACATTAACCATGCTGCTCATTTCCACAGGCTTTTGAGAAAGTAGTCACTGGTGTACTTTTTTGATCAGTACCATAGACGTAGGCCAAGACGGATTGCTGTTGATATTTACTCCTCAAAACCTGTGGTTGATCCCAGTTACCAGAGCTTGCAGACATTTCTCCCCCTCTGCTGCTCTGGTCAACAGGACAGCAGATGAGGAAGATTGTGCCAGGATCATGCTGCGACAAAGTGGTAGTGGGATAGGCAGGCTTGGATTTGAGACAATGCAGTATTTGTTCCATCATCTTGTGATTGGGATACTTGCCACATGAACCTCTGACCAACAAATGAACACAAACATTTTGGAACTTGAGCTTCATTAATTAGCAAAAACACAGAGAAATATGAAGGAATTCAGACGGTCTCACAATGTCCATTGGAAGAAAAGATATATAACCGATATTTCAGGCCTGTGCGCTTCTTCAAGGAATAAGCAGAGAATAGGAAGGAGTAAGAATAATGAGACTGAAGGCAGGCCGAGAAACCAACAAAAAGTGTTAATTGAATATGATAAGAGAGGAGAGAATTGATTTTGGCTCTGTGAAAGAGTACAGATGGAAAAACGAGACAGAGCTGGAAGAAAGGCAATGGGCGAAGAAAAAGGGGGGGGGGTGTTCTAACAGAAACTGGAGAAGCCGATCTGGAGTCTTCCCCCAGCCAGCTTTCAGTCTCTTTATTCTAATGTCTTCCTGTTCTTTGCTTATTCTTTAAAGAAGAGCTCAGGACAGAAACATCACTAATATATATATTTTTTAAATCTATTTTTAAATTTAATTTAGACCTACAGCACGGTAACAGGCCCCACGAGTCCAATGTCCACCAAATTAACCTACACTCCAGGTACAGTGGGGGGAGAAACAAGACCCCCTGGGGAAAACCCACGCAGACACTGGGAGAAGGTACAAACTTTTTGCAGAGAGTGCGTGATTCGAACCCTGGTCCCCATCACTGGCACTGAAAAGGCCTTGCGCTAACCATTATGCCAACCGTGCTGCCCGTTCTGTACCTCTGTACCTCCTCTGGACGCTATGAGATAGATTGAGTTGCTCCAGCATTTCCGTGTATTTTTACTACAATCACAGTGACTGCAGACTTTCAGAATCAGAATTTATTCTTATGAACAGGTCGTGAAATTCATTGTTTTGTGGCAGCATCACATTTTATATAAAGCCACCTCACAAAAATAAATAAAAATAATGCCTGAAAAGTGAAAGTAAGGCAGCGTTCGTTATTCATTCAGGAATCTGATGGCAGCAGGGTCGAAGCCGTCCTTGAGCCTCTGAGTGCTCTTCAAACTCCTGTACCTTTTTACCGATGGTAGCGGAGTGAAGAAGGCATGGCCCGGGTGGTGGGGGTCCTTGTGGATAGAGGCTGCTTTCTTAAGACACCTCCCCTTGTAGATGTCCTCGATAGAGTGATGTCTGGTGTCTGTGATATCGCAGGCCGAGTTAATAACCCTATGGATTTTTTTTCCTGTCCTGAGCATGAGCACCTCTGTACCAGGAAGTGATGAAGTGATGCAACCAGCCAAAATACTTTTGTGTTTCAACTTAATTATTTAGCTTCATATCATCTCAATCCTGCTGACTTCATCCTTGCCCCACAAATCACCAGTGGGTGAGGACTCTCTCTGTGACTGTCCCAATGATGTTGACAGCATTAGTATTCTTTGTGGCTGAAGAAAAAAAAAGATAATCTCCAGACATATCTCCACGTGATCCCTCTACTTGTAATGAGCATGCTCACATTTAACAAATGTTTTCATTTTGTCTATCGCATTTAAAAATCAGCATGTTAACACATGTGAGCTTTGGATTTTATCCAAGAAATACTCAGCAATAATATGTGTTTATTCTGACAATCAGGATCCTTGTGGTGTTCGTGCTCATTTTGAGAACCGTGTTCTGTGGTTGTTTTCTAGCAATTTTGTTTGGTTTTCTACAGCCCTCTGAATGTGCAGTGATAAAAGGATATAAATTTGCAGCAAAGTCGACTTCATAGCATTCAGTGACCCCATTTAACCCTGTCACGGGTGTCAGAGTGGCCATGTTGATGGTGGTTGGCAATAACAGCATGCCATAGCCCACTAGTGTTAATGACTGAGCAATATTTTTAAGTCAAAGACAGTTCTGTAAGAAACTCATCGATATTTAATTTAAAGTATTCTATTTTACATTTTTAAAGACCCACGTGAAAACACGCCATGGCCCAGTGGTTGAGAACCACTACTTTAGTGTGATCCTCTACAAATATTTTCCCCTCTCTGATAATGTTTTTTTGTATGTGATCAGGATCCAAAAAAAAAACATCTTCTGCATAATAGGACAACTTTAATTCTTAAATAAAATATTAAGAAAAGGACAACTTTAAGACAATTAGTGCTCTTCAGATCACTTTAGAAATTCATAAGGCTCCATTCAAAGCTTCGGCCTCCGATGGAGGCTGCAGGACCTGAATTTACTACAATCACCGTGTCTGCAGACTTTCTTGTTACATTCCACCCAAAGGATTTGTTTCTCTTTTGCAAACACAGATTGTTATTCTTTCATGGGAAATGGGAGATATTGAAAAGACCAACACATTTTGGCGGTATGCTTAGCCTCGTGGCTAGCGCAATGCTATTACAGTGCCAGCGACCAGTGTACAAAACCAGCCCTGTCTGGGAGGAGTTTGTGCATTCTCCCAGTATCTGCAGGGTCGTGCTGTATGTCGAAAAACTTTTGAAAATTAAAATAAAATTTTGTGGTCCATCTCCGACTTCTCCGGAGCTGAACGTCCTGCTGGGTTGTCATGCAAAGGTATGAATCCGGGCAAGAGTAGACCACTATATCCTCCAAGACTAATAAGATCGTAACTGAGCTGAACTGATTGTCGCCTGAACTCCTGGCGATAAACAGTAACATTTTACTTCTTGGCTTGTCAAGAATACATCTACCTTTGTCACAGGGCAGTTATAGATCAACCAAATACAGGTGAGGGTGACAAATGCTGTTGTTATTAAAAGGAGATAAATGAACTGAATGGCTTTCAACACTGAGGCAAATTCCTTGTCACTGTTACTGATACTGGACATTAGATGCGGAGTATGCAATTGTTTAATTAGTGTAAACTGCAGATGCTCAGGTTCAGTGCAATGCCGAACCATGCTGGATACTTTTAAGATTCAAGATTGAATTCATTGTCATTGTAATATAACAGTGTCATATTACATGAAATTGCTTTTGCCCGCTGTAAGAGATCCTTTAACCAATAACCTTCATCCCAATTATATCTAAAACACTGGAAAAAAATCCAAAAATTTATAATAGTGGCTTTCTAAGTATAGATGAATAAGCTAAATAAGGAAAACAAAATCCTTTTTTTAATAAAATTACCAGAAGGTATTGCACCAGGAATGTCTTGCTTTCTTGAAAATGATCAGTGTCACGTCTTTTATGTCACGTTGGGTTCAGTGTCAATGATCCTTCAGTTCATATCTCCGCTTCATACAGAGTACTGTCATTGCCGAGGTGACAGAGTTGTTCTGACACATAAGTGGCCCTTTGTGGATTCTGAGAGAGCCCATTCCTTTTGATGAACGGTGTCTTTCTTGGAGCTGAGATGTCAATGACAATGAAGAATGGTTTGGTCACCACTGGTAACTTACGTTGCTTTTCTTTGTGTGTGCGATCAGGCATTCGGTCCATCAAAGACACAAACTACTTTGGCCATCGCTGGTGAGAAATCACTGGGTCGTCAACACTTGAGGTTTTGCATCAATTCAGAGAGCATAACAGACCGTTAAAGAATGGGGTTGTAACATTTGTTGAGCTCAGCTTTGCACCTTTTGGTGTCAAGACGATGTAGCGAGGATAAAGCTACATAACCAACCATTGAAGCCTGAGCACTTCATCACAATATGACCAAAATATGGGCAGGTGCCTGAATAAAAGGGTGGAGATGAGGGGGCAGGGAGAGGAGCAAGGTCGCACTGTCAGGAGGTGGATAAGGGAATGAGGGCACAACAGCAAACAGGGGGAAGGAGGATGGCTCCATGAATGGAGAGGGAAAGGGGTGGCGAGCTAGAGTAAAGGGTGGCATCTGCAGACTTTCATGTTTTACTTGCACTCTTTGAGTCGCCTGTCTCATCTCGAGGTGTTGAGCATTATCAAAGCAAAACTAACTGCAATGTCAAGAACCATTAAAAAGGCCCAAAAATGGAAGAGGAACTCAGCAGCCTCCATGGGAGATAAAAATATTGAACTGACATTTCAGGCCCCAAGTCCTTCTTCAACTTTCCAGCCTGAACCCTACCTTGAGGAAGGGCTCAGGCCTGACACAAAGGTTGTGTATCTTTACCCCCTGTGGATACTGAGCTCCTCCAGCATGTCTGTGTTCTTATGACAATCACAGTGTCAGCAGACTTTTGTTTCATTCCATTAAAAAGGCCCTTACTTTGCTCAAGAAGGAAAATGAAAATTTTGATGTTCATATCAATAGTTTTTTAAAAAGGTGATTAAAGTAGCTAATCTTTATTTTGTTTCCTTTTGAATTCCAATTTATTATAATGCATGCACCATAAAGTGAAGTATTGCAGGAAGATCTGAGAGAAGATTTTGTTTTAAATAACATATGTTTATTTAAAGAAAGATGTAACTCTGTGCTCTCTGTTTTATGGACAATATTTATTAAAAGATCCTTTGACAAGTAAACTGGGGCTTCCACAATTCAAATTAATCAAAACATTTTTAGATACCAATAAATCTCCAAATTATCTTGAATACTTGAGTGGGGGAAAGGTGGGTAAATTTTTTTAATTATCTGCATTCAGGAGAACCTCAGGACAACAGGCAATGTTTTTATTTTTGAGAAATTGAATATAAGATCAGGATTCATGTCCTGAGCACTGATTTATCCCAAGTAGGGCTGAATATTTGTTCCTTTCCTATTAATTATCTGTAAATATGTCATTGTATGTCTTTATGAGAGCTGAAAAAAAATTCTCACTCAAGAAGGAGGTAAAGGAGCATCAAAATCGGAACTGCTAGGCTGGGAAATAGCTTCTTCCCACAGGCTGTGAGATTGATGAACAGTATCCTGTGACCAAGTAAATCATCCCAAATATTTATATATATATAAATTTAAAATTATAGCTTTATGTATATATGTGATTTATTATGCACTATGTCGTGTGTGTGTATTGTGTGCACACCTTAGTATAGAGAAATGCTGTTTAGTCAGGTTGTATATGTATAGCTAAATGATAATAAACTTGAACTAGCCTAACCTCAACCTACCTTCATTCACTCCAAGCTAGCCTTCTATTCCCTTGTCCTTCGTCTAAATTATATGCTGCAACATGATTCACATTAACCTTTCCTTGCGCTGGCAAGTTTGTTCCTTGTTCAGTAATGTTTCATTGATCATAACAAGATCTAAGAGCAGAAGGAGGCCAATCAGCCCATCGGGTCAGCTCTGCTTTAACATAGCTGGAGGCCAAACAGAATTGACTAAAGATTTCCAGGGCTGGTCTACAGAATGATTTTAATGAAAGATGACTTTTTGCATAATGACATCATTGCATTAATTTACCTGAGCTTTCATTCCTGTTATTCTCTGCATGAAAAATAAAACAATGCATTTATAATGACTTTATTGCCTAAGCCATTTTCAGCCAGTGAAATCCAACAAATCTGCTAAAACATCAGGCCAGAACAGCTTATCTCTTGAAAAATCAAGAAAATGCAGATGAAAATTTTGTAAACCAATGTGGGCTCTGGGGCCCCAGCACATTTAAGGGAAAGCCTTGTTTTCTTTTCACTTCATGTAACATAAAGAGAGAGAGAGAGAGAGAGAGAGAGAGAGAGAGAGAGAGAGAGAAATTCCCTCAATTCACAGCTTCTTTCAACTAATTTAAATTAATTCCAACTGTTGACTGCCTGGTTATTTATCTCTCTGATATGGGAAATATTCACTCCATTCTTCCAATGCAGCAATTGCTAAATTAAGCACTTTCTATGAATAATAATGGAAGATATCATATTTCTCTCCTTTCTTATTGAATATTGCATATCAACGTCCCGTGAAGCATGGGCCGCTCCTGAATCAGCATTTTGCAGCTTTAAGTTTCCTGAGGTTGAACAATTGGCATGAGATGACATTTCAGTAACATTGTCATTTTTAACATTGTTGGCCCTCAGAAGCAGAATCAGAATATATTGTCATGAACATGTCACACAATTCATTGTTCTGCAGCAAATATTGCGATAAATCACATTTCCAAAATAAATAGTGAGAAATTATTGGATAAAGTGTGTAATGTCTATGTCCATTCAGAAATATGATGGGGGAAGAAGCTGTCCTTGGACCACTGGGTCTTCATCTTCAGATCTCCTGTACCTTCTTCCTCAGAGTAGCAATGTGAAGAGAACATGGCCTGGGTGGTGGGGATCCTTGAGGACAGAGCTCCTTTCTTAAGACACCGCCTTTTCTAGACGTCCTCGATGGAGTGAAGAGTGGTGCCTGTGATGGCGCTGGCTGAGTTAACAACCCTATTCATTGGCACCTCCATACTAGACAGTGATGCAACCAGACAGACTGCTGTCCACAGAACACCTGTAAAAAATTTTGAGATGCTTTGCTGACATAGCAAATCTCCTCATATTTGAAGTCCTTGACACTCTCCTGTCTCTCTGAATAGTGTTTTTTTTTCCATCCTCATTCATTCATAGGATGAGGTCATTCCCAGGAGAAGCAACAGACACTGTCCTTGAAAAGGTAACAGTAAATTACCTTCTCCAACTTGGTAAGTAGGGCAAAATTCTATTTCCAATGGACTTCAGCAAACCCATTAATTTAAGGGGAATTCCAAAGTAATTATCATTGATATTTCACTCCAAACTATTAATGAATTTAATTAATTGAATTATGTTTCCAAATTCAGATCACACTACCAGGACTTAGAATTACAAGTTCCGTAAAATAATCATTATATTGCCTTTAGATGTGAAAGGTTACGTGGCATTGAAGAGGGAATTTTGAACCAACATGATCCAAAACAGACATTTATTGTTTGTGGAATATTGGTGTAGATTCCTTAGTAAACTTAATTTTTAAAGAAATACAGTATAGATAAGAATTAAACATTGCTGGTGAACATAATTTGAGAACTCTTGAAGTTGTCCTTTGAAAATATGGTGCATATTGTTCTGCGTAGATTCCATATCAAGTTACAAAGCAAAAATAACATTGCATAAACCTCCAGGAATCAGTCGAAGAATCAATGTCTTTGGAGCCAATTATTTTCTTTTCACAAAAATATTAATTCATGAATAGTGAAGATTGTGACCTCTGGTTATCCAAAAGTATCACTGCCAATAAAGAACCTTTCGAATTTAATCAGTGTTGTAATATAGGAAAAAGCAGCTGGAGGAAGTGATAGAAGGGTTTCTCTTGGAATATTTGAGAAACAGTGGCCAAGCACTTGCATCAACAACACAAGTGATAATGGTGAAATTCGTTCAGGTTGATAGTTAGCAAGACTATATTGGGCCAAAGGGCATGTTTGTGCACTGTAGGTCTATATTTGAAATAAAGCAAGCTCCCTTTTTAGTGCTACTATTGGAACAGTCTCTGTTTTCTTCAAAATACTACCTTGAGATAGTTTTCACCATCTCAAACTTAATGGTTATAATTCATCTGTGGAATGATTACAACTCAGATTCTTTTATGATTTTGCTGGTGAAGTAAAGGCTACCAAGTAATCATCAAAAAACAATATGACAGAGGAGCAGATATAGGCTAATCAACCCATTGAGTCTACCCCACCATTTAATCATGAGCTGATCCATTTTCCCATAAGCCCCACTACCCAGCCTTCTCCCCATAACCTTTGGTGCCCTGGCTACTTAAGAACCTATCATTCTCTCCTTTAAATATACACAACGACTTAATCTCCAGAACCACTTGCGGCAACAAATTCCACAGATTTATGACTCTCTGGCTGGAGAAATCGCTCTACGTCTCTGTTCTAAGTGGATGCCCTTCAATCCTGTAGTTGTGCTCTCTTGTCCTAGGCTTCTCCACCATGGGAAACAATCTTTCTAGATTGATACCATAAGCTGATACCACAACCTATCTTGTCCTTGTCTACAATTTTGTTGTCAAGACTTATTCTACCTGATACTTTTCCTTAAAGTCACAAAATTGTCATTTATTTCACCACCAATTTCTGACCATTTGCATGAGAGTATATTTGGTCCATAAGTTCTTTCCTATCGTTCAATATTGTGTCTAGTTGGCATGGTGCTAACACAAAACAATCTTTCTAGATTGATACCACAACCACTTGCGGCAACAAATTCCACAGATTTATGACTCTCTGGCTGGAGAAATCGCTCTACATCTCTGTTCTAAGTGGATGCCCTTCAATCCTGTAGTTGTCCTCTCTTGTCCTAGGCTTCCCCACCATGGGAAACAATCTTTCTAGATTGATACCATAAGCTGAAGCAGTAGAGTGTTATTCACTCAATTAAAAATTGACCTATCAACGTCAGAGGCATTTATAAGTATACTCAGCTTTGCCTTTCAATAACCTGATTTAAATAAATGAAAATTGCTCGTGCAAAACTGCACAGAACAATTCTCTCATTACAATGGTTGGCAGAAATATTTCTTAATAAATTAAATTTATCTTAATGCTTATATATTTCCATAAGAAAGCTAATTAGAGCTTTTCTATTCAAAGTACTCAATTATGAGTGTCATCGAAGAATTGTAAATGGGTGCAGAAATAGTCAGACACTATTGTGAGTAATTTGATTTAGAAATAAGCCAGTATTATGATTATGTTTTGCACAATATAAAGGAAGAATTATACAGTCAGATCTTTTTGTGACCTCAAGTTAGTACTGAGTGTTACTGCCAATGGAACAGTTTGGAAGTATAGACACTGTAACACTGACCTCCAGTGTTGCTGGCATGAAACGTGCAAATTCTCGTGGTGCTCCGGATTCCTCCCACACAGGTGGGCTGTTCAGTGAGTAGGTGGCTGTGAATTGTGCCTGTCAGGAGTGTCGGATTTGATGGGAGCTAATGCAAATGTGGAGAGAATAAATTAAGATTAGCTTAGTTGGCAGGACTTCTTGGATGGAAGAGCCTGCTTCCATGATATATTACAAACTAAGGCAGCCAATTTCCATACAGCAAGTACCTGTAAACAGCAATTTAATAATGGTGTGAATTGAGAGATATATATTACCCCAGATGCATGGGATAATTGTAATTAAAAACACAGAAATGCTGGAGGGACTCAGCACGCCTCGCACCGTCCATAGGAGGTAAAGATGTATTGATGATGTTTATGGCCTGAGCCCTTCTTCAAGGTACGAGTAAAAAGCAGGCAGGTGCCTGAATTAAAATAAAGGGTAGAGGGAAGTATACAAACCAACAGACAAAAGATGTTAATTGGATATGGAGTAGAGGCCAGGAGAGAGGAAAGGTGAGAACTGATTTGTGGAAGCAGAGGTGGGGTAAAGGAGAGAGAGAGATAAGACCTGGAGAAAGAAGATATTGGTAAATATGGGGGGAGGGAGTGCTAATGGAAACCAGAGAAGTTGGCTATGCCATCCGGTTGGAGGATGCCCAACAGTATATGAGGTACTGATTCTCCAATTTGCAGATGGTCTCTGTCTGTCAGTGTATGAGATCGTGGACAGACAGGTCACCAGAATTGAAATGGGTGACCTCTGGGAGATCCACACTATTGTGGCAGACAGAGCTGAGGTGCTCAAGGAAGCGATCTCCCAGTCAGCATCCAGGATTTCTAATCTTGAGGAGACCAGAATGGGAACATCAGATTCAGTTATTGGTTGCTTCACTTGGAAGTACAGTTTGGGGCTTCAAACAGTGGTGAGGCTGAAGGTGTGGGCACAAGTGGATCACCTCCTGTAGAGTCATAGGGTAGATGCCAAAGGTGGGAATTGATGGGAAGGGAGCAGTGGGTGAAGGAAGTGATTTCTGTGGAAGGTGGAGAGAGGAGGAGCAGGGAAGATTTGTCTAGTGGTGGAATCTCATTGTGGAATAATTTCCCTGTTCTTCTTCACACTTGTCCTGTTTGACCATTTATATTCTCGGCTTGACTTCAGTTGCATGAAACAGCTCTCTTTCAGTAAAGTATGAGAATGCCATTTCCACTCAGTAGAACTCGAATTCAAAACTGCAACCATTAACATCAAGTCTCCAGGGCTAATAAATAAGTCATAGCTTTCACTGAATGATAGATTTGTTCAGTTTAAATTAATTTGTCCAATACAGGTGACTGAGACATTTCTCCTAAATGCTCTTAAAACCACTAAGTTAGACATTTCAATATTTAAGATCAATTTTTATATTCATTGATTTTGAATGAATAATGTCCATCAACAGCACTGAACAATTAATTCAAATATTTTGAATAGCTTGACTATTGCCCACAACACTGAATCTACAGGCTTCTAGTGCAAAATCTATAATAGACTATTAATTGTAACGAAATTGCTGAATTGGAACAATTTTAAACATCTATTACTTTAACTCACTGCCATTTGAAAAATAGTAGAGGTCATGGGACAATGTGGCTAGAGGATAATTTATGTTAGTAATTCAAATTAAATAGAAGCATTCATTCTATAATTCTTTGTGTGAAACTATTAAATTAGGAACTCTTGCAAAGAGAAAAAAAACATAATTTTCTATTTGATTTCTCTTCATGCATTAAAGTAATTTTGCGTATTTTTTTATTTTCAATAAATGGATTGCAGAGATTTCGATTCATTATATTTTGTTAAAATAATTAATTCCCATCTTTTGTGTTATGAGTGCAAAATCTAAATCAACTTCTTGATATCCCATTCTAACATATTAGAAATATATTTGACAATCAATTCTGAAGGGGTCCAATTATACTTTGGCTCAACCAAGACCAAAATAATACAGTAAAGTCCCCATTCAATCAACCAGAAACTCAAACAACTGGCAAAAAAATGAGGAAATAAATAAATATAATTTTCAGAAATAGGTAGGAATAAAGTTTTGAATAACAGTTTAAATAAAATTTCTCCGAAGCCACACACAAACCCTTAGGAGCAAGCATTCAGTCAGTGGAGTGGCCTAGTCGTGCCCCGCCCTCAGTAGCTGTTTGAATAAAATTTCAATAAAGTTGTGTTTGAATAAAATGGGGGCTTCCAGAATGAAGAGCTGGCCAATGCTGCTCACCGCTGTGGCGACTCTCGCAAAGTGTCTCATTGTCCCTGTCTGGTTTGAGTCTATATCTTTATTAGTATTTGATATATTTATCTGTAAGCTTGTGAGAGAGGATTAATTATGGCTAGTGTAGTGGTTAGAGCAACACTGTTACAGGGCCAGTAATCAGTGTTCAAATTTAAACTTAAATTTTTAAAATCATGGGAATTACTTGATTAAAAGTGAACTTCACATAATTAGAGACTACAATACTGATTGTTTTCAAATTACTTTACATTTTGTTTTTTTTTGTCCTTTAAATGGTGTATTAGGTAGACGTTGTAAGAGTAACCTGCAATTAACTGGAAAATTTGCATTTCCGGCATCCACAATCCCTTTAGGTGCTGCACAACGTGGATTTGACTGTATTTATAATGCTTATTCTTATCAAAACCCGGTCGACCCATTGCAAAATCCCTATCTCACCCATGACTTCTTCCAAGTCCCAATCTTCCTCCCTGAGAAAAATGACACCATTGTATTATCCCTGCCTTCACAAGCTCCATTCACTGATTAGATATTTGATCATGAAATTCTCTTCCTCAAATTGGTATTCTTTTCAATCTCTGTCTTTTGATTTAATTGATCCTGTGCCAACTTGCGTGTTACTTTCACGGTAATCTAGAGCTTGCACTACTTTGAGCACAGTAGCATGGTGGTTAGCACAGTGCGATTACAGAGCAAGTGACCCAGGAGTCACTGAGGAATTTGCACACTCTGCCCAGGACCACACAGGCTTCCTCCGTTTGTTCCGATGACCTCCTACATTCCAAAGACATTCAGGTGAGTAGGGTAATTGGTCACATGGGTGTAATTGAGCGGAGTGGGGTTGTTGGGCCAGAAGGGACATTTTTCTCTGCTGTATCTCCATGAAACTCACTGACATTATCCTGCGCTCAGCAAGGAGACATTTGGCATTCCTGGAATATGTTCCTTGTTTCTCATTTCCACCATTTAGTGTCTTCTGCCAAACATCCCCATCACCAACCTCCTGATATAGAAATAGGTTTAAACTTACATTCCTTGGCTTGTTTAAATAATCCAAATGTTATAATAAAAAATATACACAGTAAATATTCTCGTGATACAGACATTAAAATTATTGGAAGATTTTGAAGCGTTTCTGCAGGCAACATAATTAAGTCACAGACAATATCACAAATATCTATGAGAATCTTCAAAAGTTCACACACGTTTCTAGAAGAATGAGAAATATGTCACTTTGTTTGGATGAGGCAGTCATTGCAATTTCAGAAATTCTCATTCCCCTCTCTTTCTTTGCTTAGACTGGTGTTGGTCACCTTAAGGCCAATAATGTCTATAACACTTGAAGTTAATTAAGTCACAAACACAACTCACACTGCAATTTCATTATTGTGTAATCAAAGGAAATGTCATTGTTGTTTGGGCTTCATATATTTTTGGAATAAAGGACACAGGACAGAAATATAACTCAATAAAGCTTCTTAAGAATCCAGATTCAAATGCTACGCGCGCACACACACACACACACACACACACACACCCACACACACACACACACACACACACACACACACATGCACACAGGCACACATGCATGCACACACACATGCACACATGCGCACAGGGACACGCACACATGCACGTGCGCGCACACACACACACACACACACACACACACACACACACACACACACACAGACACACACACACACATGCGCACACACACACACACACACACACACACACACACCCACACACACCCACACACACACATGCATGCACACACACATGCACACATGCGCACAGGGACACGCACACATGCACGTGCGCACACACACACACCCACACACACACACACACCCACCCACACACACACACACACACACACACACACACACACACACACACACACACACACACACACACTGTAGAACTCCCTTGGTAAAGTCAGATCAGCAAAAGTAGATAAATTTATATCTTCCATTCAATAATTTGGTCTGTAATGAAGTAGAATTTTAAAAATGAATGGATCAATATTAATTTGAAATATGAGCATTAACCAGAATGACTCCACATGAAGGGAAAGATTCGAACCCGACCGCCTTACACTGACAATTAAGGTCTGCAATGGTAATGTGTTCATATTATGTCTTCTTACCTCAAACCAAGATTTCAGATCTATTGTCAGAGCACATACATAACATCACATACAACCCTGAAATACTTTTTTTTTCCTGTGAGTGAGGCAGAATTACCACTTAG
Source organism: Narcine bancroftii (assembly GCF_036971445.1). Classification (NCBI taxonomy): domain Eukaryota; kingdom Metazoa; phylum Chordata; class Chondrichthyes; order Torpediniformes; family Narcinidae; genus Narcine; species Narcine bancroftii. The sequence continues at coordinate 8,838,842 of NC_091477.1, read as the reverse complement.
TTGTAATGCGAAATAAAAACTTTACACATGAAAACAAATAAAGAACCGTAAACAGGTAATGAATATACCCTTTCTAAAAATGAACATTTTAACTATCTTGATTATTTTTAAGTATTTTAGTATGATTCTTCTGTCACCTGATGCAACTTACATGTCAGAACACACAACATCTCTGAGGACTGGAATAATTTCTCTAAGACGTTTAGGTGAAAGGGTTTATGGAAAAGGATTGAAACAATTATTTGAGAAATGAAAGAATAAATATGGATTTATTGTCATATACATAAGTACAATGACCTGTTGCATTGCAAGTCTTACTGCAGCTTCCCAGTTATATGAAACATATAAACACGAATGAAGTAGAATTAACATGAAGAGATCAAAGATAATAAATATAAAAAGTTAACAGAAAATAAATAATAAATGCCATTAATAAATATTCACAAGAATATGTTTCTTCATTTCTGATGAATTTATAAAACTTTTAAAGACATGGATTACCTTTCTCACAAAATGATCTCACACTCAACATTTGGGGCTAGTAGGTGATTATGGATGTCAGTCTGGTTTGACAGCAGGACATCGAGGACCATCACGCTGAGCCCCGATGCAACTCAAGGCTGTGTGCTCAGTCCACTCCTGTTCACTTTACTGACTCGTGACTGCAACACCAGACCCAGTTCCAACAGACTTGAAGATGATGCAACAATCGTTGGCCTCATCAACCTCATCAATGTGCCGAAATACAGAGAAGAGGTGAAAAAGTTCATGAAATGGTGTTAATAACAACCTGAGCTTTAATGTGGACATGTCAAGGGAGGACTTCAGGGAGACCAGAGATGACCACAAACTCAGTAGGTGTGAGAATGGAGAGCGCCAACTTCCTCAGAGTCAACTTTAGAAGTGATGTATCTTGGACACATAACATTTCCTCACTTGTCATGAAGGCTCAACAATGACTGAGATGACTGAGGTGGGCAAAGCTACCGGCCACCATTCCTTTAACTTTCTATCAGAGCTCTATCGAGAGTGTCCTGGATGCCTGCATCACAATGTGGTGCAGTTGATTTAGGGAATAAGATCGGAGATCAAACCACCATGAAGTTGACTTTTTATTATTCACAAGACACATTCTTCAACTCCCCAAACACCACCCAGCCAAACTCCTCTGACCTTCTCTTTGGGTCACTGCCACACGGGTGATCCTGACATTCTCACTTTCCTCCTCCCGCAACTGAGATTCATCACCCGTACACTGTTGCTTAACACAACCATGCATGCGCGCTATTACTCCGGCATGTCACAGTGTTTACATCATCAGTATCGGTTGCCACCACTCCCGACAAAGGTAAATGTGCAACCGCGACACTCTCCCTCCATTGATGGGATTAGCCAGGATAGTTGTTTAAAGAGGGCTCACAAAATCAGTGATGATTCCTACCAGGATCTTCCAGTTATTCCCATCAGTAAAAAAGATACAGAAGTTTTAGAGCCAGAACCACCAGGCTGAGGAACAGCATCTTTGCACAGGTAGTGAATAACTGCTAAAACAAATCTCCATGACTCTACTATACATTAATAATATGAATGTACTGTCTACATCTATGTTGTGTTTTACAGTATTCTGCACTGAGGACCAGAGAACGCTGCTCCTTCGGGTTGTACTTGCACAATTGGATGTCAAATAAACTTGAACTTGATTGAATGATGCAATGAAATTTTAGGCCCATTTCCTGCAGTGAGTTTGCTTTTGAATCCATGCAAATACAAGGACTTCGCCAGTGGGGAAAGCAGCAGAATTCATTTCTTCTTACCTAGAAACAGAGAACACCAACTCTTGCAACGGTTTGCAGATGATTCTCTTATCCTATAATTTGCTGTTCACTTTGCACATAATGTAATGCCATTTTTTTTCGGAAACCAGTTAAGACCCATTATATTTCAGCTGTTTCCCCAGGCTAGCCTCAACACTTCCTTTTTTTTTGCAGGGAGTGCCTTCTACATTGAAATCTAATCCAATCATTTGAAGATTTATTTTTTGAATAAATCTTTTGCTGGAGTCAGCTCTGTCAGATCATGTGCTCTTGAATTCTATGTGAGGACACTCATGACAGCATAATAGTGTGGAATATGGACAAGTGGAGGGCTTAAATTTAATGACCCCCTGAAAAAGGGAGAACAGATAGCAAAATAAAAGGAACCCTTAATTCACACAAAAATGCTGGAGAAACTCAGCAAATCAAGCAGCGGGCTTTATGTAGCAAAGAAATGTAGCCAACCTTTTGGCCCATTATTCAGGTAGGAGCAAGAAGCAGGCAGGGTGCCTGCATTAAATGGTGAGGGGAAGGGCAGGGGGAGGAGGGAAGAGGTGATTGGTGAATATGGAGGGGAGAGCACAAGAGGAAAACAGCAGAGAAGTGATAGGGAGAGGGTATATGTCTGAATGAGGAGGGAGGGGTGTGTAAAGCTGGAATAATCGGGATGGGGAGAATGGAGAGCGGCCTAATGGAAACCAGAGAAGTTGATGTCAATGCCAGCCGTTGGTGGAATACAGGCATTGTACCAATATTTTGCAGTCAGCTACATGTTCAGCAGTGGTCCTCAGCCAGTGTCAAACATGCTACACATTAGCTTGATGGTTCAGCTCGTGGTATTTTTGTGATCATCTGGCACCAGTGCACCTCTTGAAATTGATTTTAAATGTGGTTGAAGTAAAGACGAACAAGTCATTCTGCAATTGAAGTTAAACCGGATAGAGTGGATGCAAACTAGGAGATCAATTCATTCAGCATCTTGGCTCTGTCCGCTGCAATAGCATGGATCTCCTAGAGCCCACCAATTTCAATTCTCCATTCCATCCCCTTCCAGATATGTCCATCTATGATCTCATGCACTGCTAGTCTGAGACCACCTGCAAATTGGAGGAACAAAATCTTATTTTCCATCTGGGCACCATCCAACCAGATGGCATTAACATCATCCACCAATTTCCATGAGAAACTCCACCATCCATTTTATTTCCCCTGTCTCCTTTCCTCTAGTTCTCTCTCCCTCTCTTCTCTTTTCCCTCTGTCTCCTTTCACAGAGCCAAAATAAATTCTAAGCTTCCCTCTTACCATATCCTATTATCACCTTTGGTCTGTTAGCCTGCACTCCTCCCCCTCCCAGTCTTCCCTTTTCTTTCCCTGACCGTCAATTCAGACACATCTTTTTTCACTCAGACCTTGCAGAATGGCTCAAGCCTGAAACATCGGTAATATATCTTTACCTCCTATGGTAGCTGCACACAAGCCGAGTTCCTCTGGTATTTAGGTGTTTTCAGTTTCACTGTGTATTGGCACGCCCTCCACAACTATCTTCCCACAAAGAAAGAGGATACCTGTAAAGTGCATTAAGCATGAATTGAAATAAATAGTAATTCAAACCTCCAAAGAACTTATCACAAACATTTGATATAACACATCAAGAAAATGCAACACTTATGTCAAAGCCAGATTTATGTAAAGTACACACTGCAATAAAATATATAGGAACCTTTATAGAATAAAGCCACTTTTTTTTGTTGGTGAACTTCTCTTTTCATTATAAATATTAACATTCAGGGAAGTTGTGGGATCTTCACTCTGGTTTCAATAATTCGTGTCATTGAATTCCAACAACAGTGTCATGTTTCTACAAATGGAAGTGTTTCTTATTCCTGACCTTTGGCTGAAGACGTTTATCCATCCACAAAATGTTCAGCTGGAAACTTTAGCTGAGCCAGACTTGGAGCATTGTGTGCAATTCTGGTCACCCTGCTACAGGAAGAATGTCGACAGGGTACAGAAGAAATTTACCAGGATGCTACCTTGATTTGAGAGTATCGAGCTGTAGGAAAGGTTCGACGACCATAAGAGTGTCAGAGGCTAAGAGGAGACCTGATAGAAGTTTACGAAATGGTGAGAGGAATAATTAAAGTAGATAAGCCAGAATCTTTTTATTTCCCCAGTGTGAAGGTATCACAAAACAAAGGGCATGTTTAAGGTCAGGAAAGGGTAAAGATTAAAGAACATTTACAAGGCAAGTTGTTTTTCCACAGAGAGGGGTAGGTGCCTGGAATTGGCTGCCATGGGTAAGGAGAAGCAGATATGACCATATCTGTTTGAAATATGAATATGTGAAGAATAAAGGGGCAATGAATCATGTGTAAACAGTAAAGCTTTGATTGGATTTGGCATCCTGTTCAGTGCAGGCATTATAGAGTCTATGTTCTAAAATATCGGAAAATCAGCATGTAATCCAATTGTTTGGACACAAGTGAATATCAAAATCAGAATCAGAATTTATTGTCATGAGAAAGTCATGAAGTTTGGTGTTTTGCGGTAGCACCATAGTGCAAACATTCATATTATAACCATCTTCCAACAATATTATTAAAAATAAAAATATTAGTGCACAAAAAGTAAGGCAGAGTCTTTACTTCATTGACTATTCAGGCATCTGATGGCAGTGGGGAAGAAGCCGTCCTTATGCCACTGAGGGCTTGTCTTTAGGCTCCTTTACCTTTACCCCAATAGTAGCAGAGTGAAGAGGGTGTGGCCTGAGTGGTGGGGAACTTTGAGGATAGTGGCTCCTATTTTATGACACAGCCTCATGTAGATGTCCTCGATAGAGCGAAACCATCGTGCTTGTGATGTCACAGGCCGACTTAACAACCCTCTGGAGCTTATTCTTGTCCTGACACTTGGTGCCTCCATAACCGTGATACATCCAGCCAGAATACTCTCCACGGTACACCTGTAGAAGTTTACGAGAGTCTTCGGTGACATACAGAATCTCTTCAGATACTTCACAAAATATAGCCACTGACAAGGCTTCTTTGTGATTGCATCAGCATGGAGGCTCCAGGATGGATCCTCGGAGATGTTGACACCCAGGAATTTGAAGTTCTTGCCCTTTCTATGCTTCTAACAACATACATCTTTCACCACTCTCCTGGCAGTTCATCCAAAATATATTCACTAATGTTACCAAATCTTAATTCTTCAATGTAAAACTAAGTGACTGAAGCATTCATAAATCGACACATTTATTGATATGGATTATACGTGTTCTATGAAATAAGATCGAATGACTAAAGTCATTAATCGAGCTAATTGCAACCCTATTGTTAAGTGAGGCGAGAGCTCAAAGATAATTTTAAGGTAATTTCATTGATTTTAAACTTTTCCTCACTCTTCACATATACATTTTTGTATGTCTCTTTCAAACAAGGAAGATCGAAGAGATTCATTTTATATTGCCCCTGTTACTTTTGCATTAATGATGGTTAATCAGATGATAGAGCCATTGTTAGCAAACCATGCATTGCTAATTTTCTTCAGACAATTTGTCACTGCTGGTATAGGTAAAGATAAACTATTTAAATGAATCTGGAAGATTTGATTGCTTAAATTTCCTTATTCTCTACTGTGGTAGCAAGGCATTTTGCATCAGCATTATACTTGTATAAGAGAGGAAGGTTAAGAGGAAACATCAGGGGTATGTATTTTTAAACAGAGAGTTGTGGGTCTCTTAGGCAGATGGATGAAAGAAAATGAGAGGGTTATGAGATGGGGGTCTTTTTTTGGTAGGTTTATATAGGTCGGCAGAACATCGTGGGTTGAACGTCCTGTACTGTGCAGTATGTTCTATGTTCTATTACAAGAGATAAAGAAACAGGTTTTTTTTTAAATTGTCATCCTATTCTACGTTATAGTGAATAAATTCGCCAATAAAAGTGAAATATGGGTCCTTTTAATATCCAGTTAAGTCAACGCATGGGATCTGATGGAACAGCTCACCAAAAGGCGGCACCTCTAACTGTTCAGCACACACCTGATGATGGTCCCAGACCCAAAGTTCTGGTTACTCTTTACTTCCTATGGATGCTGCATGGCCTGCTGAGTTTTTTTCCAGCACTTTTGCATGCAGTACTTCCCTCAGACTGGAAGGCTTAGGTTCATACATTCAAGCCTCTCGATAAACTTTTGTGATGTTCTGACTTGTAGCACTCCAAACTGAATAGAAGCTGACAAAATTTTACGTTAACCCATATGACGAAAGATGTAAGAGGAGAGGCATAAATTTTGAGAAGCATCTTAAAGAAAAACAGAGAAGACAGAAGAGATTTGGGAAATGGAATTTCTGACTGGATTCTTTCAATGGTCAGAGGCCAAAATAAAATGGGCTTATAAACATGCATTGCATTTTGATAAGGATTAATATTTAATTAATTAACATGGTCCCTTGTTGGCTTTCTAAGAAAAAAAATGACCGTACAACTCTGATTATCTGAAATCAGATTCTCTGAAATCCTCATTTATCCAAAAAATGTTTTTAATTTCAGATAAATAAGAATATCTGAAACAGATCAGAAATCCTCATTTATCCAATTTTTTTTTGAGCCGAACTGACTGGGACCTTGGACTCATGACAAGAGTGGGGCCTCTTTGGGAGGGGCCAGTGATCAGCGGAGGCCAGCATTTTTTTGGTGAGAATTAAACATAATTTTAATGCCTTAAATGCCTTCCCTTGTTGTTTGCTGTTGTTGAAATGACTGTTCCAAGTGGAGTTGCTGTTGCTACTGGGCTGTTTATAAAAAAATGACCAGTTCTCTGAAGAAAATGTAGGCCCGGTCCCAACCATTTCAGAAAATCGGAGTTGCACTGTACATGTAATTATGACATCTTTATTACTGGCATATGATTAATTAAAAAAAATACAACTTTGTGCATTTTAATTCTATAAATGATGATCGAAAGAATGCCTCAAAGTTCCGGCAGTGGCTGAGGTTTATTAACAGTGATCCATGTTATTAATTGTCACATTCTACTGGAGCAAGAAACAAATATGCTGTTCGACCCGAGTCTTATCATTCACTTTTACTTAAACTCACTTCCTTTCACGTTGCAGGTGTCACTCTCTTTTACAGCTGTCACTCTCCCCCGACACATCATCTCTGCCACAATAGCTGCCAATCATTCCTCATTCGTCACAGTGCATTGTCAACTTGCATTAGGTCATGGAGGGTGTCTACAATGTGATTGTTAGGAACAACAGGTGTACTGGTGCTTTTTCCCTTCACACACCCGGCTGCCAATTCGCACGAGGCATCAATTCCCTTCCTCACCTCCCTTCCAGCCACCCGTAACTTATAATGAATTCACACAACTGGCAGCCAGTGGGAATATAATTATTTTCCAGTCCAGTATCCTTCATTAGATCCCCACCAGATCCAATCACCAGCCAAACAATCAGTAATAATGCTCATCCCCTATTTAACAATGAATAGATCAAATCAAATTATTACATTCCACTTTTTATTGGATTTTTTTGACATTTACTTTCCTTAATACATAAAACATTTATATGCAGTCCACCCATCAAGAGTTGGTGCAAGAACTGCGAGTGGGATGCAAATGTTGACTGTGCGAAGAGCATACCACATTTGTAGGGCTTTGCATTTCTGAAAAAAGCCACAATATTATCACCTTCTCAGACTAGTCACACCAGTCAAAAGGTTGGCTTCCTGAAAATAAATTCGGGATTATGATAGACAACTTCAAGGACGATTTCAGATTTACTGCATTAACTGAACTCCTATTGAATTTAGCATGTTTAATGGCTGACACATCACAATAGTTCAACTGACCTAAAATAGTTTGTTGTTGATTCTCATTTATCCTCAGCATCTGGTGCCTTTCAGGTCAGTGTCCAACAATAGTGGGCCAGCATTGATGGATACTAGATGCCCTGATACCACTTTTCCATGGGCGCAATGCCCTGGCGAAACCTTCCACCATGTTCATCACTGATTGCACCATGATCAGCAGGGAAAAAAACGTACGAATGCGTAACATTAATTATCAATGCCACGTTTCACTTCATTGCTTTGTAACTTGAAGTAGACTTTAACAGGAAATCAGAAAAATAGCTTATATCAAAAAAGCCGTACATGATAGGAAAATGTTATGTTGGTTTTCACGATCAGCAGTCCAGAATCCATAAAATACACCCAAAGGTGTTCAGGAAGCAAATCGTGACTGTCCAGTGTACTTAGTCACTGTATGAGTCAACTATCATCAAATCCAACATCTTGAAGCCAGAGGAGTCACAAACATGACACCAGTAAGGTCATCTCAATGTACAAACAATGAGCTATTGGTGGGACTCAGGGGGTCAGGCAGCATCCTTGGATATAAATGATCAGTCAACATTTTGGGTCAGGACCTTAATCAAGTGTTCATAAAGGGTTCTGACTCGAAATGTTTGTTCAAGGTTCCAGCATCAGCTGTGTTTCTCTGGGCTGTCTGTATGTGTTGAATCAACAATCATACAAATTGGTACAGGAATAATTCATCCAGCCCTTCAAGACTATCCTATCTTTCAGTAGGGTCATGAATAATCTGCATCAGACCTCAACTTCCCTTTTCTACCAGTTTCATTAACCTTCAGTTCCCTGATCTTTCAGAAAATGATCTACCTCCACTTTAGACATCTCCAGTGAGGATTAGTAAGACCATATTCTCCATCATATCCATCAGTATCGGAGTACCAGAGGACTGTGTTCTACTCGCCATTTAATTACAACTGTGTAGCTTGGTAGGAGAACAGCATTACCTACAAATTAACTGATATTACCACTGTAGTGCACAGTATAAAAAGGGACAATCGGTCAGTGTACAGGAAGGGAAATTGGAAACTTGCTGAATGGTGCACCAACAACAAACTTGCACTCAATGTCACCAAAAACAAGGAATTTGTTGTTGAATTCAGGAAGGGAAAAACAGAGGTGTGCAATCCAGGGAGAGGGTGAACAAATTTAAGTGCTTGGGAGTTATTATCTCGGAAGATCTTTCCTGGACCCAACACACTAATGGCATCATGAAGAAAGCATGTCAGTACCTCTACTTCCTTAGGAGTTTGCAGAGGTTTGGTATGATGTCAGAAATCTACAAATATGTGATGGAAATTGTGCTGACCAACTGGGGACACCAATACCACTGAGCATAAAGTCCTGCAAAAAGTAATGAACAGAGCCCAGGACATCACAGGCAAAACCCTCCCCACAATCAAGAACATCTACAGGGAACGCTGCTATTGGAGAAAGGCAGAATCTTCAAAGATCTAAATCATCCAGCACACATTCTGTTCCATTTTCCTGTGTGGTTTTGTGCTGTTACAGACAAAGCATGACTGTATCTCCTTGTTGATGACACTTGTCATTCTAGGCCAGTAAACTATGCTTCTTGCTCTCTGTTCAGTAGCTTCTGCACCAAGATGCCCTCTGTGCATAATGTTGAATTTGTAGTGACCCAGGAGTGGCAGCTTTCTGGCCTTTCATGTCAGTTTGTGTCTGAAAGGAAAATGAGGAGGAACAGCTATGCTGTTTGCTGTACCATTCATGTCTGAGAACAGTGCTGAGAGTCTGCAGGGTTGTGTCATCTGCTGTGTGCCTCTTTAACTCCTCCAAGTGAGAAGAGGATATGTAGTTGACTGTCATCACGTCAAAGTTGTCTTCTTCATCAGCTTGGTGAACTGTAGAACACCTGGGAGCTCGAGACAGAGTGTCAGCCAGGTACATTTGTTTTTTGCTTTAATACACAAGAGTGATACTGTACTTTTGAAGTTGTAACATTAGCTTTTGTAGTCTCATCGGTGCTGCATATACAGGTTTCTTCAGTATAATGCCTGGTGGTATGTTTCTATGGTCACCGGCTTGCCGATAATATAATCATGGAATTTTTAACATGTGAAAACCACTGCCAACAGCTCTTTTTTGATCTGAGCATATCTGGTTTCCACGTCAGTTAATCTTTGTGAAGCATAGGCTGCAGGTTTTCCTTCCTGAAAATAGGTTGCACCTTGTCTATACTGTGAAGAATCACTTGTAATGTCACTAGCTTACTGACGTTGTAATAAGACAGATCCAATGGGCAGGACATGTGCTTCTTTCGTGCTTCGAAAGCATTTTGCTGCTGCTCAGGCCAAGTCCATTCATTGTCCTTGTGTAGCAGTTGTCGCAGTGGAGCCGTCAGCTGATTGGAGTTTGGAATAAGTTTTCCAAGATAGTTGAGCATCCCCAGGAATCTTTGCAGAGCTGGGATATCTCCTGGTACTGACATTTCACTAATTGCTTTTGGTTTGGAGAGGTCAGCTTTAAGGCTTTCACTTGTGAAAATGTGACCAACATAGCTGACCTGGTGTAGAGCACGTCGAAAGAACCAAAGACTTGTTCATCTTTTATTAACTAAAAGACTGGAGCATATAACAAGTAGGTCAACCAGTCCAGAATGACCTGGTCTGGCTAGGAGCAATCCTTTAAGATCTGCCAGTAGGTGTGGCTACACTCTCAGCTAATCACAGTCACCCTACACTACCATCTGTACATATACACATTGGTGATAGAATCTGTACCCTCACACCTGGTTCAGCCGGAATCTGCACTTGAGGGGATTAAACCTCAAGTTCACCTCTCTGACACAGTTGAGCACTTTTTCTAAAGTTGGCATCGTGTTCTTCCACGTTTTTTTCCTCCAATAATTATGTTGTCGACTATGATTGCACAGGAATATCCAGCAAAAAATCTGTTCCGTGGAGCGCTGGAACACTTCACTGGCAGAGTTGAGTCCGAATGACATCTGTAGAAATCTGTAGTGACCAAAACAAGTGCTGAAGGCAGTTAGCAAAGACGACTTGTGGTCAAGTGAAATCTGCCAAAAGGAGTTCCTCGCATATAAGACCGAAAACATAGTTGTATTCAACATTTGTGCGGCCACTTCTTCCACAGGATATAAAAGGTGATGTGGCCTATTCAGAGCAGTGTTCATATCTCTTGGATTGATGCATATTCTGATTTCTTGTTTGTCCTTTTTGTTGACGGCATCCATGGAAGATACCCCCACAGTTGGCTCAGAACCCAGAGTGATGACACCCAATTCCTACATCCTTCATAGCCACAGGGCTGTGATGTACAGGATGAACAACTGGTCTCACTTCTGGGTCAAGTCTCATGAAATAGGTTACAGATAGCTTTACAAACTCACCAGAAAAAAGATCACTGTATTTGGCATGAACTTGATGTGACAGATTATCTTCGGTGGGGCTTAATTGGTGAACATCTTTGCTGAATGAGACCAACTCCATTTGAATGCATATACGTAGCCCTGGCAGTGGCAGAATGTCCTCATGAACAACAAGAAATGGCAATGTGTCTTGGTGTCCCTCTAGGTAGCACTGCAACTTAACCCATACCAACCTTTTGGATTTTTCTACCCCCATGTGCAATAAGGCTCATGGATGTAATGCATGTTCTTCACTCTATACTTGCTCAAATGCCTTTTTTGACAAGACATTACACAGTGCCTGTGCCAAATTTCATTTTAACTGCAGTGCCATTAACTTGCACAGAGACAAAAGCTTCATCATTTTCTTCTATCTGTGCATTAGTTGAATCAACAGCCATTTGCAGAGTTATACCTTCGACATAGCATGCCTCATCTGCATCGCTATCAGCTTGGTCTGGTTCTATCTGGTGAACAATTCTCTTAGGTCTTCACCTATTGTAGGTCTGTTTTTTTGGACGATGTGTTTTTTTAAATGATTCCATTTGCTATAGGCATGGCCCTGTTGACCGAAAGCTGGACATTAGTCTCTTTTAACTGCATGATCACCTCCACATTTATTGTACTCTGCAATTAACTGTGAAACAATTTTTTTTCTGGCTGATTCTTCATTTTTGTCTCATACATTTGTTTTCTCATTAACCCAGACTGGACTGCAGCAACATTTTTGACTGAGTGCTGTGGAGAAGCCCATGTGTTTTGTGGTCTTCTGTAATCTCATGAATTTGACAGATGGAGATAGCCTTAGCTAACGTCAAAGTACTATCACACAGTAGCACCTTTCTCATACTGTCCTTATTAATACCACTGACTATATCTCTAACAAGTTCCTCACAGAGAACTCCAAAACTGCAGCTTTTTCTTTTGATTCTTAAATCACTGACGTATGAGTCAATTGTCTCACCAAATTTCTAATTTTGTGTGTTGAACTTGTGTCTTTCTATAAAAACGTTGCTTTAAGGGTGGCACATGTCTCTAAGTTTTCCCTTGAGGCATTTTCTCTTTGGATTCCGTGGGAACGAGATTTGGTCCTCTCTCGCCAAGATCCCTCACTTCTCCCATGTGCACGTGAGACCATTCACGTTCAATGGCCTCCAGTCCCGCTAGATTGAGGAGAATGTATGCTCGAGTATGGGCTGGCTTGTCAGAGTGTGCTACCGCAACGAACCTATCATATTCCAGTTCAAAGATCCACCAGTTTTCAGCAAAGCTACCGTCAAAGTCAAGTGGGTCAGACCTATGGAATCCATTCACCATATTCACTGTTTAGCTGTGCTGTTGTGGCTGGGTTAGTTTTCCTCGCTCAAAATAACAAATCCCAGATGAAAAGCATGAACTTTGATAAGTCAGAGACCATCCCACTTCTGACACCGTGTAGTGAGTTTAGATAAATGAAACCAAGTGGATTAACTTCAAACATCATTTATTAACTATATAAATATATATATATATATATATATATATATAAGTAACAGAACACAGCCACTGGCGTGCACCAGCATAAAGAAGACCCCAGAACCCCAGTAACCCAGATATACAGGATACGAACATGGTGATTGATCTACAATATCTGTCTATGGCCTCATGGTGGATGTGGGTTTAATTTCAACATTTAACTGAAACTTGGATAGGTAAGGGATGTGAGGGGCATGGGGAGGTGGGGGTTAAGGTCCACGTGCAGGTCAAAGGAACATGGCGAGAAATAGCTTGGCATAGTCTAGTTGGGCTGAAAGGTCTGTTTCTGTGCTGTAATATTCTTTGGAATTGGAATTGAATTCATTATTTCTCTGTTGGGAGCATAGACAGGAAAAAGATGAAGCAGTCAAACAGAGAACTTCATCAAACATGGATTTTCTTCAACAGAAAAATCCTTTGCTTTTCTGACAAGGCATTCTTCCTGACAGATGTGTAAACTCAACAATTAAATTATATCAACAAGGAAATCTCAGCTGCTGCAAAAAAAATGAAACAGACTATTTTCAAATTATGTACATTTAAGAACAAAACCTTTTGTGCTGAAGATACTTAATGAGTGAATCTTGATGGATACCTGATACATTTCTGTGGTGCCTTATTATATCATAGCATGTCTGCACATGTCACAAGGCAGCAATATGTTAACATATTCAACTCTGCACAAAATTTAGGCATCCTTCTTGATGTAGGTAGTGGACACAGCCCAGGCAAAACCCTCCCCACTGTCGAGAACATCTACATGAAATGCTGCCATCCGAGAGCAGCAGGAATCATCGATCAACTGAAGCTCTGTTCTCGCTGCTGCCATTTGGAAAGAGGTCCAGCTACCACAAGACTCGCACCACTAGGTTCAGGAACAGCTGCTCCCCCTCCACCATCAGACTCCTCAACAACAAACTCAATCAGGGACTCATTTAAGGACTCTGACTTGTGGACTTTATTAATTTTTTTAAAAATTCCATATGGTACAGTCAGTTTGTTCATATTTTGTTATCAGTTTACAGTCCTTTATTTGTTTGCATGTGTACATTGTGTACAGTTTTATTTTGCTCTACAATAAGTGGTAATTCAGCCTCACCCTCAGGAAAAGAGAGTCTCAGGGTAGTATGTGATATCATGTATGTACTCTGACAATAAATTGAAATCTAAATGAAGGATTGCATTCAACTCAATTTTTGTCACCAGCTGGCTTGTCACTTTGCCCATTGATGGATGGAAACATCAGAAAGGAAATCCCAGGGATTAACAGTGGCAATGACATTTATCTTAAATAATGACCCAATGCAGCATATGTATGATGCACTATCAATAAATTCAAAGACTAGAAGGGACCTGACTGATAGCAACTCATGTTGCTGACCCAAGACCCAAGCTTGTTCTATGGCGTTACTGCCTTTATTAGGGGAACCAAGGGGGAGGAGGCACAGGTACAACCAGCCATACACATACCAACAATGGTTCCACTTCCACATTTCAAAATATATCTACATGTAATTGATAAAAGATCCAACGAATATATGCACAATATTCCTCCCATTGGTAGCAACATAACGAAGATCAGGTCAACTGTTTGGTTAATGTTGGCTCAGGAGAAAAAAAAACATTGATAAACCCCTGACATAATACCTTCACTGTATTATCTTGATCACAGGACCAATTTCAGAAAATTCCAATTGTCTGACATACCTGAAGTAAACTCTGGTTTATAAACAGAGGTAAGAAACTTCACAGCATGAACAACAAGTGGATGATGTAAGGAATATTGTCAGATTCTGCTTGGATTAATGAATTCAACTGTATGACTTTTCTCAACTCTTATTGCCTTGCGAAATAGCTTCCTACTACTGTCCTCAATTATCCAGGTATTTTGTGTAAATTGGGCATAACTCACTTTGTTATTATGGCACAGAAGGTGATCATTCAACCCTTTGGGATCATGATCTTGATTTTATTTGCCACTTATCTACACCAAGTGATATTTGCAATGGATAATTAACCTTCCAACACATCTCTAGGATATGGGAGAAATCTCGCACAGTCACATGAGATCATGCAAAATCCACGCAGGAAACATCCAAAGGAAAGTGATGCCACAGGTAGATAGGGTCATAAAGAGAGCTTTTGGAACGTTGGCCTTCACAAATCAAAGCATTGAGAATGGAAAACACAGACTTACTGGAGGAACTCAGCGGGTCTCGCAGCAACCATAAGGGGTAAAGATGTTTCTGGTCTGAGCCCTTCTTCAAGGATTGAATATGGGAGTTAGGAAGTTATGGTGAAGTTGCTTAAAAGATTGGTGAGGCCAAATTTGGAGTCCAGGCAGTTCCAGGATTATGAACAAATTCCATTACCTGGGTCTATCCATAAGCCACATTTTTATGTAAGGCAGAACAGGTATTTATGGTTATTGTTTAGCATCCATGAGGTATCATTATGGGCTTGCACCAAATGAGGAATGGCCTGTCCATAAGTACAAGTTGTTTGTAACCTGGACATTCATAATCTAGGGACTGTCTGTATTGTGTGTTTTGGTTACCTAACTATAGGAAAGACCTCAAAAAGATTGGAAGAGTACAGAGAAGATTTACTAGGATGTTGTCAAGACTTGATGAACTGAAGATTAAACAGATTAGGAGGTGTAGAGATAGAGTAAATAAAAGCAGCCTTTTTCCACTGAAGTTAGGTGAGACAAGAACTAGAGAATATGGGTTATGGGTGAAAGGTGAGATGTTTGGGGGAATATTAATGGGGAATTCTTCACACAGTAAGTGATGAGAGTGTGGAATGAGTTGCCAGTTGAAGAGGTGAATGCAGGCTCAATTTCGACATTTAAAAAAATTTGGATAGGTACATGGACATGAGGAGTATGGAGTGACTAAACAAAATAACGGGTCAGCACAGACTAAATCAGCTGAAGGGCTTGTTTCTGTGCTATAATGTCCCATGGTTCTATGGAAAGCATCAAACCCAAGTCCATGGAGGAATCAGGCAGAAATGCTGGCCACTGCACAACCAAAGCCACCCAAGGGATCATTGTTATGCTTCATGCAGGCTTTTTGTAGGTGGGAGAAGTGGCAGAAATGAACCATCAGGAGGTTGCGTAGGTTGACATGTCACAATTATGAAGAGAAGCCAGTCTAGCCGTTTCCTGTGGAGTAGACAGAATTGAAGGTGGGTATGAAAGAGGTGTGCAAGATTATGAGGGACATAGATAGAGCAGTCAGAAGGAAACAGTTTTCTATGGCTGAGGCGCCAAATACCTGAGAATAGCTTTAGGGTGAGGAATAAGTTGTTTAGTGGGATACAAGGAGGATACAATAGGGCAGAAATGTTTGCTATGGTCTCTGTTTTCAGACAGAGAAACAGGCAGAACCAAACATTTAGGTGTTTTCTACACCTAAAATATTTTTTTCACCTAGTGGACGGATGGTTTAGAATACAGTGCCTGAGAGTGTACGTAGGCAGATACCCTCACAATGTTTCAGAAGTATGTAAACAAGCTCTTACATCACCAAGGCATAGATGGCTCTGGACCAAATGCTGATAAATGGGATCAGGAAAGATGGATCTATGATAACAACATGACTATAGTCTTATGGAGAAGAAATAAGCTATTTGACCCCACCATTTAATCAGGACCTGACCCTTTTTCCCACTGCCATGCCTTCTCCCCATATGATAGATAGAAGGACCTATTTTTCTACTGAATGATATTGTGAATCTGGCTCTGAATTCATGTTCAATATGTGTAAATAGCTGTTACTTGGTTGATGACTTCATCTTGCAATGTTGCAGTTCTGAGATTTAGATTTGGTGCCTGTTATATTCATTTTATGCCTGACAAATGAATTGTTTGTCAGACCACATAAACTGCCAACATATTACAGGATATATAATCATTCAACTATTATTCATTGGATTTCAGTTTGCCAGCATTTCTCCGGCTGGAAGCAGGTCAGAGTGGAATAGCACTGCAAAAATCAATGGGGTCATTGTAACTTTTCACCTCACTTTGTCGGGGGGGAGATCGCTTCTGAATATATTTAGCAAGAGCCCTGAATAGTTCAGAAGTAAACTTAAAGAAATATGAATGCCTTTGAAACTTAGTAAAGGAGAAACTAACCCCGCTAATTTGAGGATCTAAATTTTTTCTTGTTAAAAGAGAGGACAGGAACATTATTTAATTTGTCCTTGCACAGCCAAAAGAAGATGAGACTGAAGAATGAGGGAATTGGATGCATGCTTAAAATAAAAAGGAAGTGTCACATCGATGGGAAACAAACAATGGATTGTGACCGATTGGATGTTTAATTACTGTGAGCTAGCATTGGCACAATGGGTTGAATAGCCTCCCTCTGTAACACTTCTTTCTTGTTCATCTGTCAGGGTTAATGGCTAGCAAAATCTTGGAATCTAAGAATCTTTTGAATGTCCCTATTATACCAGCCTCCACCACCATCCCCAGCCACCCACCACACTCAAAAAAACTCTCAACTCTGACATCTCCCCTCAACTTTCCTCCACTCACCTTAATCAGATATCCAGAAGAGCAAGGTGATGTGCCTCAATGGCTACCAGCCAGTGCACCTGCGCCTATCACGATGGAGCTTTGCAAGTTTGATTATGGAGCAAATCAATTCTTGTCTTGTGAAGGACATGAGCTCACTTCACTTTATCTGTCATCACAACAGGTCACGGCAGATGGCAGGAACATCTTCGTGAAACTGTTGTTCATTGTCTGAACATTGGTGTTTAATATTACCATTCCAACACAACTAATATCAAATACTGGGATCTAGAACTCCTCTCATTCCTCTGCAACTCAATCCTTGATTTTCTCATCACAGGCCCAATCAGTGTGGATTGGCACATTACCTCCTTGATGACCATCAACACGAAGCCACCTTAGGGCTGGGCGTTTAGTTATTTGCTCTAAATTCATAATTGCCAAGTTTGACTGAACCACAGCATATAATTGTTGATGATACCACCATTGTGGGCAAAGTAACAGGTTATGATGAGTCAGATGGAGATTGAGAATCTAGGATGTCTGGTGCCATTGAAGCAATCTTGCTCTTAATGTCAGCAAAACCAAAAGAAAGGAGAGGCTGAGTAACCACACACTTGTCTTCATTGGCTGATAGTGGAGGGTTGTTTTACAGATTGGAGATTTGCGACCAATGGAGATCCAGAAGCATCCATGCTGGGACACTGCTGTTTATCTCACTTAAATGAGAAGCTGGACAGGGTGTGGAAAAGATCCAGAAGGATGTTTCTGGGATGAGTGAGCTTGAATTCAGAGGGTCTGGTTAGACTGACACTATTTTCCATGGAGCAAAAGAAGCGTAGTTGTGACCTTAGAGGTTTATAAAAATCATGAAGGGAATTGTCATAGCCTTAACCCAGGATAGGAAATCTACAATGGGACAACATAGTTCTTAATGCGAGAGAAGAAACAGGAATCTCAACTTTCGCAAGTGGGGTTTCAAATCCTGGGCAGTCTGTAAGGAGTTTGTACATTCTCCCCATGTCTGTGTGGGTTTTCCCTGGGGCCTCCCACCAGTCAAAAAGGTGGTGCATTTAATTGGGTGTAAATTGGGCGGGAACAGACTCATGGACCAAAATGACCTGTTACCGTGCAGAATGTCCTAAATTTGAAAAAAGGAAATGACAAATTCTGAAAACATGAAAAACAAATTTAGGATGATGAGGTCTCTCCAACCAGAAGGATCTTCATGTATTAAGGAGTTTCAAAATGTTTAGTGAAAATAGTTTCACCCACTCTTCAAGAGAGGAGAAAAAAGTAGTATAATTGAAAAGAGTGTTTTAAAAAAAATTGAGATGTACATTAAACAAAAGATTTCCCACCTGGAAAATAGGTTAGGAATCCTTTCTGTAAAAGTGCAATGGAAAGTTTCTGTTCCTAATGGATACAAGAATGTTCAGGTCATGAAATAAATCTGACCTGCACTGTTGAGGGTTTTGTCCTGAGTTCCATTAGAAGACCATTAGAGAAACAGCTGTAATCTTAGCAACACAATGAGAATTCAAGGTTGCTATTACCCTTTGTCTCTATCTCTTAACTAGCCCTGCAGTCTATCTCACTGAATATGGATTTTGTATTAGATTATTAGGGAAAAGAAGTATTTGTAACAGTACAACATTTTTATGTATGTTCATTCTTAAACAAATTGTCATTTAAACTTTTCACCTGGTTAAGTTTGTATCCTTCCTTACATTTCAAAGTCAAACTTAAGTCAAGACTGGGAAATGTTATAATAGAAAATACAGAACTAAAATTAAATATCATTTATGCTTTGGAGCAATATAATATCTCCTGCAAACATTTGAATTCAATCCTTAGATTTAGATTTAGATTAGAAGAATTGACAAAGAAATGGCAAATGAATATATAATGTTGGGAAGTTTACAGTCATTCACTTTGGTAGAAATAATAAAAGGGCAGATTATTATTTGAAAGGGGAGAAAAGTCAAAATTCAGGGATGCAAAGGGACTTGAGAGTCCTTGTGCAGGATACCCCTAAAGGTTAACCTCCGGATTGAGTCGGTGGCAGAGAAAGTGAATGCAATGTTATCATTTATATCTAGAGGAATAGGATATAAAAGCAGGATCTGGTGAGGCCTCACTTGGAGCATGGCATACAGATTTGGGCCCTTCGTTTAGGAAAGGGTGTGTTGGCTTTAGAGAGGGCTCGGAGAAGATTTACAAGAATAATTCCTGGAATGAGCGATTAACATATGTGAACATTTGACAGCCATTGGAATGTATTCTTTGCAATTTCATAAGAATGAGGGGGGGGGGGAGGGGGGGGAGCTCATTATGGATGTTGAAAGGCCTGGACAGAGTAGATGTAGCAAGGTTCTTTCCCATGGTAGAGCACAACTTCAGTATTGAAGAGAGTCCATTTAAAACAGAGATGAGGAGGAATTTCTTTAGACAGAGAGTGGCAGCTGTAGAGGCAAGGTTGATGGTTGTATTTAAGGCAGAGATTGATAGCTATCCGAATATCCAGGGTATCAAAGGTTACATGGATAAGACAGGGGATTGGGGCTGAGTAGAAGAATGGATTAGTTCATAATGGAATGGTGGAGTGGATTCTATGGAGCGAATGGGCTGGCCATGAATAAGTAGAATGGAAATATATAAAAACAAATATTCAGAGGTGGTCACCCCTTACTAATGTAGTATACGGTTGTGTTTCAGGCTTATGTTTTTCTTAATATTTATTTTATTTCTATGATATTTTAGTAAAATTACTGTGGGGGTTGGATCAGGGAAAGACAAACAGATAATAATTTGAGTTAACAGACTTCATGGCACATGTAACAGCTTGTTTGTTGTTCAATTGAAATACAGAAATAATGGAACATTTACTTAAAGAGACACTGGTTCAATCAACTGGCCATCTGTCATATGACTTATGCTTTTGGGAAATATAAAATAAGAACCAGAATTACTCAAGAAAGTCAGGTTAAATGGTCACTTCTGCTGCACTCCTTGTCAGAGGAGAGAAATCTGCTGGCCATTGTAATACTGATATTTTTTCAAATAATTTTACATTTTGCACTGTCTTCTGTCTTTTAAATGGTGTATTCTTAAAGCAGGTGTATTAGTTAGACATTGGAAGAATGTGTCTCAGTCAATCGGAAAATTTGCACATCTGACATTCGCAAACCTTGTACAATAATAGGGATTTTCCTGTATTGGGGCTGAACTGCTTAATAAGTTCATCCACTTGTAAAATTAACTCTGTCTTTTTCTCCTCACAGAAGCTAATTCATTTGTGGATGTTTCCAGCATTCTCTTTCAAATTTTCAGACAATCTCCTTCTATATTTTATAAATTCAAGATATCCATTTGCTCATAGAATTGCACAACATAGAAACAAGCTCTCAGCCCATCCTCCCTATGTTGATTATCGTGCACATGTATATTAATCTTACTTTCCTGCATTCATTCCATATTTAGGATGATGAAGGATGACAGTGACTTAATAGAGGTATGTATATTAGATTGTGAGAGGCTTAGATAGGGTGGAAAGCCACTTTCATCCTGGGGCAACAAAAGCAAATGCCAAGAGACATCTTGGCTCTTGAAACTACTGAACAATGTTCATCGGCTCTTATACCATACTCTGTGAAGTACAGAAGGATGAGGGGGACCTCATTGATGTATATCAAATGCTGAAAAGACTGGACAGTGTAGATGTGGCAAGTTGGTTCCCTTGATAGGGGAGTCTTGGACAAGAGGGTACAACAGGATTAAAGGGTGACATTTTAAAACAGAGATGCGGAGAAATTTCTTTAGCTAGAGAGTTGTGAGTCTGTAGAACTTGTTGCCACAGGCGGCTGTGGAAGCGAGGACATTGGGTGTATTTAAGGCAGAAATTGACAGCCATTTGATTAGTCAGGGCATCAAGGGTTATGGAGAGAAGGCCAGGGGAGTGGAGCTGAGTGGGAAGATGGATCAGCTTATGACAAAATGGTGGACTGACTCGATGGGGCAATTGGCCTATCTCTAATCCTACATCTTGTGATCAGTTTCAGGTGAGGGGAGGAAAGTTTAGGGGAGATGTCAAGGTATGTTTTTTTATATAGAAAGGTGGGTGGATGGAAGGCATTGTCAGGGCTGGTGGTGCAGGCTGGTACAATAGGGATATTTAAAAGAATTCTACGATAGGCACATCGATGTAAGAATAATAGAGGGTCATGTGTGATATTAATTAAAAATAAGATTATTAAGTCGATTGTTTTAGGATTAAGACTGACTATGTATCAAATTGAATTTTTATGTTTGGTTCTGCCTGTTTCTAAAAAATGTTTGGCTATCTGATTTAGTTTTAGGAATGCAAAGATGGCATGCTGAAATGAAATCCTCTATTACTTTAGAAAAGATCATGTACAGTTTGAGGGATAAATATAATTTTTTGGTAAAAGTATGGAGCCCATATTTAAAAACTCTTGGTATGAAGATTTAATCTCCCGGTCCACTCCGGTGGACGTCTTGGTCTCCACGGCTAAAAACCTGTCTACTGTCCTGAGTGATGATCTCCTTTCTTCTTTCTTAGTAGATGGGTAGGGGAGGAGGGAGGGTGATAGCTGGGTGAATAAGGGAGGTTGGGGGGGGGGGGTTTATTCAATTACATAATGTTTGTATCAATACGTTATAATCAATATTGTATGATTTAATTGTAAATAAAATATATTTAAAAAATGAGATTGCTGTGGAGCAAGTTTGCATAAGTTAGCATCGTGGGCTGACGTACCTTTACTGTTCTTTGTTCTATGTTCTCTCCCTCCATGTGCTGCTCATTCAAGTACCTGTCCAAGTGCCTCTCCAGTGTTCCTGCTCCTGCCTCCACCCAGTGGCATCACAAGGGTTGGTGTCATCTGGTGTGGTAGCTCATCATGTCACCCCCTCCCCACCATGGACCTTGTGTATGAATGTACCAAGTGTAGACGAAACAGGTGTGTGTTTTTTGTACACCCAGGACAGTAGCGGCAGTGCTGAGCTGATGGGCTAGGGGTGAGTGGTGGTGCCACTAAGCGGGGAAATCTCTGACCGGAGCATATTAGAAGGTTCAAAAAATAAATTAGGATTGACCCCAAACTGGTGCTGTGGCCCCCAAATGAGGTATCCCTAGCTGCCAGACCCACTCCACTCCCTCCCACGTCAGTAGCATCTAGGTTGATGCACGCTAACGACTGTCCATCCCCCCCTCCCCCCACCCCCTGGTTGCATCACTAGTGCAATAAAAAGAGAGGCCTGTTGACCATGTTGGATGGATGGCCTCCATGACAGGTAGTCTCCTTCTAGCACAACCCCCTGCCCCCGTCGACAGGTTGGATCCTGTCAGCACCCCCTCCCCGTCAACAGGTCAGATCCTGTCAGCACCCCCCATCCTGTCAACAGATCGGACCCTGCTCTCCCTAACTCACTAATGCCCTCCTCTAGTATACGTCCTGGCTCCGACCCTAGTCTGGTCCCAAAGATTCTGGATAAAAGGAAAAGAATCTGCACTAACTATTCTTTGTGTGAAAAATATCCCCCACGTATCCCCTTTAATCCTCTTCTTTCTCGACTTAAATCTTTCTTATTTTCTCTCAAACCATAAATATAAAGATCTTCCTTTTAATTTAAATTCCTGCATGTAAACCTCTTAAAGTGTATAAATAAAATACAGATTATATTCTTCACTGATAAGAAACTTTTACATGAAAGTCCGTTTATATTTTTGCATTTTGACTCTATCATACTCGAGGGAATCAAATTGCACGACTGATAATTTCCTGTTTTCATTCATATTCCATTTTCGGAATGTATTTTGTTTATTATATGTTTTGAACAGCTACAAAGAGTCAGGAAATCAAACATGGACCCAAAGCGATCAGCCCAACTCTTCCATGCTAAGTTGTTGACTCAGTGCTAAATTAGCCTGATATTCCTCTAAATCTTTCCCATCCATGTACTTGTTTAGGTGTATTTTTAAATTTTGTAATTGTCTCTGCCCCTATCACTTCTTCTGACAGCTCATTTCATAGACTTGCCAATCTCTGTATGGAAAGATCGCCCCAGAGGTCCCTTTTAAATCTTTTCCCTCACATCTTAAATCATTACTGTCTATTCTGAGACTCCCCTACCATGGAACAAAGAGCTGTCACCATTTTCCTTTACTTAGAGCCTCATGATTTTATAAATGTCACCCCTCAGCCTTTTATCCTCCTGAGCAAAAAAAAATCTGCTAACCTATCAACCCTCTCCTTATAGGGCAAGTTTTCTGGAGTTTGAAAGCAACTGTTTTATCTCTTTCTGATTCCCACGATATTTGATTTATTTTCCTGAATTGTACATTTCATTACATTATAGGCTCTTTGCTCTGCTGGTGGAATGTGTCGCGCTTGCTCTCGTAACAAGTGTTTCTGAGAATGGGAAGAGTTGGAGATTTCTGTATTTTATTTGTAAAGGAGATTTTCTTGGCATCTGACCTCACGGGTTCGACTCCAGTCATCTAATTCCAGGCACCTCTTCAAAAGAAACGTGCTCACGTGTTCGAGGAACTCATCAGGCCCCGCAGCATCCAAAAGAGGCAAAAGTATAGCCCAGCATTTCACGGGAACTTGTATTTTCTGTATTTGCTGCAATCACAGTGTCCTGCTGACTTTCTTGCTTCACCCTTCAGAGGAAGTTTCTGTTTCTCAGCATTATCAATATCTTGAATAACTTTAAACAGCTCTTTTACATTAAAAGGGATTCAAGCCCAGTTCAGGTAAATGGCTAGCGTAGGGGTGACATAGTTAGTGTAGAGGCAGCCTAGTGAGCGTAGGACGACACTGTTAGTGTAGGGGGCGACGCAGTTAATGTATGGGGTGACACAGTTAGCATAGAGGTGGCACTGTTAGTGTAGGGGGCAAAGTGGTTAGTGTATGGGATGGCACAGTTAGCGTAGGGGTTGCACGGTTATCACAGAAGTTAGCGCAATGTGTTATAGCGCCAGTGCCCGGGTTTGAATCTGGAGGAAACCAGAGCTCATGGAAGAATCCCATACAGACATGGAAAGAATGTACAAACTCCATACAGATAGCACCAGGTTTGAATATGGTCACTGGCCCTGTAATATTGTTGTATTAACCACCACCTTATGAAGAGTTTTAGTTCTTGAATTCTGATTTATTTAATTTCATTTTTTTTAACTCAAGCATAAAATAGTCAATAATTTGAATCTTAAAAATCATACTGTGTAGCATATGAGTCTATAATGTGTATCATCATGTATGGAACGTAGTGTTTTATAATATCACATCAACATAATGTACTCATGCAAGCTTCGCTCATACAAGAAAAAAATGCAACAAAACTTCCTACATATTATAAACATCGGGTTGACTTCAGATATGAAATCAAAGCATAATGAGTGCTTGTATCAATTGACAGGCCTGACAACTTTTCCCAGCCAATGTGACACAGATTTGATATGCACAGGAGACAAGACATACCATTAGTGCGTGTCTTATTGCCATCACGATTCTTGACTGGAACATTGACAGCTAATCCTACAGCTTTTAACACAGCAATCAGCAGGGGGTGTGAACAAAAGGACACATGAACAATGTCAGGTTGAGTTAATGCATGTTACAAACGGCTCCCTGTTTGAAGGGTTTGTTTGTAATTATCTTCATAAGTGTCTGGAGTTTGGAAACAACTATGTTGTCTCTTTTTCATATTCCCACTACATTTGAGTTATTTTCCCAAATTGTATTTTCCATCAAACTATAATTTCCTTCTTCTACCTGTGGAACGTGCAGGGCCTCCTCTGTGTAAAAATCAGCATGATGAGAACATAGTCCTCATATTAACTTATTAACATTCACAAAGTATCTTTAATGGATGTATAATCTCTCTTTTAATTTGAATTGGTAAGTTAATGGCGAGAATTAATTCAGAACAATAAGTAGATCATCAACGTAAGTTGATGATTCCAGACTCCCCCCCCCCCACCGCCTCTATCCCAACCCCCCCCATCCCAATAACCCATCTCAGACATTCTCAAATGTCTGCCTAATTTTTCCCCTTTACCGAGGAAGGGCTCAGGGCCGAAACACCAGTTGCCTTTTATTTCCTATGGATGCTGCCTGACCCAGTGAGTTTCTCCATCTCTTTTGTGTACTGCCATCGATCAACACAATATTGGACCAAAGATTGACAGGTGCATGGAGTCAAAGGGCCTTTGTGCTGAGCAACTCTATGAACATATGACTGTTGCCCCTTTCACACTTGCCAGTGATCCCAGGAATCGAACGCCAATTGGCCTTTAAAGTGACAAGTGTGAAACCAAGAACTGCTCAATGCCGGCGTCAGATGGCATCATCTCACGCCAGGGAATTTCGGCCTTGACCTCTAGTACAATCCCCGACATCTGCAGACGCCGGGGTTGAGATTAGGCAGATGTGTTACTACTTCTCTCTTTTGTGTGCCATGTCACGCAGGCACTTCTGATTAAAGGTAGAAACAGACCAAATGCTGGGAGTAGACCCTTGGAAGTGTGAAAGCGTTCAGTGTCCCGGTTAGGAGTGGTCTAGTGTGAAAGGCCAAACCCCCATTCCTATCCCAGGACACTGAATGGCCGATTTGGTGGGACACAAGTGTGAAAGGGGCTTGTGATTTTAAATCACTGCATTCCTCTTTATATAATCTACTTGCCTTTTGTATAATCTCTATTTTTTCACTCCACCATTTGAAGATGCGACTTCAGAAACATTGAATGGACGTTTTGGAATTTCCTCTACAAGTCATTGCCTCTCTCTCATTCACCTTTTTCAAAATTTAAAATAAATGTAACTTTTGATAAAAGTAACAGACCCATAAGCACGTGCCACTCAAATACCCAGAATAACCTACAACCCCTGTAAATTTTGAAGGGTGTGAGGAAACCGGACCACCCAGAGGAAACTCATGTAGACACGGGGAGAACATACAAGCTCCTTATATACAGCACCAGATTTGAACCTTGGTCGCTGGCACTGTAATAGCGCTGCACTAACTGCTATGTAACCGTGCCGCCCATCCCATAACCTCATTAAAACCTACATCTTTGGCCCAACCTTTTGTCACCTACCCTGACAATTCATCTGATCCAAAGCAGGAAGTGATGGAAATATTCAGCAAATCATTTAGCATCTGAGGGAAGAGAAGCAAAGTCAATATTTCAGGTCAGAGTCAATCTATTTTATCATGCATATGAATATTTTCCTAGGCTTCAAAAGCTGCTTCTTGTTAAACAATGCTTTGACTCTTTCCACTCCATGATCTGCTGGGAAAAAATGTTGCATTTTCAATTTGAAATTCCATGTTGTAATCTACTGCTTTATGGCAAGAAACATTTTAGCATATTTCAGAATAAATAACAGAAAATGCTTGAAAGATTCCACAGGTTAAGCATTGTACTTGAACATAGACACAATTAAGGTTTCAGGTCAATGGCCATGCGTTGGGACATTTTTTTAAATTTACCTTAAATATGGAATGAATTTTGGAGACATGCTGCTCAGCACCATGTTTAGTGTAGTTAACTGGGGAATTAATTCCTTGACCTCTCTTCATAAGGGGCATCCACTGCTCACACATTATTTGCAGGGTGGAGGTAGCTCTGAGGAAATGTCCACCTTTAGAATGTTAACTTCTCACCAACCTCGAACTGACTCCCAAACCATGAATGACTTTCAGAACAAATCTATCTGCTGAAAGGCAAAATCCTTGGAGAAATTAATCAATGTTGTAGCCTGCATGCAAATTTGTGGATTTTATAGAATTATGCCCTTCATCCCAACTTACTGAAGCTAACTAAAATGCTTTCCTAAGCTGATCTTATTGAACTATTGTGTTCCGAATAAGTTCAACGGGTTCAAAGAGAATCAAGGTTGGACATATGATATTAACAAACAGTGGTCTTTATTTACACACAGGGGAATTCACAAAAGGGCACACACTCACACTAATCTGGAATAATACACAAATTACTGCACATCGGGTGCAAATAAATCACTGCTAAACATTCTAACTCCTGATTGGGAATACAATAGTTAAACACAAAATACCCATGACATTGCTCTATCTCTAGCTACCACAAACACTAATAAAGGGTAAATGAATTACAACGAGCAAGTATATCAAATGGATCTGGTCTCCTGTATTGCCAACAGCTCGGCATCCAGGACAGGCCCATTGCTTTCAGCCCTCCAGAGCTGCCTGTGGCCTGTAGCCTGTAGTTCAGTGATGGTCTCTATGCAGCAGCAAGAATAGAGAGGGAGAGAGAAAAACTGAACGTGCTGCTTTTTCAATGCAGGGCCTGTCCACGAGGTACTTAAGAACCAATCGTGTGTCAGCCTCACCTGTGGGCAGATCTAACCATTGATTGGTAACTGGAGGACCAATCACACGTCGTTTGCAAGGGCCAATCATGCATCGGCCTCACAAGTGTGCAGATCTAGCCCTCGATTGGCAGGTGAGATGACTTCCAACTAGATCCCAGCAAGAAAGGTCATATGACCCTCTGCAATCTACATGCCGACTAGATTCCAGATGGAAAGGTCTCATAGCCCTCCCCCAATCCACACTACATCTGTGCTTAGCCAATGAGTCTCAAAACCTCTATCCATGTACTGTCTGGATGTCTTTTCAACAAAATAAATATATATACCTACACCAACTCCTTTGACAGTTATGGGGAGAAAGCAGAGTAGTGAGGCTGAATGGGACAATGGAACAGCTCATGATTAAATGGTGGGGCAGACTCGATGGGCTGAATGGCCTATTTCTCCTCCTATGTCTTCTGGTCTCATTTCAAATATCCTCCATTTTGAATGTTCTGGAGGTTCTCTGTCCGATGTTTGGAGGTCACTATTGTTCCATAAGTTCCCTTTACTTTTACAAGGTTACCTTGATTAGAGAGAGGGGATCGATTAGATTTAGTTTTTAGGTTTTTTTTATTTGTTTGTTTTTCTTTTTTCTGCAATTTTTAAATTTGGATTAATGTGGTAAATATGGGTTTGTCACGGGCCGAGCGACCCGTGCGAGCAAATGGGGCGAATCACTGCAACCCACAACCAGTCCAAGATGGCGAGAAGGAGCCCGCATCTAGTGCCACATGTGGGCTAAGGAGCCCTCCACTTCTGCGTAGCGGCCCGCCGACCAGAGAGTGACACCGCGACGCGATGGTGTCACTTCCAGAAGCCGGAGGGTCCGTCACCGCAAGTGGGCGGCCCAACACAGAGAAACGGAGAATTCAAAGCAATAAAGTCTTTCTTTGGTTCACCCTCACGCTGTGTGGATGTCACTTCACTCGGTAGCACTGCCGTGGTGGTTGCTACAGTTTTAACATGGTTATTACAGATTAATTCACATATGGATGAAGGAAATGTTTAATGTAGTTCCATCCTTTTTTTGCATACTTGTTATTTCTATTAGATTAGTTGTTATCTGTTTTTCTTAAAATTTATATGCTAAACTCAATACAAAAATTTTAAAAAGCAAAGAAATATCCACCACCTGTTCTGTGAAAACCTTGCCCCTCAGGCCGTTTTAAACTTTAGTCCTCTCACATTAAACCTGTGCCTCTAGTTTTAGACTCACATTCCTCGGCATAATGAATATGACCTCAGTATTTACATTATTTATACTCCGCATGATTATATAAATCTATAAGGCCAACCCTTAGCCACCTTCAATCCAGTAAAAAGAATCTGAGCCTATCCAATATTTCTTTCATAGCCGAAACCCTCCAATCTAGTAGTTCCGATGAGTGGCACATTAAAATTTCATGTTCAAGGAATATTGTGAGCAGATTAACCTGTAGTTCAGTGATGGTCTCTATGCAGCAGCAAGAATAGAGAGGGAGAGAGAAAAACTGAACGTGCTACTTTTTCAATGCAGGGCCCGTCCACGAGGTCTGTGAGAACCAATGTGCATGGCTGTCTGTAGCGTAGATAAAAGCTCACACTCAATTGGAGGGAGAACTAACGCTTTTATTAGCTTACAACACAAGTAGGGTTCATGAACGGGCTTCAGAGGGGTTCTGGGTTTAGGCGGGAAAACAGGGTTACATCCGGCCCCCCGGGGGAGGAGCCGGGAGGAGGTGGGACCAGTCAATAGTACAGCACTCTTCTTGTGAATCCCAGTTCACTTCACTGTCATAGGTTAGCTGCAGTAAAACCCCTGGTATCCACCACCTAAGGGGATTGAGAGATGCCAGATAAGTGTATTTTCCCATTGCTTGAGACTTATAATGCCTAACTAATACACCTGCGTTACAAATAAATAGTTTAAAAGACAAAATACTATACTGTACTTACACTGAACAAACTTCACTTGCATGAATATATAAACCTTGAAAACATTTAATCGTCGCTGCATCTGCAGGTTCCTCCCCCTCCACGGAGCCACATGAAAGATGAATTATATTATATCATAATAGAGACAAATTATAATTATAGATAATTAATCCCCTTCCCCAAGTTTACAAATGAAAACTCTGACCGGGTTGACTCTTACTGAACAGACATGTTAATAGAGTTACCTCAATGGCAAGTGGCATCAGCCAGCTCTTCATCCTGTGCGATGCCATTTTATTCAAACACAACTTTATTCAAACTTTATTCAATCAGCTGCTACGAGCAAAGCACAAGCATCATCTGCTCTGTTCAAAGCCATTCTGACTTACTAACAAGCCATGCCTTTCCAAATACATGTAAATCCATTCCTCAGGTAACCTCTCCAAATGCTTCAGTTTCATTGATATATGGCTCACCAGCCTATAATATTTTTGGATTATCTTTACTTCTCCTTTTAAAGCCACAACTAAATTTTCCTTAACAACTGTTAAAAAAAAAACCATAAAATTGTTGCTACTGTAAAAAATGATTAGGTTTCAAAGTTCAGATTTATTGTCAGAGTACATACATAATGTCACATATAACCCTAAGCTTCTTTTTCTTGTGGGCCAGGCAGAATTTCTGCTTATCAATAATGCACTAAACTGTACTCAAAAAAGATGCATACTGTATACAAAGAGAGAAATGGAAACAAATAAATTCAAACAAAATGACTCCACAGTACAGTGAAAAAAGATATTCAGAGTAAATAATGTGTAAAGTAAATGTACTTAAATGAATCTCTGATTGAGTTTGTGTTTGAGGAGTCTGATGGTGGAGGGGGAGCAGCTGTTTCTGAACCTGGTGGGGCGAGTCTTGTGGCACCTAGACTTCTTTCCTGATGGCAGCAGAAAGAACAGAGCACGTGGTGGGTGGTGCAGATCCTTGATGATTGTTGCTGCTGCTCTCCGACAACAGCGTTGCATATAGATTTTCTCGATGGTGGGGAATGTTTTGCTTGTGATATCCTGGGCTGTGTCTACCACCATTTGCAGGGCTTTCTGTTCAGAGGTATTGATGCCCCCATATCCGGCTGTGATGTAGCCACTACACATCTGTAAAAGTTTGCCAAGGTTTCTCATGTCACACTGAACCTCCGCAAACTCCTGACGTACTTTTTTCAAGAAGACATTAGTGTGTTAGGTCAAGGAAAGTTTCTTTGAATTAGTGACTCTCAGGAATTTAAATTTGCTCTGAAATTTGCTCAGAAAACTGAATTAATTAGCTAAATCTTTGATGTGCCAGAACTGATATAATGGGCCAAACAGCCAACTTCTTTGCTCCATTTTCCTATGAATCTATTGTCTGAAGCTGGTAAAGTGCTGTTCAGATTCCTTGAGGTTAAATCCTGTTAATCATGTTTGTTTCTGGCTTGCTTTGTTCTCCAATGGTCTAAGAAAATGTTTTGTGTTTGCATGAGCAGTTATGTTCACCCAAGTGTGAGAAATGAAAATGGTTAGAGGTTTCGATAAGGGGAATTTCAGCTTTTAAACTTTTAATCAAGGTCACGTTGGTTTAAAATGATTCCTGGGGGTACATTGTTTTCCAGATCAGAAGCACAAAGTAAATCAGGTTCATTTGTTCACTGCCTTTATCCCCCAAGCACTGGAAGATAGAAGGAATATGGACTCAGATCAGCACTGTTAAACTTTAAGTAAAGTGGTAATTATGTGATGCATTCTATTTCCAAAGCTTGGTACCCTTGAATGAAACTTCATGCAGATGTTATTATGTTTGTGACCATTGATGCGAGGAGTATATAATTCCACAATATGTTGAATCATAGGATATTTAGTGAATTTTCATAGAGTTATACAGTGTCAAAACAGGTGCATCAGTCCATCCTGCCCACGCTGACCAAAATGCTCCACCCACACTAGCTCCAACAGCCTGTGTTTGGTCCATATCCCTCTGAAGCCATCCAATCTGGGTATCTCTCCAATACTTTCTTAAACATTGCAATAGTACTTGCCTCAACCACCTCCTCTGGTAGCCTGCTCCATACAGCTGCCACCCACTGGGCAAAAAAGTTTCACCTCAGTTTCCTCTCTCCACTCAACTTAAATCTATGTCCTCTGGTTACTGATTCCCCTACGTTTAACTGATCGATTCCTCTCATAATTTTGTGCACCTGTATTTGATCACACCTCATCTTTCTGCTCTCCAAGGAAAGAAACCTCATAAATCTTATCTGCACCCTCTCCAGCTTGATAAAATCATTCCTGTAGCACCGTAACCAAAACTGAACACAATTATCCAGATGTGTTCATCAACAATTTGCAATATAACCTCCTAACTTCTATACTCAGAACTCTGACTGATGAAGGCCAACTTGCCAAAAGACATTTTTTTATGGTTTTTACTCAGCCGCTGCATTCCAGGAAATTATTCCCATTTTCTTGGAACACATGCTGTGTAAAAAGCTCAGAACAGTAATGAGGATGCCATTCCTGTTCTGACATTTTACCTCCTGGACCCCTTGTCAATTTCCCAGAATATCTGCAGTCTAAAGTGAACCGCAGGGATTCCATGATCATTGAATAGGACATTTCCGCAGTGGCATTGCAGATCCACCTCTTTACTTACCAATCATATGGTACACCCAACTAAACTCGTATAAAGAAATGGAGATTTGGAGTTTTGATCGCTTGTGTGCGAACGACCAATGTCAAGATGTTGGACATTCTTCAGGCCAGTAAAATCACGCAAAGTCTAACTAAAAAAAAATATATTTGACCACCCTATTTCCCAGTGATACGGCCTTCAAGGAAGCATGTACCTGTAGACTAAGATCCCCCTGCTCTATAACACTTCCCAGATCCCTTCCATTCAATGTGTAGATCTCCCAAAATGCAATACCTTACATTTCTCTCTATTAAATGTCAACAACTGTTCTTCTGCCCACCTGCCCAAGCGATATAGATCGTACTGCAATATCTGTCGACCGTCTTCATGATCTACAATATCCATATCCACATCTCATTGATTTATTTTTTCATGACCTTTTCATCACTGGGAAATCAAATCTTGCTGGTATTTCCACAGTGATGCAAGTTCTTGAATTTAGACCAAATTACAATCCTAACACAGTCATGACAAAACATGACATGGAAACAAACTGTGGAAATAAGGGTCTGTCTAGTTTAAACTTATGCTGATAAATACAACTTGATTAATCCTTTCATGTGCCAGGTGCCTCATGGAGGAGTGCTGAGATGGTTGAAGATATCCAAGGACAGTGGGGGTCCAGGACAACAACAGCCTAAACGTCCACAAGCCCTGATTTTTCTGATATTAAATGACTTACAAAAATTAAAGGAACCAAAACTAAAATTGGTTTAAAGGCCGAGGAGTTGTGAATGTAATTGAACATGCATCAGCAAACATTCCCACATTTGAACTTATTATACATGAAGCAGTTGAAGACAGTGGGGCCACAGCAATGAAGCATGTTCTATAATAATTGATGTTCATGGGTCATTACAGCAGGCTGCAAGCCATTCAAGCCCATGATGTTTTGCGGACCTATCAAAACGATCTAATTTTTCCCTTCCTCTATGCCATTTTATAAAGTAAAAAAAGTGAGCGTAGAGACAGAGATTCTCCATCTTTATATCGCTGCACTTACCTCCATGAAAAGTCTGAAGGAGCTCCAGCTTCCATCCACCTAGGAGGGTACACTTAATGGTGGAGTGTAGTTGCTTCACCTTCCCCATGAAAGGAACGCCTCTAAAAGCAGCTGGAAAGGGGGAGGGCTGATGAAGTTGCGACGACTTCGTCAGCCCGTGACCCAAGTGCAAATTTTAAAGTGAAAGCACACAATGTTGGAGAAACTCAGCAGGTCAATAGAGTAAAAACACACAATCCTGAGCCAATCTGCAAACTCAGCGCTTTCATATCCCGGTGTGTATGTTTGACGTCATGGTGGCTACTGCACCACTTACCCTGCCTCCCTTAGCTCTGGGAGCCGGTTCCCAGCTCTGCTCTCCAATAAAAACAACGTGAGATCTACTTTATATATCGTCACCAGCTTTAATGCAGGGTTTCACTATAAAAAGGCCTTCACACCCATAACCTTATTTTTCTTACATCCATGTACTCATTTCAATGTTGCTGTTATACAGGCCCCGACCACTGCCGCGGCAATGCATTCCAGGCACTCTGTGAATAAACAAACTTATCCTTGACATCTCCCCTAAACTTTCCTCCACTCACCCTAAATAGATGTGCTCTGGTATTTGCTATTATCATCCCAGGAAAAGGTCCACCTTATCTACGCCCCGCATAATGTTATACACCTCTATTAAGTCACCTCTCATCCTCTGTTGTTCCAAGGAGAAAAGCCCTTTCTCAGATCTGAGAGGAGTTGAAAAAGTAAGCTGCATGTTCATGTTGCAGGGAGATAAGAGGGGTGGAGAGTCTTTCGGGAATGTCTGTCAAAGGCTGGAGACCAGGAGAACTGAAGAACACAGCTGGTGTTGGCACCATCAGAACAAGGGTAGAGAAAGCTTGTTAACATTCAGAGAAATTAAAAGAGTCTAAGAAAAATGAGGACACGCAAAAATAAATAGAAAACATAAAGCTATAAGATGCAGAGCACATCAGCTGCAGGAAATCTGAAATAAAAGAGAATGTAAAAAAAATTCTCAGCAGGACACAAAACTTCAGCAGAGAGAAAAAAAATTGAGTTAACAGTACGAGTCGATAGATTATTTTGGTTGTTTTTAATTTTTCCTTCTTCGGGCTATCCACCCATAGGATGATGATGGTTCCTTTCAGTCAGTTTGTGGGGTATGCAGGAATGAATTTTGGGTGAGTAGAGGTTGCACAGGTCCAGACCCACTCCCTCAACATCCCCTCCTGGATCCAGCGGCATTGTGAGGTCCATGGTGGTGGGGGATGTTCTGTGGCAGTGAATGGCCAGACTAAGCTTCGATGCGAGGGATGCCCTTTCCATCTAGCACGTGTTTGCTAGATGGCTGTTAATCCCACGAGAGGGATCCCCCGCCCTTTGGCAGGTTCTTTTTTCCATTCTGCAGGATTTCTAGCCACCCTCCTCCTGGAGGAGCTGGTTTAGTTGATGACCTCCCGACCACGCGACAAGTAGTACTGGGGTTACATGATACCAGTAGCACCTTGATGAGTGATCTGAAAGATTAGAATAAATGCATAAATATAGGTTTATATAAACAAATAAAATGAAAATATACCTTTATAACATAACATAACAATTTACAGCACGGAAACAGGCCATTAAGCCCTTCTAGTCCACACCGAACCAAACACCCCTCTCTAGTCCCACCTCCCTGCACAATGCCCATAACCCTCCATCTTCTTCTCATCCATATACCTGTCCAACCTTTTCTTAAATAATACAATTGACTCCGCCGCCACTATTTCTCCCGGAAGCTCATTCCACACATCTACCACTCTCTGAGTAAAGAAGTTCCCCCTCATGTTATCTATATAAAGAATTTTTGATTTTGATCCATTAATTTTTTTATTTAATATTATATTAGACACATTATGAGAAATGGATTAACTGCTAATTAATATATTACAGAATTAGATATCTTAAGATATGTGGTATATATATATGATATGACCTGGTGTATGCTATTACCAGATGACTATGTATGTAGATTTATATTAAACTCAATAAAAATATTTTATAAAGAACACTATGAATCAATGACTTTACCATACACTCAGTTGATTGACATAAGATAAATAGTTATTTGAATTGCTGGATTCAAATTGAGCTCATGGGTGGATGGAAGATGGACTTCATTGGACAGTGCAAGAGACTAAAGACAGGGAGGTCAGAGTGGGTGCAGGATAGACAATTCAAACAGCAGCCAACTGCAGGCTGACCATTGCAAAATGTTGGTTTATTGCAATATAGTTCTGAGACATGGACATACCCCTCCATAAATCTTCGTCTGCGAAGCCAAGCCAAAGAAGAAAGGGAAAAAGTTCTGAGCTATCAATATGCTCAAGAAATTTGTTTAATTACACACTAAGTAAGAAGAACAAACAAAAACACTCTCCAAATAAACACAGCCCCTATCACATTCGTGCTGTTCTTGGCCATAGAAAGTGCATGACTCCTTAATGGTCCTTGACATCATTTTGCCACATATATAATTTGAGGTACTGTCTGCTCAGTCAGTCCAGGTGAGAAACTGTTCTCAAGAGAAAACAAAGCAATGCTTTCTCCCCACTGCAGTTCCACAGCCCTGGCAACAGCAAATGTACACATAATTTGTCTCAATAAAGGGTTTCAGCTCAGAATGTCAACCTTTCTTTTTCTCTCACTGATGCTGCCTGACCCTCCAGTAGATTGCATTTAGCTTCAGATTCCACAATCTGCAGTTTCCTGACTGTCTCTAGTATACAAGTACATTGTTTTGCCATAGCCACACCTCATTCCTCCTTCCCTCCATCTTCCTTCCGCCTTCCTCTCCCACCTCTCTCCTTCCTCCTTCC
The DNA here is from genome assembly GCF_036971445.1 of Narcine bancroftii. Lineage (NCBI taxonomy): Eukaryota > Metazoa > Chordata > Chondrichthyes > Torpediniformes > Narcinidae > Narcine > Narcine bancroftii. The sequence continues at coordinate 8,802,789 of NC_091477.1, read as the reverse complement.
TCCCTTCCTCAGTCCTCCCCCTCCCTCTTCCTCCCCCACTGCTCCCTCCTCTCCCCTCCTTCCCCTCCCTGCTAACCCCTCCTGCTCCCCCTTCTCCACCCACTCCTCCACCCTCCTACTCCCCTGCCCAAGACAAGTGTATACATGCAAACAAATTTTAAAAATGTAAACAACTGAGTTTGCAATACAGAGAGGGAAAAAAACTCAAATAATAAAGTGCACAAGTAAGAGTCCTTAAATGTGTCCCTGATAGAGTTTATTGCTGAGGTGTCTAATGGTGGAGGGGTAAAAGCTGTTTCTGAACCTGGTGATGAGAGTCTTGTGGCACCTACACCTCTTTCCTGATGGTAGCATTCAGAATAAAACTTGTGCTGGGTGGTGTGGATCCTTGATAATTACTGCTGCTCTCTGAGGGCACTGTTCCCTGTAGATCTTCTCAATGGTGGGGAGGGTTTTGTTCGTGATGTCGTGGGCTGTGTCCACTAAATTTTGTAGGGCTTTACACTCAGGGGTATTGGTGGCCCTGTCTGTGATGCAGCACATTTTCCTCAACACATTGGTAGAAATTTGCCGGGGTTTCTGATGTCATTCCAAACTTCCAAAAGCTCTTGAGGAAGTAAGGACCACTGATGTGCTTTCTTCATGATGCCATTAGTGTGTTGGGTCCAGGAAATATCCTCTGAGATAGTGACACTCAAGAATTTAAATTTCCTCACCTTCGCCACCTCTGATCTTCCAAAAGTTTTCCCTTCCTGATGTCAACAATCAGTTCCTTGGTTTTGGTGATATTGAGTCACGAGGTTATTGTTGATGCACCATTCAGAAAGTTTTAAATCTCCCTCCTGTATACTGTCTCTTCGCCCCTTTTTATACAGCACTCTACCATGGTATTGTCAATGAATTTGTAGATAATGTTGTTGTAGGAGGTACAGGAGCCTGAAGACTAGCAGCCAGTGGCACAAGGACAGCTTCTTTATCTTTGCCATCACAATTACTTCACTTTCTCTTATTTTTAGCATTTTTAAAATTTAGACATACAGCATGGTAACAGGCCATTTTGGCCCATGAGTCTATGCCATCCAATTTACACCCGATGGACCAACAAAGGGTTGGAGGAAACTGGAACCCCCAGGAAAAACCTATGGGTAGAACGTACAAACTCCTTACAGACAGCGCAGGATTCGAACCCCGGTCCTGATCGCTGGTGCTGTAAAGGCATTGCGCTAACCGCTACATCAACTGCGCTGCCCAAAAAATTATTTATTTAATTTGAGATGTATTTTATAGCAATATTTGCACTGCAATGCTGGTACATGCTCACGACAATAAATTTTGATTCTGATTCTACAGAATGCAGGCAAAGTTTGGGTAAGACAACTTTGTTTGCATGGAGAAGTTGAAGTGTCTGGAGTGTTTCCATGCTATTCTACTTCAAGATAACTTTAATTGAGCTCTTCAAAACATTAACCATGGCAACAGCAGTGTTGAAAAATTAAGTTGAATGGATAATATCATTATTCTAAATCCATTACAAAGTTATTGCTATCTTCTGCATCATTCTACTGTCACCTTTGTGAAAGAGTATATAGGTATGTTTTTTGGAGATAAATTGGGAAAGGTTTGTAAAGTAGGTTTACAAACAAACACTTTAAAACAGATCTTATTTGAAATGCTGGAGATCTTACCAATGCTGGACATATCAGGGCTTCAGAGCTTTTGTAAGAGCTTTAAAGAGTGCTCAAGAGACTTCACTAATGGATGGTTGTTTACAAAAGGCAACAGATGAAAGAGCTGTTGGAGCCGCATATTGTCTGGAGGAGAGCTTGCTGTTGTAAGGGTGCCATGTGGTTTTGCAAACAGAGAGAGTCAAGCAGGCTTTCGCTCAGAGAGAGAGAGAGATATCACGTGTACAGTGTTACAGCCAGCAGACAGCAGCTGGGACTGGAACAGGACAAGCTGGCAAACTTGTGGAAAGCTCCCTTTTGGAAGACAGCCAGGTCAAAGCCCTTGTGGTTCATGCAAGAGGAGAGGACTGGCTGTCTAATGTTTCACTTGGAATAAGGGAAACAGAATGGACCTGTGGTTACCTGAAAGAAAGAGGTTACCATCTTGAGAACCTTGAAGGGGCAAGTTTCATCAGCAGGACACTGAAGTGGCTGATTAAAAAGGAGCAACAAATCCCTCTCTGAAAACTAACAAGAACCTTCCTGAGCAGTAACCATTTACCTTTCAAGCTCCAAAGCCTGGTGAACTTTATAAAAGTTAAATTCTGGGCACAGTATGAGAATTGCCTGCAACCAGTGAACTTGGAGAAATGAGAAGTGAGATTGGACTGTGAATTGTTGGACTCTGGCTTTAACTTACTCTTAATTTAGTCTATGTGTAGTCTGAGTCCAGCGCGTTCTTTGAATGAAGTGATAGGAGAAGGTATTCGGTTCAACAGTCAATTTATTACACAGCACAAGAATAAAACTTAACAGAGCTCTGGGTCAGTCTGTTAGTTCATAGGTCACCTGCCAGTGAGCTACTCCCCGAGACTGACCCCTATTGTCCAGTTGGCACAGTTTATATAGGTCAATCTTATCACACAGAACAAAAGTTGTTTTCCCTGCTAGATCTTTTTGCATAAGGGTTATCACAAGTCATCTCCTGTTTTGCAGATTTCTGGGGTGTAGCATTCCCATGTTAATCCTCCAGGCCAGACTATCCTGTTGTTTAGATCTGAAATTAATTCATCCCCAGATATTTCTAATCACCATTCGGTCCCTGTCTGGCCAATTTCTGCTGTTCTCTTTAACACCTCCTCGTGCCTTAATCTTCCTCCTAGACTGGTTTTCCATTCCCTTTGATTCTTGCGGGCCATTCTTTGTTCTGATCTGGCCTGTGTCTCCTGTGCTACTTCCCACCTCCTTCAGTTAAGCATTCCTCCTAAATCGTTTTATGCATATCCTCTCCCTGTATCTTGGGAGCAGCCAATTTTGTTCAGCCAACTTTGCTCCATGCTGTGACAGCCACTTAGCCACATTCCTCTTTCCCTGACTCATGCAGTCCAAATAAACTTATTGATTAATCATTTATTTCATACTGTTTTAACCCCTAGATTCCAACAGTCCCCCTTTTGGTCTCATGAAAATGAGACCAACCACCAGTTAACTTATTAGATAGAGAAATCCGGGTTACATGCTAGGGTTGGCATTTCTGATCCCTTGTAATCATTACACTCTTGAGAGGGCAGTAGGGACAAATACATGCCTTGGGGTCTGGGGATGTCTCTCTGTGACAGCGCTCGTTGAATGAGGCACTGGAGGCAGGGAAGGATGCATGGGATCAGAATCAACGCCAAAACCACAAATCCAGCAACTAGCACTATAGTATGTATCCATCCCCAGTCTCCAGAGAACAAATTTCCCAGCCATGCGCTGCCCAAGGGTCGCCAGGTCTGAACCGGGACGTGAGCTAATTTGCGAATACCTGAAGAAATCTCCTTTACTGCTTGCCCATTGTCATTGATTTTTAAACAACAATAGATTCTACCATCAACAGTCCCCGGAGTCCAATATGTTCTTTAAAGGGACCCGTTCAGAAAGTTCTTAGTCCGTAGTTGCTCACAGGTTCTCAGTCGCCGCCGTACGAATCTGTTCCAGTGTCCGTGCTGGTGGGTCCGTGGCTGCACACTGACTCCAATGATACCACGTCTCGCCTTTTCCCTGTAGTCAAACCGCGTGGGACGTCCTCTCCACCCCTCGGTAGGGTCCTGTCCATCTGGGCTCCGACCACTTTCTCTTGATGACCTTTAGCAGAATCCACTCCGCGACTGAAGGTATCGGTGTTTCCCCTTCTCTGTTGGGACTTGTGACCTGTTGTGAAAAATCTGACACCAGAGCCGTTAGTTTATCATAATACAGCTTGCATCCCATTGAACTTACCTCATTCTTCGTAGTCTGACTTCTGGCTCCCGGTCCCGGGAACTGGTGCCCCGTTCGTAGTTCATATGGAGTGAATCCTGTCACAGAACTTACCGAACTCCTTATTGACATTAATGCCAGAGGCAACGCATCCACCCAATTTAGTTTGGTCCGTGCCTGTACTTTCCCGATCTTACCTTTTATTGTTTGGTTCATCCTCTCCACTATTTTCTGCCATGTTAATGTCTTCATGGGTAAACGTAACATTTGGAGCATTCAGGATCTTTTCTAGTCTCGTCTGCCTTAACGAAGTCATTGTAAATGCTGTGGAGCTCACAAATGCTACAATACTATGTGTTGTTAATACTGTCAGGCCATGTCCAATTACTATGTGTGCCACCTTTTGTAGAATCTTTGCTACTCCTGCTGCATGTCTTGTACATGGTGGGTGTCTGTCTTCCGTTGGGTCTAGTGTGATACTCCCATACATGAGCACACATCTTCCACCCCCTTTTTTCTGAAAAAGAACACCATCAATTGTGTGTGCTTTTTCAGAAACATCCAAAAAGAAAGGTAGTTTATAATTTGGAATCGCCAAATCTGTAGCTGTTGTAAGAGCTTGCTTCAATAGAATAAAACTCATCTCAGCCTGTGCAGTCCAATCCAGTGTAGCTCCCAGGTTCCTCATCCCCTGCTCATTCACCAAAGTTCGCAGTGGATGTGTCAATTCACCATACGATGGGATAAACTGCCTACTATAACCTGACAAACCCAAAAACAAAAGCATCTCCTTTACTGTCTTTGGTTTTGGATGATGTAGTATTGCATCTGCCAAATAGGGGTGTAATCTGACAGTTCGAAGGTTATGGGATCAACCTGCTGACAAAAACCCATATCTGCTGATCCCACTGACCACAGGTTCTCAGGGAGAGAGTCTAGCATAGGGGCTGAGTCGGGGTGATCCATCTTCTCCCTACCATGAAATCGTTCAATCTGTCTATGCTCAAGGAGGACTTGATCATGTGTCGGAGACAAAATTCTGTATGCCTGACCAGATGAGGAGAACTGCACTGTCGGTATTTGGGTGTCAGACCAGTCCCTTAGGGACTTCAAGTTCCGACACATCGGTCCCAAATCTTTTGCCTGATGAGTAGTGCCAATTGCAAGGGTGACATGAGGAATGGCCTCACCTGCCATCTCATACCATTCCAGCTGTTCAGATGTCAGTGCCACCGCAGCGGCCACTCCCTCCTTTCCTATCACTATGTAGTCCGAATTAATTTCCCATTGCCTGCCCTCTACCTCTTCATAAAAGGCATGCTGATACATTTCATCCCCATCCCTATCGTAAAAGTGGGTCATATGGGGAGGGTCCGAGGGGGGGGTATACGGGTGTAACGTCTGGATCCACGGCTTCCATTGATTATAAAGCTTTAGCAGCCCTCCCTTCTGTGGGTCCTCAGGTTGCAGCAGCCCCCAGTAAATGTCAGCCCATTGTCCCTCAGACGCGGATCCTCCAGCTGCCGCCAACAACATCTGAGAACTGGAATGCAGTGTAGTTATTGAACAGTTCATAGACTATCCATTTGGAAAGGTGACCTCTATTCCGCTGGGTCCACAAAGGATCGATGCTCCGCACTTGACCAACAGGTCTCTGCCCAAGAGATTGGTAGGGCACCTGGCTGACAAAATGTACTGATGTGTAAAAGTCTGTCCTGCCACAGAAGTGACTAGTGGTGTAGAAAACGGCAGATTTTCTGGTGTACCCGAGAACCCTAACAGCTGGACGCTAGAGGATGATGTTTTATCTTGAAATTCAGTGCCAGTGAGTGTTGAAAATCTGGCTCCCGTATCCACTAAAAAGGATACTTCCATGTCCATAACTTTAATCTGCAGGAAAGGGTCTGCCAACCTAGCCTGCTCGTGGGTGCTCGGGCTCCGTCACTGTGGGCAATATTGCTCCTCCTCTGTCAGCAAAGGGAATTGTCTCCTCGGAGCTAGAGCCGCATAGGGTGCCTGATGTACCGGGGGTGGCACTGACGATCTCTGGGGCTGGACCCAAGGCTCCTGTTGTGGTGGTCCATAGCCCCTTGCCCCCGGGTCCCGAGGCTCCCAAACTAGGGGACAGTCTCTCTTCAAGTGTCCTGGCTGACCGCATCCAAAACATACGGCTGGCTGCCTTCGTGGAGCACTCCGAACTCTCCCTCTTACTCGGAATCCCCCCATTGGACCTCCCATTCTGCCCCCATCGGTGGGACCCGGTGCCCAATATGGGGCCGGGTGCCAATTAGTATCATTCCCTTGTGGTGGCTGCGGTGGCTGCTGAATCATCTGGTTCGCACCCTTTGAGGAAATCTTTTTTTTTCCTCATTTGCCTTTTGCCTAGCCTCTGCCAATTGAAGCTTAAGGAGTTGCCAGACTCCGTAGTTTGTTTGTCCTCCCTGTAACGTTTCATGTGATGGGTCAAATGTTTTTCCCATTGCTCATTCGAGCAGCCAGGAATATCAGGGTTATTCTCTAATGCCTCCCTAACTACAGCTGGCAGTCCACTCGTTACTGCAGCCCTAAAGAGTGTAGTCTGCAAGGGATCTGTGGCTGGGTGTACTCCTGCCTTATCAGTCCAACTCTCCCTACACTGACTCAAAAAAGTCGAGATCTCCTCATCCTCCTTTATGGAAAAGGTCAGGGACTGCATGACACCGGGGGGAACGGGGAACTTATCTCTCATTGCCCCTCCTATTGCCGTAGCATGGTTGGCAAATGGCTCAGCATTGAGGCACCTAGTGATTCCTGCGATCATTTCTACCTGCTGAATCTCCCACAGCCCAAGCTGTTTCCCCAATAATGCTCTCCAATCCCCTATGGCTATCTTATGTCCCATCGTAACTTGGCAGAACTTTCCCATCCACGCTCCACCTCCCTCAGTCGGAGGTGGCATTTTATCCAAAATACAATTCATGTCAGTGAATGAGAAGGGTTGATACCTCTCCCCAATTTGCGGACCCTTATAAATTAGCGGCATCTGTCTATATCTTTCTGGAAGCCGTACTTCCCCCCTTTCCCGCAACGCATATCCCAAAGGGAAGCGAGGGTTCTCCTGACCCTGTCTTCTGTGTGTGATCATGCTTCCCTCTCTGCTTCTCCTAAGTACAGTAACAGCCGGATTTTTTCAAACCCTCGTGGTACCTTCCCCTGACTCTGCAGCTCTTTCCAAATCTGTTCGTACCGTTCCCTAGCCTGTCCTTCCTCTCCCTTCGGTCATCCTCCCAGTAATTGATTCCTTGTATTTTCCCACTGTCTGTTTACAGATGGGGGAACTCCTCTGTCTTCCCCGAACTCTTGCCCTACATCCCTTATTACTCCTTCCATCTCTGTTCCGATTTTTATCCCTTTAGACCTCGTACTCCCTGGCTCTCTCTCCTGGTAGGATTTTGACACCCTGCACTCTACTTCGCCCCTTTCCACGTTATATAACCACCAGATGACCAGCAGCTCCCTGAAAACAGGTGTTCCCCTTCAGGGATGATCAGAGAGAGAGAGCCAGCTGGGGGATTATGTGTCTCGTGGTTGTGTGAAGTGTCTATTGTTTGTTTTGCGGTTAGCTTGTTAGTTTCCCCCTTTGTGTGAAATGTACATTGTTTGTTTTGCGGTTAGTCTGTGTACACTGATGCCTCACTGTGTGACTGCCTATCCCCACTGTGTTTCCCTGATCCGTATTCTAAATACCTTGCCTCTATGCCCTCTCTACCCTGTAAAACAGTACAATCTGTAACCTCTGCTGCCCCCTTTTTCAGAAGTACTTAAAACATCGAGAGTAACACAGTGATATACACAGCAACAATACCAGCGTGCATGAAAAAACAGTTAAATGCCGAACACCTTATACAGATACTTATTACTATTATGGTACACGATTCTTAAACAAATACTTATTACACACTATAGAAACAAATAACTATAACACAATACACCTTATACGGATACTTATTATACACTACTATGGTACACGATTCTTAAACAAATACTTATTACACACTATAGAAACCAATAACTATAACACAATACACCTTATACAGATACTTATTATACACTACTATGGTACACAATTCTTAAACAAATACTTATTACACACTATAGAAACAAATAACTATAACACAATACACCTTATACTACTTGGCCAAGTGTCTAAATCTACCTCTCGAGATTGCTACAAGGGGCTCCAACCCCGTTCTACTAGAGGGACCTCAACCTCCTTAGAGGGATTCCAACCGGACCTCAACCTCCTTAGAGGGATTCCAACCTTTTCCTAGAGGGACCTCAACCTCCGTAGAGGGATTCCAACCTCCTTTTCCTAGAGGGACCTCAACCTCCTTAGAGGGATTCCAACCGGACCTCAACCTCCTTAGAGGGATTCCAACCTTTTCCTAGAGGGACCTCAACCTCCGTAGAGGGATTCCAACCTCCTTTTCCTAGAGGGACCTCAACCTCCGTAGAGGGATTCCAACCTCCTTTTCCTAGAGGGACCTCAACCTCCGTAGAGGGATTCCAACCTCCTTTTCCTAGAGGGACCTCAACCTCCGTAGAGGGATTCCAACCTCCTTTTCCTAGAGGGACCTCAACCTCCGTAGAGGGATTCCAACCTCCTTTTCCTAGAGGGACCTCAACCTCCGTAGAGGGATTCCAACCTCCTTTTCCTAGAGGGACCTCAACCTCCGTAGAGGGATTCCAACCTCCTTTTCCTAGAGGGACCTCAACCTCCGTAGAGGGATTCCAACCTCCTTTTGTTTTATTCTTGTCTTTAACTAGGTCTTTTGCAGAGTAGTGACAACACACAATTTTATCTTTGCCAATCGCAGAACTTCGTTTGAACAGGCGTCTGCTTACCTCACTCTGTTGAATGGTCACTTGTTGTTATCCTCACCCCACAATCGACCGGTGTTTCGTATCTTTTCTTCCGTCACTTCTCCATCTTCATCACGTCGGGGTCACCAAATTGTTGGACTCTGGCTTTAATTTATTTACTCTTAATTTAGTCCATGTGTGAGCTGAGTCCAGCGCGTTCGTTGAATGAAGTGATAGGAGAAGGTATTCGGTTCAACAGTCAGTTTATTACACCACACAGCACAGCACAGCACAAGAATAAAACTTATCAGAGCTCTGGGTCAGTCTGTTAGTTCATAGGTCACCTGCCAGTGAGCTACTCCCCGAGACTGACCCCTATTGTCCAGTTGGCACAGTTTATATAGGTCAATCTTATCACACAGAACAAAAGTTGTTTTCCCTGCTAGATCTTTTTGCATAAGGGTTATCACAAGTCATCTCCTGTTTTGCAGATTTCTGGGGTGTAGCATTCCCATGTTAATCCTCCAGGCCAGACTATCCTGTTGTTTAGATCTGAAATTAATTCATCCCCAGATATTTCTAATCACCATTCGGTCCCTGTCTGGCCAATTTCTGCTGTTCTCTTTAACACCTCCTCGTGCCTTAATCTTCCTCCTAGACTGGTTTTCCATTCCCTTTGATTCTTGCGGGCCATTCTTTGTTCTGATCTGGCCTGTGTCTCCTGTGCTACTTCCCACCTCCTTCAGTTAAGCATTCCTCCTAAATCGTTTTATGCATATCCTCTCCCTGTATCTTGGGAGCAGCCAATTTTGTTCAGCCAACTTTGCTCCATGCTGTGACAGCCACTTAGCCACATTCCTCTTTCCCTGACTCATGCAGTCCAAATAAACTTATTGATTAATCATTTATTTCATACTGTTTTAACCCCTAGATTCCAACAGTACCAAAGACATTTTCTGAACTTATCCGCACGTTACATACACGTGCACTTAGAATTAGAAGGGGGTTGTTAGGTTAAGTAAGTCAATAGAGATAAGTTAAAGTTTGATTCTATTTTCATGTTTAAAGATAATTAAAAGCAACTTTTGTTTAAGTAACCATTGTCTTGGTGAGTATCTATTGCTGCTGGGTTTTGGGGTCCTCTGGGCTCGTTACACCTTGCAGAATGAGTTAAAGTGTTCTGTAAAGTGACTGCACAACCTGCCATTAATTTATTTGATGTTTAGGCAGTGACCTGGGCTCAGTACTGGGTTTCATTTACAACTGAACTAGTTCATGGACCATAAAGCAAAAAAAAAATCACACGCAGATGATGGAAAGCTGAAATAAAAACAAAACAACATGGAAACACTTGGCAGGTTAGGTAAAATCGAGAAATAAAGTGAACATTTCAGTTCAACTTCATTCAGAATCTTAAAAAAAAACCTTCTTTTGTTTCACAGATGTTTCTTAGTCATGGTAAATTACAGCTATCCATTGTTAGCCTTGCCAGTATGTCACTACAAACACTTCAAATGTATCGGCCTTTGAAGCATCTCAAGAGGGTACTCAGATCTAAAAGAATTGCAGGTGGTTAATGAATGTTGGTTTTGCATATGAAACACACACATTTTTTAAAAAAGCTAACTTTTAATCCTTAATGAATGGTTCACTGGTGTGGAAGTTCATACATGTTGATTTATAGGATGCACTGTTTCTGAAATCCAATGCCAATGGAATAAATTTTGAAACTGACATTCAATACACATACATTTGGTGCATTATGCACGAAGTCATGTGATGAAGAATTGATTTATATCTCTTGGTCAAATTCACAAGTCAAGTGCCCAGTAAAAAGAAGATCTTTGCACATGCATTTTTAGAACAAAGTAAATGAAGCTATTATTAATATTTATCACTAAAATCAGAATTGGGTTTATTGCCAGAAATATGTCATGAAATTTGTCGTTTTGCAGCAGTATTATTGTGCAAACATTGGTATAAATTGCATTTCTAAAAGTGCCTATTTAAAAATAAATAAATTAGTGCAGAAGAAGAAAGAAAAGTGAGATAATGTCTGTGTTTTATTCTAATGGCAGAGGGGAAGAAGCTGCTTTTTGTACCATTGGGTGTTTGTTTTCAGGGTCCTGTACCTCCTTCCTAATGGTAGCAGTGAGAAGAGGGCATTGCCTGGATGGTGAGGGTCCTTACATTCAGTGCGGGATTTGAACCCCGATCCAGATCGCTGGCGCTGTAGCAGCATTGCGCTGCTACGCTAACCGTATGGACAGCAATGAATAGGAGTGGGGTGGGGGAAGATATGTTCACATTCAGTGTCTGCATCAGGACAATATCGAGGCATTGTTTATTCTAATATATAATTGATCAAAGTAAAACATGAAAATCTGCAGATGCTGTGATTGTAGTCAAAACACAGAAATGCTGAAGGAACTCAGCAGGTATTACAGCATTCATAAGAGGTAAAGCTATATTACCGATGTTTAGGGCCTGAACCCTTCTCAAGGCATGAGTGATAAAACACAATTAAAAGCTGGGGAAGAATGGGGCAGGGAGGAGTCCAGACCAACTGGCTAGAGGTGTTAATTGGATATGATAAGAGGAAAGGTCAGAATTGATTTTTGGCTCATTGTAAGGAGACAGAGGGAAAATGGGAGAGAGGTGGCACTGGAGAAAAGGGGACAGGGGGAAGAAGTTAGGGGGGTTTCATATATGAAGCAGAGAAGTCGATGTTAACACCATCCAGTCGGAGGGTCCCCAGACAGAATATAATTCAGCGTAAAATACGTTGGGCATATTCTGATATCTTGGAGGTGTTTTTGAAATGCAAATCCCTACTTCACAGTTTGCCCAACACAATTAGCCATACAGCACCGTAGCAGAACATTTCAGTCCAGATTCGGCGCTGCCCAATTACATCCAATTAACTTAAACCTCCAGTACGTTTTTTTTTCAAACGGTGGGAGGAAAATGTATCCTCCGGGGAAATCCCACACAGGCACCGGGAGAACTTACAAACTCCTTATAGACTGAATTCGAACCATGGTCCCAATCGCTGGCACTGTAAGAGCGTTGCGATTACCACTACATTAATCATGCCGCCCCGGATGGAACCATGAGGCTTTTGTTTACGATATCAGCAATCACAAACAGGAGAGCTGAAGCATCTCGAGTTTAAGCTCCTTTGCAATGCACAACCCCGCAATTCACAACCTCATCCCTTTTCTTACTTCCTTTCAACCTTGCTCAGTTGACTCAGTAAAATCTCTTCCTATTCCAAAGTAATTATTAATTTGCCCTCCATGCTGGGTGTGAAATAAGCAAAGTTACATCTGCCTATTGAAATTCTGGTGACGGAAATGAATTTCAGAGGTGAATTTCATTACAAATACATTTACATAATTTGTATTTAGTACATATGATGGTGAATATATTTCCAATAGGCAGCAAACCACACAACTTAAATGCAAATCAAAATACACTACTTGAGAAACTCACCCAGGCAAAGAGAACCAACATTTTGGGCTTGAGTTTGTCATCAAGGTATGAGAAAAATGTAAGCAGACGCCTGAACAAAATGTTCAGGGGTGGGGAGGATCACAGCTCCACAAGCAGGAGATAATAGGTGGATGAAGGAGGGAGGGCACACCAGCTAACAGTGGGGTGGGTATAGCTCTGTGAATGGTGAGGGAAGCGGGTGGAGGGCTTTCCATAGCTTCAAAATCCTTTTGATAATGAGGTGATCAGACTGAACACAATATTCCAAGTGTGGTCTCACCAGAGATTTATGGAGCTCCACATCCCAAGCTCAATCTCCGTCCAATATATTAGGCCTTCTTAACTATCCTATCAGCCTTTGCTGCATCCTTGCGGGATGGATAGATTTGGACCCCAAGATCCCTCATTTCCTCCATACTGTCAAATATCTTAACCATTAACCATGTACTCTGCCTTCAAGTTTGACCTTCAAAAATGCATTAACTCACACTTTTCCAAAACAAGCAATCTGCTGGAGGATCTCAGCTGATGGAGTAGCATCAGTGGGAGATAAAAGAATCATTGGTATTTTGGTCCAGAACTCTTCATCAAGCAGAGAATCACATTTGTTGTTTTGAGTACCAGCATCTGCAATCACCTATGTCTCTAAACCTATAGAGAGATTTGGGCCAAAATCAGGTAAGTGGGCTCCCTTAGGTTGACAACTTGGTCAGCACGGGCCAAAAGTCCAGTTTCCATACTATAAAAGTCTATGATTGAGTAACTCTGTGTTTGGACAGCTCATCTATATTGAGTGCAAGTTAAAGGTAGAAGAAGATTAAGAAAATAGAATGTCACAACATTCAAGAGCTCAGCCTGAAATGCAGGTTATATCTCTTTACCTCCTATAGACATTGAGTTCTTCAGCATTTTTGTGTTTTACAAATTCTGAGGACAGCTAGAAGTATGTAAAAATATGTCAATTTTGTCAGTAAATCTCATTGACAAATAATCTTCTTTTAAAATATACTCTGTTCATTCTAAAAAAACACTTTGTGAAGTAAAAAAAAACTTAATATTTATTTCTGCTATTAAGTTACAAGCTATTTCCATCCAATCACCTTAGGGGTTGTGAAAACAGAGATTGATAGGTTCTTGATTAGCTAGGGTTTCAAATGCTTTGGGGGGAAAAAATCCAGGCAGTGGGGCTGAGTGGGAAAATGGATCAGCTCATGATTAAATTGTTGGGAAGGCTCGATGGGCTGAATAGCCTCTTTCTGCTCCTGTGTCATATGGTCTTATGGTCCTATAGCAGCATGGATGGCGTAGCAATTAGCGAAATGTTATCACAGCGCAGGCGACCCAGGTTCGAATCTGGCACTGTAAGGAGTTTTTACATTCTCCCTGTGTCAGCTTGGGTTTCCTCCAGGTCCCCAGGTTTCCTTCCTCTCTCCAAAAATATACGGGGGTGGGGGGGGGGGGGTTGTAGGTTAATTGTGTCACTTGGGAGGCACCAGCTCGTAGGCCAGAAGGTCCTGTTACCGTGCTGTATATCTAAATTTATTTTTTATTTAAATATAAATATAAATTTAATTTATTTAAATTTAATTTGTTTCCTCAAGACAGTTTGGTGTTTTTATCTTGAGTGTGTACATTCACATGATTGTCATATTTCATTGTGTTTCTTTCAATAAAATAATCTTTGAATGATTTAAATGCCAAGCATCAACAATGCAAAAATGAAAGTTTAGATAGCACAGCAGTGAAGACTGATGTTTGGTGTTATTTACAGAAAAGGTCAAGTTTAGAGAGATATTGTACAATAATACTGTACCTTTAGTCCTGCATGTAATGATGTCAGTATCTGGTTCTGATCAATTTAGAAAATGCATTATTGACATGTTCCTTCAGTGTTCCGGTATACTTCTTAAACAAAATTAGGCTCAATGTTTTTTTATTTTTGTTGATTCTATTCATTTTTAAAAAATTATCTGCAATGCCATGTGCTAATATTAGGTCAGATCTCAAACTAGTCGGAAATCGTGCAAGCTGTTAACTATTTCAGCATTCAAATTTGCACCTGAGGTGAGAAGTATCTCACGGAGTTGCAGAGATCAAGGTGTGCTGATGCACGAAGCTTTTAAATCCAGAGTTGTGGACAATTGTAATTGACTGGGAAGAGCTACCTGACCAAGTGAGAAGCACAAATGATTTTAATTACCCAATTAGATCAAATTTATTATTGTCTGACTGTACATATAAAACCAGATGAAGCAGCTATGGTGCACCCACAATAATCATAATCACATGTATACATAATGATATAATATAAATGTTATAAATATTTTAGAATGACTTACTTAATTTATCTATTTCCATTGAAGAATCAAGATTAAACTTGGATCATTTATTCTGGATAGCATCATAAAAACAAACAAAATGTCAAAGTCTATTCTGAAATTGGATTAAAATCTGCAGCACCAATGTGGAGCTTGGCATAGCACTGGAAATATGGGCTGAGCGGCCTCTCTTTGTTTCTGTGATTAATTCTACAAAAATAATGAAGTGAAATGTTTTTATTCAATGATAACTGCTTCAGATGCAGAGTAAATAGTTCAGATCTTCAGATCACCAGAACTTGAAAAGAGGAAAATCAAATTAAATTTCCATGGGTGGAAAAAAATAAATATTTGTGTTAGGTTGAGAGTACACCAGTAAAAATGCCAATTAGAGTACTTAGCCCTGCCATTGGCTAATGGCAGGGCTAAGCAACTTGTTCAGCAGACTAAACATCATCAGTAGAGAGTGAGAGAAAGAAAGAGAAGGGACACAGAGGGGGTGAGAGAGAGAGAGAGGGGGGGGAAGGGGAGAGAGAGAGAGAGAGAGAGAGAGAGAGAGACTGTTTTCATGCTGGGCCTCTGCTATGAGGTCAGTTGCAGAGATGGATACAAATTTTAATCTAGCATTACCTGTCCATGGAGCAAGGCTGCTCCAGTGCTGCTTTTATGCAAAGCAGCGCCTTGGTGTGTCATTCTGAGCCGCTGTAGGTGGGGCAACTTTTGCTATGGCACCAGCCGTCATAAATATGCCACAGAGCAGTGGTTTCCTTCCCTACACATAATCCTCCATGCAACTGGAACTGCTCTTCATTTCCCAGAATGATTTTAGCTATGTGAGGGATTAATGGTAGGGAAGACGTCCATTGTCCTTCCATGTATTAAGCTGCGAGTTCCGATGAGCAGCCCCGAAGTCTGAAGCAGCCTGGTGAGGTGCTGGAGCAGCTGGCAGGGCTGCCACTGCCTGCACGGGTTGCCCCCTGACAGCCCCCGTTGGTTCCCCCCCCCCGCCCTGACGGCCCCTGGAGGGAGTGGGGTGGGTAAGGTGACTTCACTGCGATGTCATCAGCCGGCCCCTAGCCAGTCGCTTGCAGGCACATTACATTCATGCAGGGTGGCAGAGCATAGTGCTCCACCACTGACCCTTCCCCCAAGAGTCGGCACCTTGAAGCCGGCCAGGGCGCATTCATGGAGGTAAGTTTCCCGATGTAAGGGCGGAGAATCTCCGCCATTACATTCAGGTTCTTTGACTGTATGAAAGGGCCTAGAGAGAGAGAGAGAGAGAGAGAGGAAGGGAAGAGGGGGGAAATGGGGGAAGGGAGAGAGAGAGAGAGAGAGAGAGACAGAGAGAAATCATATCAATCCTCTGAAACAGCTATGAAAGAACCAACAGCGTGGCTCAAATGAATTCTTCACAATTGCTTCGCTAATGTTAACCATATTAACCAATGTTCCAATTACCCAGTTTTTTGGGGGGAGAGAATTGTGATTGAAAGAAGGGAATTAGATTAAAGTTTGTTGCTTCTGAAAGTATTCTCTCCCCGCACACTCAGGTGTTTTAAAAGTGTGAATTCGTGTCTAGTTCATGAGGAACATGGATACCAAAAATTATACCATAATTGAAATGTAATTTGATCAGAAACATTATAATTGTTGGCAAGTTTGGTTTTTTTTAAGCTTGCTGATAATTAATTTTTATTTGTAATTTATGACAGTCAATTAACCAAATTGCTTCATAAAGAAGTTTCTTTATGTTACTTAATGCAAACATTGTGTTGGGGGGTCAGAGAATTTGAATTAAAAATTAATAATTATTATAAAATGTTTTTGTAAGAAATAGGTTGATTTCACTCAACAATTGTGACTTTTATATACTTTTTCTGGTATTAATCGTCATTAGTCAGCTCCATTTGAGATTCACTTAGTACCATTATTGAGTGAAGTCAGCATTGCCCCTAAGGATATGAAAGAACTGGTCAATTAAGAATGATGTTGTCAGGCAATGCAGCTGAACTGTTGAGAAAGTAAATGAATGAATGCAGGGATTTAAAAGCAATTAAAAATAATCTAGCATTTTCCTCAGTATAAGTCACTTAACCATCTTAATATGAACCATCTTATTTATGAGGAATTGATTATTATGTTAGATTTAACAGATTGACTTTGCTGGACGACGATTTACTATAAGAGGAGGCAACCCAACAGGTTGGTGATAACGGCAGCAGACCAGTCAGGGCCACAATAACTGAGGGACCTATGCAGGTTGCGGGTAACCTGTGGTTACCCACCTGAGGGACCCACACAGGTTGCGGGTAACCTGCGGTCAGGGGACCCACAAAGGCTGCGGTCTGCTGGAGACTGGCTTGTTGGAACCAGGTATTGGACTCTGGATTTGAGAGAGTGCTGAGGGCAAGGAGGGCTCTCGAAGGGCCTTGGGTGCTGAAGCCTGCCTGATTGTGTCGGAAGGTTTGGGCCTGGAGCTCAGGCTGCCAATGGATCGAACAGGAGCCTGTGGAGAGGGGGTACTGGAGGTGAATCAATGGACTTTTGGTGTCTCTGAAGGGACACTCTTTTGCTTCTCTTGCTCTCTTACTGTGAGGGGTGCCAGGTGGCATTAAAGGTGGCTCTTTGCGTTATAGCAGGCAGGCATCAATTTCATGTAACGTTACATGTTCTGTACTCTTAAAGGACAACAAAGGAATCTTGAATCTTGAAAAGCTGGACTTTTATGTGTCTTTTGCCATTCTAATTTTCTTAATTTGTTCCTTTCTGTTTTTTCCCCTTTCCCTGGTTGACCTTTTTGCTTCTGTTTCTCGCTTTAGATCCTACTCAAAACAATTTTTTGGCAACAATTTGCCATGATATCTTCCTGATGGCTGATATAATTTTTTGTTGTTGTTGGGCATTGTTCATGTTTGACAGTTTAAAGGACTATGCAAGTGATTGATAATGTTGTTTTTAATTTATTTTAAAAAGGAGCAGTTTTTAATATATTGATTTGCCTTCAGTTTAGATCCAGTTGTAAAGTCAAATACACATTTTGAAGAAGTAATTGCAAATGTTTCCAGCAATTTCTAATACAGGGTGATACTTCACAATATATCTGACTCTATACCTGTTCAATTCATTCACAGTTTATTTAAGTCATTAATGTTAAGGGACTTGGCTTTTGTATCACTGATGCAAACAGAGAAGATTGAGGGCTTGGTTCCTGCAGCACAGAGATTTGCTGAAGGTGGGATGGTGTCAAAAGCACTCACTGCAGAAGATTTCAGGAGTTGATTCTCAAACTTCGACTGGAGATTCTCGAGGGGCAGCATCTGTAATTTGCCCTCAATGTCTGAGGTGTCCTGAGTTCGCTTTATTATCAACACCAGGTTCAAAAGAAACATTTCCCTTACTGTCTGCAGGGAAGGGGGGGGGGGGTGGGGGGGAACAATGGTTCAACAACAGTCTTGTCAGGTGTTTCTCTTAGATATAGAATGGTTAGAGAGGAGAATTTCTTATCAGTCAGAACATTGAGGGGAAAAACCATTATTTCTTTCGAGAGAAATCCAGATTTGTACATGAAAGTGTAATAGCAGAATACTCAGTTATACAAATTGAAGTGCAAGGAAGGTTTGCTTGGAATATAAACTCAAGCCGCTTATGTCATATTAGTTTTAAAAAATGTTGCAATAACATCCACAAACATTTTTTTTTCAAATAAAAGAAGGAATTATATTCATTTGGCAAGACACAATAGTCTGCAGATACTGTGGATGAAGCAAAAACATTTAGCTTTCCACTCCCTTCCCACTCTATTCACAGAGCCATCCCTTCTCCCTCTGCTCGCTGCTGTGCTCTCCCTCCCTTATCCACTTACTACCTCCTGCATTTGTGACGGTGCTTCTCCCCCCCACCCGCCATTTTATTCAGACACCTGCAGACCACGTTCATTTTGAAGGGTGGGAGGAAACCTGAGAACCCCGAGGAAACCCACACTGACATGGGGAAAAGATACAAGCTCCTTTCAGACCGAGCCAGATTTGAACCCTAGTCAATGGTCTTGTGACAGCATTAGACAAACCATTACTGTTGTAGTGTGAGCTGTTTTTAAAGTGAGGCTGGGAGGGGTTTACTTCCTTTACTTCCTATGTGTCTTGTGTATAGCTTGAAGACCATGCTGTGGGCAGTGGGGAAACAACAGAGGAAGAAGTGTGTGTGTGTGTGTGTGTGTGTGTGTGTGTGTGTGTGTGTGTGTGTGTGTGTGTGTGTGTGTGTGTGTGTGTGTGTGTGTGTGTGGGTGGGGCTTTGTGGTTACCACAGCTGTGCTAATTACATTCCTGCAGCATGGTA
Organism: Narcine bancroftii; assembly: GCF_036971445.1. Taxonomy (NCBI): domain Eukaryota; kingdom Metazoa; phylum Chordata; class Chondrichthyes; order Torpediniformes; family Narcinidae; genus Narcine; species Narcine bancroftii. The sequence continues at coordinate 8,783,894 of NC_091477.1, read as the reverse complement.
AAGGCCCTTCGGCCCAACTTTCCCACACCAACCAAAATATCCCTCCCATATTCATCCTGCCTGCCTGTGATAGAAATGTTGAGGCCATAAATAGTGTCATACGCAGTCAGAGGGGCAACGTAATATCTTCAAGCATACCCTAATCATGAACCTGACCCTAATCCTTCCCTTGAGCACCACTGAAAGGCATTGGCTGAGGAGAGGGATACCAGAATGGAAGTAAGATGGACCATTAATGCAACAGTCCCCTGGGACTCAGTTGTAGACTGAGCTGCTCTGAAAATGAATGTCCATGTTGTATTTAGCCTCCTTGATGCAGAGAAGAATTAAGTTAGTGATAGAATATATTCTTTTGATTATTTACTGTTCCTTTAAAGTTGAACAGAGTGCCAGGAATAAAACAGCACCATTTTGGTCTTTAATAATATTCCAAACAATTCAGGGGAGAAGGCCATTTTGGAAAGAAGGTCTGTCAAAAATATCATCAAGATGAACTTTCAAGCTGAACAATGAAAGCCACGTGTGAGATGGCCAGATGGTGAAGGCAGTTGCAGTCATAAAGCATGAGATTAAAATTTGTAGGTTTTATCCTTATCACCTGGAAACTGAGAGCTGACACATAATTGAAACACAATTCAGTCTTTGTTATTTTTTCCCATTCAGGTGGAAGTGTGGGTTTGGGGGTTTTATGAATCAGAAAGTTCTATTTGCTTGGATTGCGGGGTTTTGAATGGAGATGATGGAGGAGGGGAGGAATCTTTGGCATTAATCTGGATATCAACAAATTGCAGACACTTGCTATCTATTGTGACAGCAATGATTAAAACAGAAGATAGCTAAACCCAGATCTGAATTGCAGTGATATGTTCAAGTGGAGAGCATTATGCTGTGCTACCTCCTGAAATAAATTGGGGTCTTCTTCGGTAATTTACTGGTGGCTGTGTTTACATAAATTAGCTACTTGCATTTGCAAAACATTTAACCTGAACAGTGCCAGAAAACAATTAGGAAGCAGGATAATTCACTGTGAGCTCTGTGTTCAAAGCAGTACTCACGTCACCAGTGTTTTACCTATCAAGAGATTTTGTTATTAACTTACTAGCTACCTCACAGTGAAAAAACAACAACTAATGCTGAACTGTGAGAACTGTGAAAGGAGAATTGATGGTGGACACTTTGAGGGATAATGACTTTCTTTTAACAGTGACATCGTTGGTGCTGATGAAAGATTGATGCAAATCAAATGCCTCTCCTTTTTCTTCCTTTTGGCTTCCATGGCGCACAGTTTCTTTTTCTGAAGTGCAGATAAATGTACAGTGGGTACAGAGTGAGGAAGGTGGGGCGGGGAGGGGGGGGGGGTAGGGGGATTGGTTGTTGCTCACCTAGTAGTTTCTTTATACCACATTGAACTCAGAGTTTGCCCAAAAGGACATAATGGCTTCTCTCCATTGCTGTGTGGCCAAAGCAGTTCTGAATGTGTCCTAAACATTTACATTTAAATTTTTTAATTCAAAATTTATTTTTTCATATTTTGAAAAATTAAAATGCAGTAAAAATTCAACTGTGTCAGTGGAAAGAGAAACTGTTTCATAGAGTGGTCATTCCAAAAGGAGGACATGGACTTTGTTTAATATATATATTTTAAACACACACACACACACACACACACACACACACACACACACACAGTGTTTCAAAAAAAGTTTTTATAAGATTTAAATGGTATTGAAAAAAAGTGTATAGTAACTTATGACCATGTCCTCCTTTTGGAATGGCTACCCTATGGCCAAGACCTTTCGTCAGAACTGAATATGCAAATTTGTAGCCAGTATCCAACTTGCCTCTTCTCTATAAAGCTGCGATTACATTAGTTCTGCATCTGAAGCAGCAGGCTGGTAGTTCAAAAAGCTTTCTGTGCCTTGAATACAAATGTCTAAGGTGATCCTCCAATGCAATACTAAGGACATTCTCCACTGTTCAAATTGCTGCATTTTTCGATGAAATATTGTGGGAAGTCCTGTCGGCTTTCTAAGATAAGAGTATTTCATCCAGAGTTTGTTTTCAAGGAGGTTGGAATCCCTCTTTACCCTTACTCTTTACCTCATGGTCACAGATTATTTAGCGAATATCGCATTGCCAGTGTGCGAATTTGGTGCATGCAAATTATCCATTCCCCTCTTCCATTACAAAAATGATCATACTTCAAACCACCAGCTGTGAAATGCTTTTGGAAGTGAGAAGCAAATGTTTCATTTTTATTAAAATTATAAGATAATACTAATCCTTTTTTTATTGTTCATCCCCCCATGGCCTTCAAATGTTTCCAGCATTTATGCAATTAATTTCTGAAGATTAATCTGAGTCGGCTTTCTTCATACTCTGAGGCAGCGCATTTCAGATCTCGACAACAGCTGTAACTGAAGCTGCCAGGTTTCTTCTGTCAGTGATTTCTGTAAAAGGCTGCCAATTCATAATGCCAGCTTGAAGGGTGAGCAACAAGATGAAAATCTACCTCAGCAGATCAAAAGTAAAACCAAAAACAACAACAAAAAAATGTTTTGTGATAGATCTGAAGGAAATCTACAGATTCTGCACTTTATGCCTCAATGCCAAGCAAGATTGCACCATCCGTCAGAAAGCAGTCATAGCAGCTTGGAAGTGTGATATATGACACAATTTTAATGTATTGATATACGGTGCATTACTGTATAATGTCCAAGAGTATATGCAAGCCTTGTGCTTTATGATTTTAAGATGTGAAGGCTCATTTAGTACAATATTCTCTCTAGGTTGTGGGTTCAAATCCCATTTCAGGAACTTGATCATAAATCCTAGGCAAGGGCATCCAATGAGGACTGCTAGCAAAACAAACGAAGCCAGTTCACAGGAAGATCAGGAGATGGCTGGTGGTGTGGGGGGTGGGGTGGTGGTGGGGGGGGGGGAATGCTTTGAGACCACAGACTAGAGCTGTTTCATGTCAACGAGTGCACAAGCTCAGTGATTGGCTAATTAGCAAGTGCACCTAGGATGTCCAGGAGATCAAATGCAACACGACCGGAGCTGACACAAAGGTCCTCACACTTCTCAGAGCTCAAGATGCAGCCTTCGGGACAGGAGGCAAGTTGGCACTGCAGCCAGCTCTGAACTCTCTTGTGCAATCTGGAATGCAAAGCATGGGTAAGCACAAAGAATAACTGATCATTAGAAAACCTTGTGAATCAATGACATTGTTGCCTCCCTCTTGGTCAGACTGAACATCTTCTACGCACGGTTCGACAAGAAGCATAGGATCCTTGTATAGCTCCAGCTCTAGTGAGGAGAGTCCTATCCAAGGTGAAACCAAACATGGCAGCAGGACCAGACAACATACCAATTGGGTACTAAAGGACTGTGCAGACGAACTGACAGAGATCCTTTTAGACATGCTCAACATGTCATTACAGCAATCTATCTTCCCCATAAGTTTCAAGGCAGCCATCACCAAAGAAGGTGACAGTAGAGGGCTTCAGCAACTACTGCCCAATGGCATTGACCTCCATCATTATAAAATGCTTCGACCATCTGATGATGGTCATATCAAACTGTGCCTCCTAGAGGCACTGGACTCATTTCAATTTGCCTACAGATGGAACTGTTCCACTGAAAATGCTACAGCCTTGTTCTTCCATTCAGTCCTGACCCACCTGGAGAACAATACCTCATATTGCCAGGCTGCTGTTCATTGACTTCAGCTTGGCGTTTATTACAATCATATCTCAGAGGCTGGTGGAGAAGCTGTCTTCACTGGGGCTCAACACCCCCTCCCTACCCCCCGTAACTGGATTCTGGACTTTCAGTTGGAAAGACCAACGTCTGTATGAGTTGGCAACAGAACATTGAGCACAATCTCACTGATGCCCCTCAGGGCTGGGTCCTCACCCTGCTCCTGTTCATGTCACTGACCCACAACTGCAATGACAGGAACAGTTTCAACAGATCCATCAAGGGTGCAGATGACACCACAGCCTTATCAGCAACAATGGTGAGTTGCAAGATCAAAAGAGGAGAAAATTCTCAAGAAATGGTGCATGAATTGGCAACCTGATCTCAATGTGTACAAGGGAAAGATTGGTTGGTGCTCTCCAACTCAGTAGTGGAGATGGTGGAAAGCACCAACTTCCTCGGAGTCAACTTAAATGACCAGTCCTGGTCACACAGTATCTCCTCGCTTGTCAGGAAGGTGCATCAGCAAACTGCACTTCCTTAAAAGGAAAGGCTACTGGTGACTTTCTACAGGAACACTATTGAGAATGTCCTGGTGCCTGTATCACACTGTGGTGAGGTTGATATGGAGCATTGGATTGAAGGTCAATCCACAGGACCATAAAAGTAGCAAAGCGAATCACTGGGGTTTCCTTCACTCCCCATCCATGTGATTTACCAGCATTGCTGTTTTAAAAGAGCTCATCAATCTGTAAGGATGGCTACCAACCTGCACACAGCATCTTTCAGCTATTCCCGTCAGGAGTATGAGGCCAGGCTGAGGAACTGCTTTCCCACAGGCAGTGAGACAGCTGAATGACCGTTGAACTGCTTAAACAACTCTCGGAGACACTACTATTTATATATAATATTTATTTTAATATATGTATATAAGAATTTTGCATATGTATAGTTTGACTGTATGAATGTTATGTCTCATTGTGTGTGCATTATTTCCACCATGGACTGGAGAACACTGTTTCATTGGATTGTATTGGGATAATCCCATGGTAAATAAACTTGGGTGTGCGGCACTCCTGAAAAGTTTGCCTGTCCATTGAGATTCTAAGGCAAGTTTGTACAAATGCTCGGTGCAGTATTTCAAAGAAGAACTAGGTTTAAATCACCCAGTGGTTTTGAGTGACTTTCATCTCTCATTTCGCAACACATTTTCTGATAATTATCACAGAGCTGTCTGATAGATCAGCAAATACACTTTGTCTTACAATGCAAGATTGACTGTGCTTTCCAAGTCACCTCTTTGGTTGTAAAGCTCTTTGAAAATTTCCTGAGGTTGTGGCAGCTGCTGTATAAAAGCAAGGCTTTCTTTCCAAAGGATTTGTTTGATGGAAGAATGTTGCTGTCCACCAAATCATGCCACAGACTCTTTTCGGTCCCATTGAAGAGAGAGAAGGCCAAAGGTCTCAGCTCTCATCCAAAAGCAATGCCTTCAAAATTCTAGCGTTCCTGTGCTACCCTGGATCAGGAGATTGACATGTTGTGCACTCTACAAATGAGAAGGTAGTAGTTTCAAGCACTGCAACATAAACACAAGCACCCAACCTGGAGGGGCATTTCCATGTAGTGACAGAGCTCAGAACTTATTGGAAGCACCAGCATAATGTTAGGAATACACAAGGTTAGCTGAGTTGGCTTTGAGATGTTCACATGGCATGTAATGCACTCAATAAATCCTCCTTTTTTATTTTTGCAAAAATCTGTATGTTAATTATCAGAAAATGTAATGCATGTCCAGTCTGTGTTTATTTTAACATAAAACCATAAGATCATAAGACATAGGAGCTGAAATAGGCTATTCAGCCCATCGAGTCTGCCCTGCTATTTAATCATGAGCTGACCCATTTTTTAACCACTCAGCCCCAATGCCCGGCCTTCTCCACATAACTTTTGATGCCTTGGTTAATCAAAATCCTATCAATCTCTGCCTTAAATATACCCTCCACAACCACATGTGGCAACACATTCCACAGATTTACCACCCTCTGGCTGAAGAAGATCCTCTGCATCTCTGTTCGAAGTGGACGCCCTTCGATGCTGAAGTTGTGTCCTCTTGTCGTAAACTCTCACAGCATGGGAAACAACCTTTCTACAGCTATTCTGTCTATGCCTTTTGAAATGTTTCAGTGAGATCCCCACCCCCCCCCTCATTCTCCTACATTCTGTCAAGTATAGACCAAGAGCTCCTCATATAATAACCATTTCATTCCCAGAATCATCCTAGTGAACATCCTTTGAGCCTTTTCCAATATCAACACATCCTGTCTTAAATGAGGAGCCCAAATCTGCTCACAATACTCCAAGTGAGGTCTCACCAGGGCCTTATAAAACCTCAACATCATATCCCTAACCTTATATTTTATTCCTCTTACAGGAATGCCAGCCTTGCATTCATTTTCTTCACCACCTACTCAACCTCCAAGTTCACCTTTAGGCTCGCCTGCACGAAGACTCCCTTTGCATCACAAGCATTCATTTTCCAACACAAACTCTTGACCACAGCTGTGGTCATTACTGGGAAATTCTCTTCAGAAGGGGAAAAAAATAATTCAGACTTAGGACTAATGGTTACAAATTAAATGTTTTAAAAACAAATTTTTTAAAATGGCAGCAACAAATTGCCAACAAAAACAAAATGATTTTCATTCGATTAAAACTATTCATCGAATTCATATTAAGAGAAGGAAGGCTCCAAATAGGCATAAATCATTACAGTCAAAACAAATATACAATCTATTCAAAGTGTGCCCAGAAATAAATAAAAATCCTCACTCAGACATAAATCACCCTTTGATGTATAATTGTCCTCTACTGATATAACCTATTAAAATCCCTGCTGAAATGCATTTTTGAGTTAAATCCTTTCATTTGTTACTACCAATATAGCACTGAATTTACACTGAATGAATTAACAAATTGGCAATCCAATATCAAGGTGTAATGTGGAGGATCATGTGTATCACGTGACCCTACCAGCAGATTCCTAGTCAGAAGTTACCACACCTGCTAATCAAGCCCCACCCTTATGTTAGCACAAACTTCTTGGTGCCTTTAATTACCTAATCAATATCTGGGCTGGACTCTCCAGCTGATGGGACTATAAAGCCCATCACAAATAATCTTTTGGTCTCTTCTTCTTCCCCTGGGATGAACCCTACCTCCACTCCAGGTTGTGAGCCATGGGCAGTGCTGGAGAGTCATTGGTAAGGTGTGCGCTGTCAAAAGGTTGGGAGCTGTGGTATTGTGTTTCTAGAAATTGTGTTTAGTTTCTTTAAGAGCTGTGCCAACACTATACTAAGGGGTGGTGGGCATCGTATTTTATTACTTGATTGTAAAGCTATTTCTTTGTGAGTATCAAGTAGTTACTAGATCAGATGTGAGTGTGTCATACAATGTCAGAAATGTGTTCATGTGTGTGTGTCTGTCTTTTATCACTGTGGGAACTTCCCCTCGCATGTAAATAAAGATCACTGTTTAACTCACCTGTATTCAAGCTCGCTGCTTATGGGACCCATCAAACCTGACTTTCCACGCAGAACAAATGGGCCAATGCTCATCCCTTCAATGTTGTGAGTGAATTAATCTAATTATCCATCATGTCCTCTGCTCCTGCCAGCACCATGTTTTTGTGTTTGGCAAGAATCCATGGAGTTGGGAGTAGGCCTTTTTACACAATTTAGACATCCCTTTCTGTGATGTTGATTTGGCAATAGTTTCAAATGGCTTGATTATTTATCATTGCAACTCACCCAAAAAAACCCACCACAGTTTGCATCATGGTGTCTCCTGCTTTTTTTTCTTCCTGTTTCCTTCAGTTTTTTTTTTCCTTCCAGCACTTGCTGTTACACTGGATGATATTTTTTTCAAAAGGCTTGGCTCCTGACAAAAAAAATTATGATAGACAACTTCAAGCTGAACACAGATGACTTCAGATTTGCTGCATCACGTAGGAAGTTGGAGAAACATTAAATTAACTTTTATTGAATTTAGCAGGTTTAATCGCATCTTGATGCTGACACATTGAGTTAGTTCAACTGACCTAAAAATATTTTGCCGCTGATTTTCATTTATACCCAGCATCTGGTGCCTCTTGTGTCAGTAACCAACAATAGTCGGCCAAGACTGGTGGATTCCAGTTGCCCCTGATACCACTTTTCCATGGTCGCCCTGGTGAGATCCTTTCATCATGCTCGCCACTGACTGCACTGAGATCAACAGGGACGAAATCCAAGTTCTAATGCAGAAAATTAATTTTCAATGAAACGTTGCCCTTCATGGTTTTGTAGGCTTGAAGTAGACTTAACATATGACAGGAAATCACAAAAGTAGGTTATATCTAAATAAAGGGTATGCGATATGAATATTTTAAGGTGATTTTCATGATCAGCTGCCCAGAATCCATAAAATACACCCAAAAGTGTTCAGGAAGCAAAATTTTCATTGTCCAGTGTTATCAGACACTTGAATGGGCCTCTTGGTAAAATATGTCGTTTCTGCACTGTCGTTTCCTCTATATTCTCCACTGTCATGTTAATACTATTGCTGCCTGTGTTTATTTACCCTGCACTTTTTCTATTTCATTACCTGTATGGGTTGATTTGCCTGGAGATCACGCAAAGCAAAGTTTTTTTTAACTGTATCTTGGAACATGTGACAGTAAATATTCAAGAAGATAAGCAATCCTATATGCCAAAATCAGATGATATATGACTGAAAATATTGCAAAATTCTAAAAAAAATTGAACCATCATATTGCATAATCATTGTTTATGTATAGATCCCATGCCATAGTGGAAATTTGATAAGGCAGTAAAAGTTTATTCAATACTAATAAAAAAAATGAAATTTGGCTTTCACACCAGAATTCAAAAAGCCCTCATATCCACAGGACCAGAATAGGTGCGGCAAATTACTCGACAGTTCATTATGGGAGATGACATCATTGTTAATGGAATGTCACTGAATAGTCTCCTTCACTGCTGAAGCAATGAAACCAATGCAATCCAGTTGTTCTTCTCCCTGAACTAAAGCCATCAAAAATATAAACAGAGTGAACTCTTCAGATTAATATTTGCTTTTCAGAATCTTGATCTGAAGTGACTTGAAATTCTTTCTCTTTCCACCAATGCTGCCTGACCTGTTGGATGTTTCCAGCATTTGCTGTTCAGATTTCCATCCTTAAAAGATTTTTGATTTTCAAGAATTGTTCCAGTGTAGGGGAGAGACCAGTAGAAGATGACTAGCTGCAAATGAAGATTTGCTAATTGCCTCAGTTAGCACATTGACAATTACTGGAGTGACTAACACCAACACTGTTAGTCTTGATATGGACAGCCACCTTAATTGACATTTTACACTCCACAGAGATGATCGAAATGATTTAGATAAGCACTCCATTTTATAATTGTAGTAACTTTATATCATCATAGAGAAAAATGGTTAATCTTATTTTTCAGTGATTTTATCTAGTAAGAAAAATGTCAAGTGGTCAGCATCGTTTGGGAAAAATAACCTAAAAAAGCCGTTAACTCTATCCTAGATTACAAGGCTAGTTCGCAGGTCTCAGTCACTGCTTGGGATATTGGACAATCTACTGAAAATTAACAGCAGCCCAAAAAGCCTAAATGAACATGAAAGGTTTCAGTCATTCTGCGAACTGACTGGTCTGAGATAATAAAAGAAAACACTGAATGAACTTGACGAGTCCCTATGACACACCTGACTGGCCAGATAAACTCCATTGATCATGCTAAATGTGCTTCTTTTTCCATCTGATGTTTGAGCTGTTGACATTGTTTCAGTTTGTTAGGTCTTCATAGTTCCCATTCCAATTATCCTTCTAGGAACATAGGAACATAGGAAGTAGGAACAGGAGTAGGCCAAAAATGGCCCATCGAGCCTGCTCCGCCATTCAATAAGATCATGGCTGATCTAATTTATGACCTAACTCCACCTACCTGCCTTCTCCCCATAAATCTCCTATTTTCCTTGCAGTTCCGATGCCTTCTATGTAATTTTCCATTCCTTTATTGCTGTCTTGAGGTCTATTAATCTCTTTTATTAATGCCTGTCTTCCAGACATCTCAATACCTTTTCAAATGACATGTAATTTTATGTTAATAGTTTAAGGTATTATACAGACTTTATATGGAGTGTATGCCATACCTGAAATACATGAATATATTCAAACTGACCCAGCCTTGCCCTCCACTATATTCCCTACTCCAATGCAATTGCTGCACCAACTTTTCACATCAGTTCCTCACAATGACTCACCTTTCTTGTGTTTCCTTGCGGCACAGTCACCCTGTTAAATCTGTGCTAGGGCTCAGTTTTTTTTAAGAAAAGCACAAGAATGCTGGAGGATCTCAGCAGATCTTGCAGCATCCATAGGAGGTAAAGAAAACACCAATGTTTCAGTCCTGAGCACTTCTATAAGGGTAACTTCAGGACTTAAAGGATCGTCGGTTATATCTTTCCCTCCTATGGATGCTGAGACCTGCTGAGTTTCTCCAACATTTTTGTGTTTTTTTTAAACTGAGTCCTAGCACAAACTTAACAGGGTGACTTGTATTCTTACTACAATCACGGCATCTTTTGTGTTTCACTCCATGCTAGAATTCCCATTAAGTGCCCTGCCTACCATTATTTCCCCAGTGGCTACTCTCTTTCAGATACCCATGAATTCTCCACTGATTGTCCTGCCATGTATCTAACACTGGGAGAATTCACATTAGCCAATCAACCTACAAGCAGTTCTCTGAAATTTGGGAGGAAACCAGGGATCCCAAAAGAATCCCAGATGGTCTTAGTGAAGTAACTCCAGTGCAGAGTTGGAAGTCTTGGTGCCAAGACAGTTTCGCAACTGATTCATGTGCATCACCCTTCCATCTTATTCTCCCTCATGACAGTTTCAGGAAAAGAATCCTTCGTGCAACGAGTACTTCAAAAAAACTGCCAGTGATTGAGGTGTAAAGCCAAAACCTGATGTAAAGCAAGAACTGCAGTAAGTGGAGTAAAACAGGAAAGGCTGCAGACACCATGATTGAAATAAAAACACAATGCTGGAAAAACTCGAACAGAGTAATTCATATAGCAAGGATAAAGTTGTATTTCAACTTTTTGGGCTTGAGCTCTTCATCAAAGTTGACACTTCTTATTCTTGCTATATAAAGTAGAGTACACTGTGGAGTTTAACCTGCTTAGTTTCTCCAGCATTGTGTTTCAACTGCAGTAAGTGGACAGTGCATAGTTAGTCAATGAGGCAATCAAGAAAATTCCTTGGAAGGGGAGGTCAGATGTGCCAGGGTTAGGAAGCAAGAACCCCACCCTCCCAGGAAAGTGATTAAAAAGTTCTAAAATACAACCTTGAAGAAAAAAAATCTATCTAAACATTTCAAGAATCTCACCAAAGAGGAACAAACTTGCTGCAGGGTCTTCCAGAGTCCAACGGGCAGTCAAAAGAGGTAGGCACCAGAAGACTGTCGGGTGGAAGAAACCTGGGACTGGAGTTCGATCTGCTCCTCGCGTGAGTAGCTTCCCCTTTGGTTAGAAATCATTTAAAACCGTCATCTTATACACCTATTTAAACATTAAATTAAGATAATGTCATTCCCAAACCCTTGGAAAATAGATTGGTGAAATATAGACTAAATAGGCTTTGTGAAAAAGAGACAATCTACTGATAATGTAAGTAGATTGCTTAGTATAATTGGCACAGAAAAGAGGTGATCTGAGTGTAGCTGTGGCCTTGGATGCAATAAAGCATTTGATAGACTGGAGTGGGACTTGCTATTTAAAGTGCTGAAAAGATTTGGATTAGGCCACATTTTTATAAATTGGATTAATGATGGTAAATGGAGAAGTCTCTGCACTATTCCAGTTGACAAGACCTGGTAGACAAGGATGTCTGCTATCTCTGGCTCTTTTCATTCTAGCTATAGAACCACTTTCTGAAGCAATTTGGAGAGATCCAGACATTAAGAAATTAAAAAAAAAAAAAAAAAAAAAAAAAAAAGAAATTCAAGGTCAACCAGGAGGAATATAAGATAAATTTATTTGCTGATGTATTGATATATTTGACAGAGCCAGTAACTTCGTTACAGAAACTGTACTCGAAAATGGGAAAGTATCGGGTAACAAAATAAATTGGGATAAGAGGAAAATTATGCCACTTACAGAAGGAGATGATATTCAGTGCCACAGAAAAACCAAATTTAAGTGGAATAAAATATTTAGGAATACATACAGATATCAATTTAAAGAATTTATTCAAATTAAATTACTCACCTTTGCTTAAAAAGGTTGAAGAAGACTTGATCACATGGTTGGAAGAGTTAATGATGTCAAATTGAATACATTTCCAAGAGTTCAGTACCTATTTCAAACATTGCCCATTCCATTAACTCATAGCTATATTTTCAGGAGTTAAAAAAAAATGTCAGAAAATTCCTTTGGAAGGGTAAGATGACTAGAGTCTCCATAGAAAAATTAACATGGAAATATGATTTGGGAGGTTTACAGCTCCCAATTTTTAAAAATGATCATTTCTTGTTCCCTTTTTTTGAGGAAGAAGGCAAGCCTGCATGGTTGAACATAGAATTATTTTTTAAAAAAGTAGAAAAGAAAATAACAGAACATTTTATATATAAATGGGAAGCAAAATTAATATGTTGAGAAAGGAGCCCCCTTGTTAAAACAAATAATATTTGGTATGAAATAAATTGAGATTGGAACAACAGGTGGTCTATCTCCTAAAACACCTCTGATTCAAAATAGGCTTATCCCTTTTAAAGTGGGTAATAACATTTTAGAGACTTGGTCTTGTGAAGGGATCAGATATATTGAGAATTGCTATGAGCAGGGACAATTTATGTCATTTGAACAGTTTAAAAAAAAACATGGAATCCTTAGCAACACAATATTCTACCTTTTTCGATTAAGAGCATATGTAAGGAAAAATTGGGGCCAATAATGTTTTTATTAAACTGTAGTGATATGGAGACTGTTTCAAAATGGAAACACAAAGAAATTCACTTTGGCCATGTATTTCTTACTTCAAACAGAAGCCCCTAAACAGGGATTCATAAGTGTAGACAAAGATATGAATCAGACTTAAATGAAAGTATTGATGAGCAAAACTGGACTTATTTATGACAAGTACAATAAATGTATGGTATAGATTAGTATAATACGATTTTTTGCAATAGTTATATCTCTTGCCACAGAAATTAAATAAGTTAAAGTCAGCCTTATTGTATTGATGTTTTAGATGTGGTGAGGAGATAGGAATTTTCTTACATTTGACTTGGTCCAAAGTGATTTAGGAATTTTTTTTGGAACAGATTATGAAATTCCATTTCCACAAAACCAGAATTGTTTTTATGGGAAATGTAATGGGGTTAAGACCAAGATTAAAATTATCTAAATCTCAAGTTGAATTTGTTATAATTGCATTGGCAGTGGCCGGAAAGTGTATTGCAGTTACTTGAAAGTCTAACTCCCATCTTGGTTTGGTATGCTGGAATGCACAAAGGAATCACTGTGTTCCCCTGGGGAAAATTACTTGCAACCTAAGAAATAAGCTTGACATATTTCTGCAAATATGGAGACCATTTTTACAGATCTCAGATGAAAATCTTTAGTTGAGTTTCTTCCAGTCCTCGAGTCCACATTAAGCTTCTCGAAAGAAGACTAGTTAAATAATGAACTGAAATCTGTGAAGTGAACGGCACTTTCCAGCAACCTTTCTTATTTTTTTCCACTCTATCTTTCATTCTTTTTTCCCTTCTCCCACTTTTTGGAGTCTTTAGGGTGGGTGTGGATGGGGAGGGGGGGTAGTGGGAAGGTTGGGGTTACAACCAACATGCAGCAGTATTTGACTTGTATATTTGTATTTTTTAATTTTATATTTGATCACATGTGTGGTCTAAATTGTTTTAAAATAAAATCAAAAAAGAGTAAAATCCTTACAAACAGAATAAAGGTCATGAAGGATTTGAGTCTGGTCAGCTTTATAATGTAATTTTAAAAACCTGAATGAAAGTGGAGAGGATGAAAATCTAGCACCATGATGGGAGGAATGCAAGAACTCAACAAAAGAAAGCAAGAGTCATTTAATCATTGAGAATGAAGTCTGCAGAATAAGTAAAGCCCTGGGAGACTTTAAGCTTCAATATAAGTTTCCCATTTAACTTGAGGGCATACAATTCCATGAGGCATGCAAGGCTATTCCAGCAGGGATTGTTTATTTGAATTAAGGATTAGGACTTGTGGAAAATGATGTACTTTTACACTGGAGGGTGGTAGATAAGAGCATTCTCTAATGTTAGGAATTAAGAATGCTATATTTTTAGATAAATTTGGATACTGGCCATCCCCAGGTTATAAACACTCAACCTATGACATCATTACATGTGAACATACTCACCTCAGAGTATTACGTTGAAAACTTTGGCACATGTTGTTCCAACAAGCAGTAGAGTGTCTGTGTGTGTCTGTGTGTGTCTGTGTGTGTCTGTGTGTGTCTGTGTGTGTCTGTGTGTGTCTGTGTGTGTCTGTGTGTGTCTGTGTGTGTCTGTGTGTGTCTGTGTGTGTCTGTGTGTCTGTGTGTGTGTCTGTGTGTGTGTCTGTGTGTGTGTCTGTGTGTGTGTCTGTGTGTGTGTCTGTGTGTGTGTCTGTGTGTGTGTCTGTGTGTGTGTCTGTGTGTGTGTCTGTGTGTGTGTCTGTGTGTGTGTCTGTGTGTGTGTCTGTGTGTGTGTCTGTGTGTGTGTCTGTGTGTGTGTCTGTGTGTGTGTCTGTGTGTGTGTCTGTGTGTGTGTCTGTGTGTGTGTCAACAGTTGTGCATGCTTTTTATGCCAATGCAATACTGAGTAGGCATGATTACATATTAAGTGTGTTTTGTGTAATTTCTGAATTGCAGATGCACTTATGAAAGGCTATACAAATGAAACTAGTTTGTTATCTAGGAACAGCCTGTATTTCATTGACCCATGATTCTAAACATGGAGGAATGTCAAAGAGAGATCAATATCAATCAGCTATAACAAGGCTCAGATAGGATAGAAAATCACAGAAGTAGCAGATTCGATGCATTTTTAAATTTAGGCATGCAGCACGGTAATGAGGCATTTTGGCCCATGTACACCCAATTAGCCAATACCCCAGTATGTTTTGATCAATGGGAGAAAAATGGAGGCCCCAGAGAAAACCTACACAGGCACAGGCAGAACGTACAAACTCCTGACAGACAATGTGGGATTTGAACCCCGGTTCCGGTCGCTGGCACTGTAAAGGCATTGCACTGACCGCTACACAAAGTATACTGGCCAATAACATAATGCATGTTGATAGAGGACTTGAGAAGAAGCAATGTAGATCATGGAACAGTCCTAAAATGCATACAGCAACCTGGGAGTACATATGCACAAGACTGCAGGATATATTGAACAAGTATATAGGAACTTGCCTTTTGTCATATTAAAAGATTTATTTAATATGGAAAGAGGCCCTTTAGCTTGAATGGTGCATGCTATCCAAGGTGCCTACCTGAGCAAGAGCCATTTGCTTGCTTTTTTCCCCCCATATTCTTCTAATGTAACTGTCTCGATGAAGGGTTCAAACCCGAAACATCAACTATTTATTTTTTCCGACTGATGCTGCTTGATTGCTGTGTTTCCCCAGTGATGTTCATCTGTAGTTTTTCATTGTAATCCTGCAACCACAAGGTCCATGCCCATGACAGTCGCACTTGCACTGGCAGCGACCGGGGGGGGGGGAAGATTGCCGACTCTGCAGGAGCAGTGGACTGGCGCAGGACACCAGAAGAGGGGCAAAACACTGCCTATTGAGAGAAAGCATGGGAGACAACCCTATAGGGCAGTGATCAAAGCAGCAGATCAGTCGTGGCCTCAGTGGCTGAAAGACTCACACAGGCTGAGGGATGCAAGAGAATGGCTGATCAGAATGGGGATTCAAGAGGCTGTTGAGGGTAAGAAGTGCTCCCAAAAGGCCTCAGGTGCTGAAGCCGCCTTGATTATATTGGAGATTTTGGTATGGAGTTCAGGTTGCCAATGGATAGAACAGGAGTCTGTGCAGCAGAAGAGGCTAAGGGAGGGCTGGAGGTGAATGCATGTGCACTGAAAGATTCTAAAGGGACTTTCTTTTGCTTCTCTTTCTTGTCTGTAAGAGGAAGCAGATGATACTAATGATGACTTAGTCTGCCTGATGACAAACTAAAGGAAATTTTGTGTAATAGTGTATTACATTTTTGTTTTATTACGACAATAAAAGAATATAGAAATCTTGTATCTGCATAAATACTTTCAATGTCACCATCTCTGCCACTTCCTCGAGACACTGGTTTAGAAGGTTTGTTCCTCAGATCCCCAGATCCCCTATCTGATTTTTGTCCCTTCACTTAAAGCTGTGCCCTCTCGATTTAGAACTCCCTACCCTGGGACAAAGACAGTGGCCATGCACTTATCAGTGCCCCTCAAGATGCTATAAACCACTTTATGGCCACCTCTAAGCCTCTTTTCCTCTGGAAAACATAATCTATCTTGAATGCATCATGTAAAAGTGATATTGAATCAATTTATAGTGTTCACTGGCGATCCAGATTAGCATTATTTCATTTTATTGAAAGGTATTTTCTTCAGAAAATCATCATTGTATCAGTCATTGTATCAAATTCTCTGAGTACATCAGCCAATAACACTCATGAGAAAGAGACTATGTGACATTTTACGTCTGTGGGTGTGTTTATGGGGAGTCTGTTGGTGTGTAAGTATCTTCTCATCTCTTCAGTGATCTGCCTTGCCCTGATCTCAGAAATATAATAATGTCATAAGGAAGAACAGAAACAGATAAACCACAGGGATTAAGTTAGCTCTGATGATCATTAAGGTTGGAACTAAGACCTGGTGTGGAAGTAGGGTGTGTGAGGACAGTCGGGCTGTATTGTCACATTTAGGTGGTATGAGCCCAGAGGACCATAAAGCCCAGCAGCTATAGATATTCACCAAGACAAATAGTTACTTCAACAAAAGTTGCTTTGAATTATCTTTAAACCTGAAAACAGAATCACACTTTAACTTATCTCCATTAACTTTACTAACCTAACAACCTCCTTCTAATTCAAAGCACACATGTGTGTGTAAGTTCAGAAAAGTTATTTGATTCACAGTCCAATCTCGCTTCTCATTCCTCCAAGTTCACTGGTTGCAGGCAATTCTTGTACTGTGCACAGAATTTGACATTTATGAAGTTCACCAGGCTTTGATGCTTGAAAGGTAAATGGTTGCCACTCAGGAAGGTTCTTGTCGGTTTTCAGAGAGGGATTTGTTGTCCGTGGACACAAAATAATTCCTTTTAATCAGTGTCTTGCTGACAAAACTTGCCCCATCAGGGTTTTCCAGATGATAACCTCTTTCTTTCAGGTCATCACAGAGTTCCTTTTTGTTTCTCTTATTTCAAGTGAAACATTAGGCAGCCAGTCCTCTCCTCTTGTATGAACCACAAGGGCTTTGACCAGGCTGAACTAAGCACTCACAACCCATCTTCCAAATAGGGTTTTCCACAAGCTTGTCAGCTTGTCCTGTTCCAGTCCCAGCTGTTGCTGCTGACTGTAAAAATGCAGAACTGATCTCCCTCCTCTCGCTCGCTGAGAAAACCCTTTTTGACTCTGCTTGCAAAATCACTTGACCCTCTTAGAACAGCTATCAGTAATCCCAGACAGCCTGTGGCTCCGAACTACTACTCCGATCTCTTTCATCTGTTGCTTTTCAAAACAACAATCCATTAGTGAAGTCTCTTGGGCACTCCTCAAAGGTTTTGCAAACGTTCCCTGTCTGGCTGGAGCAGAACTCCAGTATTTTAAATGAGATCTGTTTTGAAGTGTTTGTAATGACCTACTCTTAAAAGTAACCTGCCCCAATTAATCTCCCAAAAACATATCTATATACAATACAAACACAATGTAATCTGTCACTGTGCCAAGATAAAACTTAGAAATGAGTGCTGTATAACAAAGGTTGAAATGTAATCATCAGTGAAAGTTTAAGTTCAGGTTTATTCTTAGATTATACATAGTACAGTGAGAAAGGTGTTTCGTGAGCAGTTCTACAAGTCGGCATGCAAAAATACGAAGAAGGACAAGAGCACATTAACAATGTGCAGTGAAACCATGAAAAGATCAATTAAGACACAACTAGGGCAGCATGAGATGTGAGGTTCATTCAGGAGCCTGATTGCAGCAGGAAGGAAACTGTCTTTTGAACTGTAAGATTTTGTTCCTAATAT
This sequence comes from Narcine bancroftii, assembly GCF_036971445.1. Taxonomy (NCBI): domain Eukaryota; kingdom Metazoa; phylum Chordata; class Chondrichthyes; order Torpediniformes; family Narcinidae; genus Narcine; species Narcine bancroftii. The sequence continues at coordinate 8,765,834 of NC_091477.1, read as the reverse complement.
TCAATGATTAGGGTTTTGAATATTATCTAATTAAAGGAATATAAAAGAAACTAAAGTACAATAAATTAAGAAAAACATGCTTAAACTTGTACTACAGAAAATCTAACCAGGGAGGCATGTAGTGGTTAGCACAATGTCTTTACAGTGCCAGCAATTGGGACTTGAGTTCAAATCCCGCACAGTCTCTAATGAGTTTGTAGGTTCTCCCGTGTCTTCTGTGTGGGATTTACCCGGGGCTCCAGTTTTCTCCCATTGTTTGAAATGTACCAGGGGTGTAGGATAATTCAGTGTAAATTGGGCGGCACAGACTAGCAGGCTGAAATGGCCCATTACCCTTTTGTATGTTTAAATTTAAAATGAAAAAATTAAAATTAAAATTTATGATCTAATATGATTCTACTTGTTCAATAGATGTTCTAAAATTCAAGTTCAAGTTTATTGTCAAAGACTTTTTCTGTTTCACAGCAGTCAAATTTAGATGGTTTCTTCTGTAAATTTCTCCTACCGACTGCATAAAAAAAATAAAATATTATGATTTCAGTCCATGGCCCCTCCCCCCTTAACTGCTGTGGCTAATGACAATGCAATTTTAATAAATTTAGATTTACTTCTGGAGAAGTTAACTTTTATAACTGCCAAATTTCCCAGAAGAAACAATTCCACTTTGAGAGGGAAGTTCACACCACAATTTTTTTGTCAACTCTTCCCCCAATTCTATCCAAAAGGGTCTTAATTTCATGCATAACTAAGTGGAATGTTAAAAAGATACCAACATCTATAGCACACCTAAAACAACTATCAGAAAATTCTGGTTTATTTTGTCTCCTTTCAGGTGTGAGATATAATTTGTGCAGAAAATTATAATGAATCATTCTCTACCTAGAATTAATTAAGGTAGTCATACTATCTACATATAAATCTGACCAGCATTATGGATAGAGTACAATGCCCAAATCCAATTCCCATCTCTCCCTGAATCTATGTAGACCAGATTTTGGGCTTTGATCTTGGATCCGAGTGCATATATATAAGAGATAAATGTGAGTGCATTCTCCTTTTGAATTGGAATTTCCATGTTTGAGCACATTGGTAGGACCATTAATGTTTACCACTTTTCTCTCAAAAAAGATCACAATTGGAGATAGCAAAAGAAGGCATTGTTAGGTAAATTATATTTATTTTTAAATCCCTAAAAATACATCAATTGTTCCTGTTGATCATAACCATCTTCAGTGCACCGATACCATGTTGGCACCAGGTAACCAAGATTCTATTACCCAAAGTTATGAGTATTAAATGTTTTGAGATCAAAGTGTCTTTGGGGATAATCTTTTTATCCTACAAATTATTTAATCTTGAACATAAATTACATGTTTTAATAATAGGTTATTTGTTTTTTGCCTTATCTTAAATCACTCAGAAATTTATGGGAGCAAGCCCATTATGATTAAATGTGTTTTATTTCCTCTACCACTTTCCCATGGTCCTTTATAAATTTATAAAGGTGTATATAGGTTGGCACAACAATAGGGGCTGAAGGGCTCATGCTGTGCTATACATAATTCTTAATTATGTTACAATTAGGCATGATTAATCTTGTTTAAATATAAAATCATAATACATTGATCAGATTTAGTAAATGGAAAACAAAGTTTATACCTGCTTTTTAATTTTTTGTTTCCTTCATGTTCCTGCACTCGTGCAAAAATGTCATCAATGCATCACTGCTTTGTCCCTGGATAGTCCATGTCCCTTTTGTACTGGGCTAATCGGCACGCAGGCATCAGATGACCCTTGTGTAGGCAGTCCATCCCCGGGGTGATTTGATGTCTGCAATCACATTGACCCATTAATGGGTAAATTGGCCGTTAATTCCCAGGTTAAGGTGCCAGTGTGAAAGGGGCTTACGCTTCTTTTCATTAAACTGTCTCCGAAGAGTCCCCATACATAACAAAATGTGTCAAAACTGTGCCCTTGCCTTGGTCTTGAAAATATAATAAGAACTTAAGAAATGGGAACAAAGATATATAGGTTCTCTTACTCAGTAAGACCACAGTAGGTTCTTTAATCCAAATATATTTTCCTGCTCAATTGTCTTTTTCTTTGACTTGGAATCCAAACAGCTATTCAACTTCAGATTATGCTCTATCAAGCTTCTTCAGAATCTTATAACCACACAAGACAAAAGAAATTCATCCATTATGGCATGTGTTAGACATTCAGTGTAGTGTGATATATAGTCTGCTGCTCTCAAAATTCCATCAAATTCCATTTTAAATTTCATTAGTCTTGTATTTGCATGTACGCAAATGCTTGACATGAAAATGAATTTCACCTCCTTTGCATTGGTAGAAACAATGAGCTCTTAAACATATTTCTGACTTATTGTCAGAGTATAAATGTGACATCACATACAACCCTGAGATTCTTTTTTCCTGCAGGCCGGGCAGAATCACCACTTATTGATCGTGCAAAAAATAAGCAGTGCACAATGTGCACATGTCAACAAATAAAGAACTATAAACTATTGATCGAGAGGAAAAAACAAATAAAGTACAAAAGTCCTTAAATGAGTCCCTGGTTGAGTTTGTGGTTGAGGTGTCTGATGATGGAGGGGTCACAGCTGTTCCTGAACCTGGCAGTGCGAGTCTTGTAGTGCCTTTACCTCTTCTGTTGGTATCATCGAGAAAAGAGTGCGTACTGAGATAGGGTTGGTGTTGGGGGGGGGCATTTTTGGACACTGCCCACCCAGATGAGATTGTGACAATACCCCTCACCCCCCTGGCCTCCATTAGATCTGCAGTGATCTCAGCGGTTCACACTGCACGGTTTGGTGTTGCAGTTGGTGCTTTCAGCCACCCAGTCAAAGTAAGAGGAGAGTGGACACAATGTGATTCCAAAGTCGGCTGAAGACCATGCCCACTCCACAGCCGTCTGCTGCCCAACAAGTAAAAACCACATTCCTCTCCTTCTCAGCGCATTTTTCTTCTCACTGGAAATGAATGTTGTCTGTGCAATTTGTAACCACTATCCTGTCAAAGTTCTAACCAAGTTTCCTCTTGAAAATCTATTTTCAAATCTTTGTCCCATTTTTGCCTTGACTGATGAACTCTTGGTTTATACATTCCTTTTTGCAAAATTGTATACATAATTGAAATAAGCTCTTTAATATTTATACCAGTGATTTATTGTTCCAAATAACTTTGTTCAGGTAATATCAAACCTGGACCTAAATTATCACTTAAATATTCCCTTAACTGGTAATAAGAGAAGATATTTTATACTTTTTAATTGTTCAAATGTCATTAAAGTTGAACTTTGAAAAAAATTTATTGTCTTAATTCCTTTGCTAAACCAAATATTTAAAATTATATTTTGTAAAAGGAATAAATTGATTATGATTCAATATCATTCCTGGTGTCTGAAAATTGTATTCCAGTTGTAATGGTTGGTTTGGCTTGTTTTCCATATTCAGCCCGATCTCCTCTGCCACCTGCACAGACGTGCTTGGTTTTCCAAATCTTAAAACCATCAGGACTAACCTTGATTAACACCAGAACCAAGATATAATTCCGCTAAATAACATTAGTCCATCTAAACTCTCTTCTTAAGAAGAGAGTTAAGATTGCTCTATGATTCCTTGATGAGATTTGGCATGTATGTTTTCCAATGGGGAGTTTTGAGTTGATGCAATTTAAATACTTTGGGCGCAACAAGAATCTGTCTCTAATTGATGACCAAAGTCTGCTCTCACATATTTTCACTGAAATGGGTCTCATTCTTTCTTAAAGTTTAAAAAAAAACAGTCAGCATGCAGCGGTTGCCCAAAGATTTATAAATGAATAGAATTTGTCCTGGTAACAAAGCCTTAACTTAAAGGCACATCCTGTTCAGAAAAGCAACCAAGCATTCTCCAATCTGGATGCCCTGGCTGTGGGATCACGTCCATAATGACCAAATTCCTTCTCTAAACCTTTTTCATTCTTCCACCACCTCTCACACCTTCCCTATTGACCCCCACTCCCCAGCTGAGCAAGTTGTCGAACTTCAGATTCTGCCCCCTGCAGTTACCTTAATCCCCCCCCCCCAAGACTTGTTCTGACAACAACCTTGTGCTGGGTGTTGTGGATCCTTGATGGTTGCTCTTGTTCTCTGACAGCAGGTTACCCCATAAATGTTCTTGATGTTGGGGAGGGTTTTCCCTGTGATACCTTGCAGGGCTTTATGCTTAGGGATATTGGTGTCCCATACCAGAGCAAATGTAATCTTGTTAAAAATTTCTTATTTTGTAACGGAGTGAACTTCTAACTATATGTTTTTTTTAATGCATCACACAGTTCTAGCTTGGGGCCAATTTGTTATGAATCAAATTTAGACTTGTTGATGTAACGACAGATCTTCCTGGAAACTGCTCCAGGTATTAATGGCTATTGACTTTAGTGTACTTAACTAGACAAGGATGGATCATTAGTTGTAAGGTTCTCTCATCAGTCAAGGAGAAGCCTGAGAGAACATTCACAAATTAGGTTCACATAGAACATAAAACACACTACAGGCCCTTTGGCCCTCAATGTTGTGCCAACCATTTATTCCTTAAAAAAAAAACTTCTCCCTATCCTGTATCTGTCTATTGTTCTTTTATCCATGTGCCTGCGTCTCTTAAATGCCCTAATGTTTCAGTATCCACCACCTCTCTGAAAAAGCATTCCATTCACCCTAAACTAAAAAAAATACCCCTGTTGTCTCCTCTAAACTTCCCTGCCTTCAGTTTGTACAGATGTCCTTTGGTGTTTGCTATTCATGCCCTGGGGAAACAGGTGCTGGCTGTCCATCCTATCTATACCTCTCTGAATCTTGTTGTCCTCTATTAAATTTCCTTTAATCCTTCTAAGTTCCAAAGGGAAAAGACCCGGCTCTGCTAACCTTGCCTCATAAGACTTATTTTCCAATCCAGGCAACATCCTGGTAAATCTCTGCACCTCTCCATAGATTCCACTCGATAGTTTCTGTAACTTTTGATCTGAGGGATCTGTTTTATGGTCAAGTTCTGAGCAGAGAGTCTAGTGAACCCTACAGACTGAGAACATCTCTGGTCTATCTGTTCTGTATTCTTGATTAGGCAAAACAAGCAGAGCACCACCATTCCCCCTCCCCCACCACCCACCCTTCCTTATACCTAGCACCTCACTACTGATTACAATAACATTGAGCATTATGTAGTAATATTCATGTACTGAATTGCATAGATTTGTTTTTTTCTCTCTGGATTAGTTCAATGTCCTTTTTTGAACCTAGCAATTATTAAGAATATTTGTCACTGAGTTTTCTATTGGCAAAATCTATCTAAACATAAGTTTGAAGCCTTAAAACTGAATGGTATGATCATTTATTTTCCCAATTAAAGATAACTTCAACCTCTATCTAGTTCCACTGTTCACATTTTTTTTACCTATCTATGCCTTATTAAATTTGGGCCCACTCCGAGCTCCCTTTAATATATGTAATTTCACCTTTTCTTTTACCTTAGTCTTAATAAAGGGTCTCACCCAAACCATTGATGCTGTGTGACCTGTTGAGTTATTCCAGAAATTTATGGTTTCCTTCAATTCTTAGGTTTGTCCATATTTTTAATTTTAACTGGCAAGTATTTCTGATCACCATTTTTTTAATGCTTCATTTTCTTGTAATTTTTATTCCATTATTTCCATTTAACCAAGTTATCCTCATTCATGTACAATCCAGTGCAATATTTATTTCCCCTTATAGCACTGTTTTTGGTGAGAAAAGGCTTCCAGGTCCAGCAATTTGATCCATTTAATTGGCAGACCAATCTTCATAACATTTTTCAGAACTTTCAACTCATTCATGGATGATTCTAATATTTAGAAATGTTCTTAGACGTATGGCATGACAACAGGCCCTTTTAGCCCAATGGACCATGCTGCCCAATTATGCCCAATTGACCTACAACCCCAGATGGTGGGAGGAAACTGGAGCCCCCAGTGAAAACTCATGCAGTCATGGGTAGAACATACAAATTCCTTGCAGAGACATTGAACTCCTGTCTCAATTGCTGGTGTTATAACAGTATTATACTAATTGTGCTGTCCCAAAAAACTCTCCAAATATCAGTCCTTCATCTTACCCTGTACTAATTTTTAATGTTTAAAAAATTTGGACATGCAGCACGGTAACAGACCATTTTGGTTCACGGGTCCATGCCGTCCAATTACACCCAATTAATCAACACTCCCAGTACGTTTTGAATAGTGGGAGCCCCTGGAGAAAACCCATGCAGACAATGGTAGAACGTAAAAACTCCATTCAAACAGAGTGCGGCTGGTACCTCAGTCCATTCCTGATAGCTGGCACTGTAAAAGCATTGCACTAACTGTTATGCCAATGTTTTGTGCCCCACATTTAGTATCTGCTGGTTGAACCCTATGGAAGAGTGAACAATTTGTCATGCACATTTGCTGTTGGGAATCCACTTATTTCAGAAGGCAGTCACTTAAATTCCTTTTCTTATGGGTCACACAAATAATCCCAAAGATCATCAGACCATAAATCCATCATTAGTACTAGACCCAGCACTGGCAAGGTATTAAAATATCAGCTATTGTCACTTGGATGTGAAGTGAAGAATAGGCCCTTTCTTGCCAATTCAGTTGGATGTGAATTATGGCATCAGAAAGGTGGTGGACTGAAGGAGCTGGCTCAGTGCTTCTCCATGGCAGAGCCATGAGATTGGTGCCATTATCTGGCCCTGCACATAGAATGGTCTGCAAAGTCTCAGCAGTGATGGCATGGACTGGCATTGGGCCTGTGGCACCACTCTGCATTGCTGCTGGGTCCGTCAGGAGGAATATTGAGTGTGCTGCAGGGAAGGATGGTGGGAGGGGGGGGGTCCTATCCTGAGTAGTACTGAGTCTGCTGCATGGAAGGGGGAGGGGGTCTATCCAGAGAAAATCTGAGTGGGCTGTAGGGTGGAGGGAGGATGTCTATGGGTGCTGAGTGTGCTGCAGGGAAAGAGGAAGATGTCTATTCAGTGGGGGGGGGGTGTGGAGGGGTAAATGGATGCACAGCGTGAAGGGGGAAGGAGTCTATCTGAAGTTCACTGAGTCTCTTGTGGGGGAGGGGGTTTGGGAGCAGGGGGGTGCCTATCCTGGGGATAGTCTGCTGTGGGCGAAGGGGTCTATCTGGGGGAGCAATGGCTGTGCTTCATTGGAGGGGGGAGGGGGTTTATTAGAGGAAGCACTATCTGGGTTAAGGGGAAGGGTACTGGTGCCAGAGGCCATTGAGGACAACAAGACCCTTACAATAGGTCGGGAGGGGACCAGACCACAGCCACAACACTCCTGTGAGATACGCTTTGGAAAGACTTCATTTCAAAGTTCATTTAAATCTTCAATTTGACTTCACCTTAATGAAGGTTTTCGAATGAATGCATCAACATTGTTGTTTTCTCTGATACTGCGTGATCCAATGAGTTTGTGCAGACAAAAGGGTGCAGTACTGCCAGAGCTCACAGGAATGCTGCTCTGGCACCTCTGGGTCAGGGGGTGGGGGGTGAAGAGCCAGCTCAGGCTCCTGTGGCAGCTCCGGCACCTCCTTGTTGCTATTTTTGGTGAACTCCAGCATCTAAAAAAAATTAGCACTGCACCCCTGCTTCCGGACTCCAGTGTCTGTAGTTTCTTGTGTGTCTTTAAATTTGATTTGCCTGTCTGATTGTACACCACTGCCCAACTGCAGGGGGAAACCTCTGTACCTACAGGAGTGTAAGGGGACAAGACTACACCTGGCTGGCTGTCAATCAGTCAGCCTGAATGGATCAAGTCCCACCCGGTTGGGTGGCAATCACTCTCCGGGATATAAACCTGCACGGCCTCCCGAGGCCTCACTCAGAGTTGCTGCAGCCATAGCCAGTCTGACTGTAAGTCTTTGTGGATTAAAGGCTGTTGTACAGTTTTTATCTTTGTGTGTGTCTGATTCTGGCTAACAGCACACCACAGCCTGTGATGTTGAGGTCAAAATTTAATGCCACCTTTGTCATAATTAGTCCTGTTATCGTTGCATGGGAGCAATTTTTTTGTGGAGGGTGGTGACTTCTTGCGAGCTGCCTGTTTGGCACATAGAACAAAACCTTTCCCTCCATCTTGCCACACATGACGTGATGCAATTCAATTTGGTTTAATTAAGAGCCACCAATGAGTAGACTAATTGTTTTGCATTCGTCAAAAAGTGTAATAAAATGGATTATTAGCCCAATTATCACAGTGACCCCTTGCTGCACAGAAATTACAAGAGCGACCTCATAACAAAGATTCCTGGCTTCCCTCCTCGCGTGTAATTGTGTCAGTTCAGCTGAAGAACTTCTCTCTTCATGCTCAGTTCTGCCATGGCTCTAGGAATTCAACAGACCACAAGATTTTCCACTTTGTTTTGTCATCAGCAAAGCTGAAAATATGAAAGAACCAATAATGAAACAAGAAAAACTAGCCAAGCTGCAAGCTCAAGTCCACATTAGTGGAAAGGGTGCAGCTCACAGAAAGAAGGTGGTGGTGCACAGAACAGTAACTGTAGATGGCAAAATGCTCCAGTTCTCTTTAAGGAAGCTTGGTGTGAATAATATTTCTGGTATTGAAGAGGTGAGCATGTTCACAAACCAGCGAACAGTCATCCATTTTAATAATACTAAAGTTCAGGCTTCACTTGCTGCAAATACATTGACGATCACAGGACGTGCAGAGGCTAAGCAGTTAACTGAGATGCTGCCCAGTGTCTTGAAGCAATTTGGAGCTGATAATTGGGCCAGCTTGTGGTGACTGGCAGTGTCTCTGCCCGAACAATCTGTGGACAGCAAAGCCCCACTTGCTTCTGTTGAGGAGGATGAAGTTCCAGATCTGATTGAAAACTTTGATGTGGCTTCGAAGGATGAAGCAAACTAAACTAAGGTTGACACCCAAGGGTGGCTTAATTTTAAATGACTTTAGGGGGCTGCTATTTCCATTAGTTTTCATTGTGCTTTTGTAATCTTGCTTTTTGTACTGTTATACGCATGTTTATGGTAGTGTGGTGATTCATTTATCCTGGTTTTTATTTATTGCAGCAGCTCTTCTAATGCTGAATCATGCAAATGGAATGGTTACCAACCTTGCAGCCTGGTTAAGATAGAAATTCTGAACTGAATCTTGTTCTGTGCATTGGAGCAGAAATAAAGGAGAGGGAAAAAAAATCCTGATCGGTTGTGAACCATTGCTGAATTCCGGGACTTGAGGAACTGAGTTGCAGGGAAAGGTTATACACTTTGGCACTTTATTGCCTGGAGTGTAGAAAAATGAGGGAATATTTGATAGAGGTCCACAAAATTATTAGGTGCATAGATAGAATAAATGCAAGCAAGCTATATCCACTGAGGTTTAAGTGACCCAAGAACTAGAGGACACAGGTTAAAGGTGAAAACATGATGTTTAACAGGGACATTAGCAGGAACTTCTTCACACAGAGAGTGGTGAGAATGTGGGATGATCTGCCACTGAAGTGGCAACTGTGGATTCAATATTAACATTTAATTTAATTTTAGACCTAACAGCATAGTAGCAGGTCCTTCTGGCCCACGGGCCTGTGCTGGCCAAATACCCCAATTTGTTTTGAAGGGTGGGAGGCAAGTGGAACACCTGGAAGAAACTCACGCAGACACAGGGAGGACTCCTTACAGATTGGAACCCAGGACACTAATAGTGTTAAGCTAACCGTTATACTTTCCATGCTACCTATTTGCATTGAAAAAGCTTGGATTGTGATATATGGGTGGGAATGATAAGGAGGTGCACGTCATTGGAATGAGGCTGAATAATAGTTTTAGCCCAGACTAGATGCCCTGGAGGGACCTGTTTCAGTGCTTTACAATTCTCTGGTTCTATTGAATGTACTCGTGTTGGAAAAAGTGCAATACAAATGCAGGATCTTTTATTCATTATCATGTCTTTTACTGTTACCTTGTCTTTTATCCAATGAAAAGTGAGTGCCTTGCTTTATTTTCTTCATTAAAAGTACCTTCCTAAAATCTGAAATAATCTCCAATCCCTCCTCTGCTTTATTTCAAGGTGCAATGAAAGTGCATCAACCTTCCATTTATTCTCAACAACCAATATCTGATTTGTCTGTGGTTCCAATCCTCTTTAAATGTACTTCCCTCGTTTCACATCATCAGTAGCAGGCATGTTCACAAATGGTTAACTCTGGGATGCTGCTGCCTGACTTGTTAATATATTGTTGGTGGGGCTTAGTCAGAATGCAGGGTTCAAAGGTGCATATGAACTTGCAAGATCTGCTGGGATAACAAGCAGTAGAAATAAGGTCAACCTGCGAGACACGGATGTGAGAGTGATGAGATACAATCTGTCACCATAGGGGAATCTGCTTTAAAGGATCAGAGGGTCTGATTATTAAATTTCAGTTTGTTTGGCACTGTAGGAACCAGTTCCTCAGTGGAGATTAAAAATGGAAGGTTGCGTATCTGAGGGATTTCATTTCCAACTGCAGTATCTCCTGAAATCCAAGACAAATTGTTTCTTTGTGCACCACCTGATAAAATTCTAGTGATGTTAATTGCTTAGCTGCAAATTATCAATATCAAATTTATTCAATACATCTTCAAAAAAGATTTTTATTATATAAAACCCCACATAATCTTAAAAAATCAGAAAAAGACTGGGCAGCCTATCCTGAGAATTTATTAAGATTAATAAAATGGTCTACAACAGAAAATAAATAAAATGAAATATAGTCTGGAAGGGAAAATAATTATACTGACTTAAGTTCATGTGGAAATAATTTATAAAAGGTTGCCACATCTCTTCAAATTTAACTTGAGTATCAACTGTACGACTCCCAACTTCTAAACTTGAATGTGATATTGTTCCGGTTCTGGATAATGGTGCGGCTTCGTCAGATTTGATACTCTGCAACAGTTAATGCAAGGTGACGTGCAACAATTCTGAATTGATGAACATTGGACGGTAGAGCACTGTGGTATAAACCTTCGGAAGAAAGCTGCGGGGTTGCGCAGCCTGGTCTGCTGTGGTGATCAGGCCTCTATTGTGGGGATAAATTTGATTGCAATCTTAATAACTTATTATAAATGTTACCTATTAAACTCTTTTGAGAAGGAATCAAATGGGGGAAAAAAGGTATCAACTAAATCCAGTTTGTAAAATGTTGGAAAGTTAAGCAGTAAAGTATTCAGAAAATTTCTAATGTGACTTGGGTATATTTATTGGATAATGGTTCAAGAGACATTGAACTACCATCAATAAACAAATCTGGAAAGGGATGATTCCTTTAACTTTCCAAAAAGAGAAGGTTTGATCAATTATAGATGGTTGAAAAAAAGTTAAGAAAAATGGTGCTAGATAAAATTTAAAAAATTTTCAAGTCAAAGAACTTCCAAACTTGAAGCCTAATCCCTAATATCTGTTCAAGTATTGGTTGGAAGGAATGTCCCTACTCATCTTAAAAAGTGTAAAAGGAAGAGCTTCTCCCAACAAAGAGGCTATTGAATATCTCTGCATAGAATTCAATTCAAAATCTACCCAATAAGGATGTTCAAAATTATCAGTATAGTAGATCAAAAAATAATATAACAAATTTTAACTCCTCAATAATAGAAACTAAGATTAGGTAAAGCCGATAAATCATCTTTCTTTAATTTCTATAGATGGAATTTACTCAATCTGGGGTTCTTTTTATTCCAAATATATTTTAGTCAATATTATCAAAAAAGGATTTTGGAATAAAAACTGGGACTGCTTGAAATAAATACAAAAATGTAGGTAGGATTATTTTTAACAACATTAATACAACCTATTAAAAATAATGCCAATGGAGACCATTTAGAATAGAATGTTTCACATAATCTATCAAAGGAATAAAGCTAATTTTATATAAATCTTTAAATGTTCTGGTAATTTTAAGGCCAAGATTGGTAAAATGGTCTTTAACCACTCTAAGAAGGTCTTAATATAAACGGGTACATGCATGTGTATTGGGAATAATTCACTCTTGTATTCAATTTATATCCACAGAAGCGACCAAATTTGGAAAACAAAGACAACATTAGAGGAAAAGATGTCTCAGGATCTGAAATATATACTAAAAGATCATCTGCATATAAAGATACTTTGTGAATTCCATCTCCTTCATTAGTTCCCTAAATGGTATTGGAATCTGAAGTGCTATTGTTAGGGGTTCCTAATGGTATCCTGCTGTACCCTACTTAATTTTAGCCATGGGTAACCAATGGTTCACATCCTGTGGTGGTCCACCACTGGCCTACTGCAGGGAGCAACCTCTGTACCTGCAGGAGTGTAAGGGGACAGGACAACTCCTGGCTGGTTGCCAATCAGTCGGCCTGAATGGATCAAGCCCCACCCTGTCAGGTGTCAATCACCTTCCAGGATATAAGCCTGCACCGGCCTCCCGAGGCCTCACACTTAGTTGCTGCAGCCACAGTCAGTCTGACTCTGTGGAAGTCTTTGTGGATTAAAGCCTGTTGTACAGTCTACCTTGTGCGTGCTTGATTCTGTCTCACAGTGCACCACATATCCACCATTGGTCTGTTCAGCTTTGAATTTACCAACTTTTCATCAATAAGCTCCAGTCAAAGAGAGGTTGGAGGTCATATTCAGGTACCTCTCAGTTACTGAGCGCGGCCCAGCAAGGGACCACTGATCTCAAGATCCCTAATGAGTTTTAGATGTAGTCAAGTTTATTTTTTTTTATTTGTACAAGTGCAACATGATGAAACAACTAGACATAACACACATGCAGACAAGTAATGCATATGCAAGACAAGTATTTCATTTATACAAATAAATAAATGTTGTTTCATGAATAAGAGTCTCAGATGGTTAGTGTGAGCAGTTCCTTTGTTGTTCAGTATCCTCACTGCCCGAGGGACAGCTGTTCCTCAGTCTGGTGGTGGCTCAGATACTCCTTTATCTCTTCTCTGACGCGAATATTTTATTTTTATATTGGGCATTTATTTTTAATTTTAATGATGCAGCCCAGTAGAAGACCCTTTCGGCCCATTGAAACCCATCCTGCCCAATTACCTACTGACCTCACACACTTTGGAGGTTGGGACAATACTGTAGCACCTTGGGGAAACATGTGGGTCACAAGGAGAATGTACAAACTCCTCATAGACAAGTTGCATTTGAGGGGGATGAAGATGTTAAGCAATGCAAACCATTACATTTACAGACAATGCTTGTGAAATATTTAGGTAAATGCTGTGACTATGCCACAATATTCAACTCAGTTGTCTCAGCATGTGAACCTTCATTTTAACTATTTAATAATGCATATTATAAGTGTATCAATACATTTGAGTACCGGGGTGTAGGTTAATGGGGTGTAAATTAGGCGGCACGGACTCGGAGGCTGAAATGGCCAGTTAATGTGCTTTATGTCTAATTTTTTTAAATAGAAAAAAAGCATTTATCTTTCAATCTGTAACACTTTAAACACTTTTTTATAATCAGAAAAAGACAATTGGACTCGGTTTCATATTCATCATACCCTTTCACTGTATACATTAATCTATATTTTTCACAACTGCAGTTAAAATCTTCTCCAAAATGAATGAACTATCTATCTATTTTAATGCTGTTCTCTCAAGGTATGGAAATGTTCAGCCTAGATTTTCATTGTACAAAGAATGCTTTATTCTCATTGAAGTTCAGAATTTTGGACTCAAATTGATTCTGAACTGAAAATGCTGCAGGAAATATTATTGATTTCTTATTTCTTTGCAGGCATTCTTCAAACTCTTGGCTGTAAAATCTCCGATGGTCATTGTGCATTGAAATCCCTGAGTCTTCCAAATTCTAATTTATCTCCCATTTTGCATTTTCAGTGTAGCTGGAACTCAAGCCTTTGCAACAGTATCAGGAATTTGGAGTATGGTTTGTGCCCTATTTTAATGCTAAAGAGGGAAGATTTCAGCAATCTGAAAAGACGATTCGTGTGTGCCTTCAGCAGAATCAGGTGTGCAAAAGGCGGGTAAAACCGACAACTGCATTTTTGCAGGATCAATAGTGATTTTTAAAAAGCCTTCTTAATATCAATGTACTGCCAGAGAGCCTTCTGGTAATTTTCACTATTTGGGTGTCTGATTTCAGGCCTCTAAAATCAGTCATCACTTTGAGGACCCTCCTTATCTAGATCAAGATAATAAATACTATAGAAAATTAGAACATAATAAATAGGAGCAGAAAGAGGTAATTTAACCCATTGATTGACTCTGCCCCAACATTGAATCATGAGCTGATCCATTTTCCCACTCACCCCCACTACCCGGCCTTCTTTCCATAACCTTTGATGTCCTGATTAATCTAGAATCTATCAATCCCTGCCTTAGATACACCCAATAATTTGGCCTCCACAACTGCCTGTGACGATAAATTCCAGAGATTCACTACCTTCTGCATAAAGAAATTCCTGTGTATCTTTGTTCTAAGTGGACACCCTTCATTCCTGAAATTGTGAGCTTTTGTCTTAGACAATAGGCCATTTTAAATAGCCCAAAATTCAGGATGTAAAAGGCAGTGAAACTCCACCAAAACGCATAATGACCTACATCTCTGAATGTGAGAAGGCAGTCTCCGAGCTATATAATCCAACCCCTCTCCAAGAGGAATAATCTCCGCAGTGCAACCCACCGCCGATGGCTCTGAAATGGCAGCTGCACTAGGCGACTGTTTGGGGGCGGGCCGATGATGCTGTCAGCCCTTGACCCATTTCCCCACTCGCCCCTCTCCCAGCAAGTCAGGGGCAGTAGGGAGCCCTCGGGGTAGCGGGGACCATCAGGGGGTGGCCAGTGTGGGCTGGGACAGCCACACCAGGCCACTTTGGCCTTTGGTGCCACTCTCTGCGGTTCAAAATGCGGCAAAGCAATGGCCGTCTTCCCTACCCATAATTCCCCCATACAGCTGGAACTGTTCTGTGAACTATAGAGTGGTTTCAGCTGTGTGGAAGATTGTGGGTAGGGAAGACGGCCATTGCTCTGCTGTGTAGTGATGATGGGTGTTGCTACAGCACCCGTCACCCCACCTCCACAGGGATCCAGAGGGTGCCATGAGGCACCTCCTTTGAATGGAATGCTGGAGCTGCCTTTATGGGCTGCAGTCTGAATGGTAAGTTCCAGATTTTCACCCCATTGCCGGTCTCCAGGCAGACCCCCAAACTGAAATGGCCTTCTCCCTCCATGGGAAACAACCTTTCTACATCTCTGTCCACTTCTCTCAACATTCAAAATGTTTCAATGAGATAAACACCCCAACCCCTCATTCCCCTATCTATATCTATATCAAGAGCCAAGAGCTGTCAAATGTTCCTCAGATAATAACCCTTTCATTCCTGGAACCATCCACCACCTCCTCTGAACCCTCCCCAACATCAGCACATCCTTCCTTAAATGAGGATCCCAAAACTGCTCACCGTACTCCAAGTGAAGTCTCACCAGGGCCTTACAAAGCCTCAGCATCACATCCCTGCTCTTGTATTCTCTTCCTCTTGAAATGAATCCCAGCATTGCATTTGCCTTCTTCACCATCTACTCGATACAAGTTTACATTTGGACTATCCTTCCCAAGGACTCTCATATCCCTTGGCATCCAATAAAATTCTACCACAACCTCACTCTGTTTATTCTTCTATAATATTAACCCAGTTTTCTTTTTCTCTCCACTAACATAACTTGACCTGCTAGCTATTTCCTATAACTCTGACCTGCATTTTATAACTTGAATGAGTTTCATTTTGTTTTTGTTCTCTGATTAACCTTATTAGGTGGCTTCACCAACAGTTTATCACCAAATCAACTTTGCATTCATCCTATGAGAGATTGTCCCTCTGTCCTATCCACACTTCTCCCACGATTTCACATCTTAAAACTGAAGTGTTTCCAATCTTTCCAAATTCTGATAAAAGATCTAAAGATGTTAAATGTCCACAAATGTGGAAAAAAGAGCCCAGGCCTGAAATGTTGGTTATACATCTTTACCCCTTCTGGACACTATCTGACCGGCTGAGTTCCTCCTGCATTTTTGCGCCTTTACCACAATCACGGCATCTGCAGACTTTCATGTTTCACTGCTGCCTGCGATGCTGAGTTTTTTCCAGTGCTCTCTATTTTTTTAATATATATTTACAATTACCAGCTTCTGCAGTTTTATTTTCTTACATCACGTTTTAGAAATAAAGCCACAAAAAATCTTCAAAATAAATGCACTGTTGAAGTTTAATGGGCAGATGAGGTTACAATGCAAACTGGACCCAGTGAAGAAGGTGCAAAGCGATAACCTACAATTGGGCACTTATGGAGGTTTTTAAAAAAAAAAGACGACTAAAATTCACACTCAGAAGGAGAGTGCAGAGCTGATACCTCAATAAGAGCAGAACGAGGCTGGATACTGAATTCAACAAGATAAGTTTATCTGTGAACAGTAAAGCCATAGAAACTTGCAAAACTGCCACATCTCTCCATACATGTCCTCGAACACACATCATGCACAAATAGAAGCATTTATCAATGCAGGATTGTAGTAAGTTTTATTTTTTTTTTTAAATAGTTTGAGACATGGTTTGATGCTTAGACCCAGAAATTGAACCTCACCCACATTTATTGTCCTGTCTTGTTTTGCATCTGGTGCTCCAAAACTGATTTCATAGAACTTTCCAGAACGGTACAAGACCACAATGTTGCACTGAACAATATTAACCTACTCCCCAACAATCTATTTTTTTCTCTTCCCATAAACCTTTATTTTTCTTACATCCATGTGCTAATCTAAGGGTCTGTTAAGGGTCTGTCCCAATTGTACCAGACTCCACCACCACCCCCCAGCAATGTATTCCAGGCACCCACCACTCTCTGTAAAAAGCTTACCTCTGACATCTCCACTAAATTTTCTTCCACTCATCTTTCGTAGATGTTCTCTGGTATTTATTTGCCATTGTCATCCCAGGAATTTTGCCAGAGTTTCTCTGCCTTTACATCCTTCCTTTTTGGGCTGTTGTCTACCCTGTCTTAACCCCTCATAATTTTATATACAGTAAAATCCCTGGTATCTGCTGCCTCTGGGTATTGATATGCCGGATAAGTGAATCTTCCGGTTGCTTGACATTGAATTTTGCATGATTGGTGAACTAACAGCAAGACACACTTATTTTAACCTGTATTTTTACATCTATTTATTTTCTGCAATTATTTGCCTGTTTCTTGAGGCTGGCGGTTGCTTGAATTCTGGATAAGTGGTTTTACTGTACTTTTATGAAGTCACCTCTCATCTCTTGTTGTTCCAAAGAAAAAAGCCCTAACTTTGTCAACTTTGCTTTGTCCTCCAATCCAAGCAATATTCCTTGCCCCCTGTCTAAAGCATCCACCAAATATCTGTAATGAGGTGACAAGAACTGAATGCAACACACCAAGAGTGGTCTAACCAGAGCTTGAAAGAGCTGCAACATAACTTAGAACATAGAACACGACAGCACAGTGCAGGCTCTTCAACCCACCATGTTGTATTTATTCCTACCAAAATGAAACATACCCCTTCCTGCCTCATCGCCTTCTTATTTTTCTTTTATCGAGTTTCTTTACTGCCCCTATTGTTCCAGCCTCCACCACCACCCCTGGCAAGGCAACCACCACCCTTGGCAAGACCTCACGCTCTTTTCCTTCAAAGATCTGTAAAAATTATGTTTGAAGCAGAATGATGGGGTTTTGCATGTAGAATCTTGCACTAAAATAAGGCTGTGAAAATTATCCTAATAAAGGCTCGCTTACATCAAATAAATAATTATTTTAATGACGGCTCGCCCTTCTTGTCTCCAGTCAAACTAGAAGGAATTTTCTTGGTCCAGTCAGCAGCTGATGCTGAATTTTATCATCGCATATTGGTGGGTGCATTGTTTTGAGAGTCAATCCTTTTGAAATCAACAGAACTATTACACAGTGAAAGCACTTTTCGAATGATTTAAAAACAGATCTATATGAAGTATGGGTCATGCATTCCAAGTGGGAAGATAAATATAGCACCCACTGTTCTTTTATGTGGCAGCCAAATTGAAAGTGAAACAATGTAATTGCGTCGATCAGAGACTGAATCAGAGAAAGGTTAGAAAGGAGTGTCCTTAATGCATTACTGTAAGTGAGAATGGTGCTAATTTCCCTCAACACAATGCATGGGATGGTGGTAATTACCAGTAAAGCTCTTTCACAGACAGACAGAGATCCATTAAGCATTAGGCCTGTACCAGAGTCTCCATGGTGATAATGTAATCAGCCTTCTGATGTAGTGAAAGGTTAAGACCTGTGCTTTTTTTCCCTCCCAAATTGACCCCCAATGTAATGCAGCACATCAATACTTCAAGCGCAGCATATTGCTGGGATTATCAATGAGGAGACTGCATCCAGTAGCAAAATCAAGTTAATTGCATGCCTCAAAGTGGTGTGGAATATCATCTTCAACTTGCATTTATTTTCAGGCACAATTGGAACGAGAGATTTAGGCTCAGATTTCAGATTTATTGTTGGGGTACATACCTGACATCACATATGACCCTGAGATTCTTTTTCCTGTAGGAGTGGCAGAATTACCACTAATTTAGTCAATAAGGTGGAAAGGGGTACTGATGGTAGTGATCAGCCATGATCTGTAAAATGGCGGTGCTGGCTCGAAGGGCCTACTCCAGCTCCTATTGTCTGTTGTCTATTGTAAAATGTTGCCTGGATTGCAGTATCTGGAATACAAAGAAAAATTGAGTAGACTGGGTCTTTATTCATTGGAGCGTAGAAGGTTGAGGGGGGATTTGATCAGAGGTATATAAAATTATGAGGGGGGATTGATAGAGTAGGTGTGAATAGGCTCTTTTCCCCTTGAGGGTAGGTGAGATTGGAATGAGGGCTCATGAATTAAGGGTTGGGGAGGGGGGGCAAAAGTTTAGAAGTAACATGCAAGGGAGCTTCTTCTCTCGGAGAATGGTGGCTGAGTGGAATTGTTATATGGTTACAAATATGTAAACAATCAAAAGATCTGTTAATTGGAAACAAATGTAAACAACTGACTGTGCAATGCAGAGAGAGCAATGAAAAATCAATAAAGTGCACAAGTAGGAGTCCTTAAATGAGTCTCTGATTGAGTTTGTTGTTGAGAAGTCTGATGGTGGAGGGGAAGCAGCTGTTCCTGAACCTGGTTATGAGTCTTGTGGCACCAATACCTCTTTCCTGATGGCAGCAGAAAGAACAGAGCATGTCCTGTGTGGTGTAGGTATTTGATTATTGCAGCTGCTCTCTGATGGCAGTGTTCCCTGTGGATGTACTCAATAATGGGGAGAGTTTTGCCTGTAATGTCCTGGGCTGTGTCCAATGCCTCTTGGATGGCTTTATGCTCAGGAATTTGGGGGTTCCCATACCAGACCATGATGCATCTGGTCAGCACACTTTCCACCACACTTCTGTAGAAATTTGCTAGGGTTTCCATTATTATGCCAAACCTCTGCAAATTCCTAAGGAAGTAGAGGCGTTGACGTGCTTTCTTCATGATGCGATTGGTGTGTTGGGCCCAGGAAAGGTCCTACACCTCTTGTTTTCCTTTCCTGCAATCAACAATCAGCTCCTTAATTTTGCTAACATTGAGTGCAAAGTTGTTGTTGGTGCACCATTCAGCTAAGTTTTCAATCTCTATCCTGTATACTGACTCATCTCCTTCCTTTATACAAGGGAATCCAACATATTTCAAGTCCTACAAATGCAGATGGTTGGAATATTTGCTTTGCACTAACCTCTATTTTTATCTCAGAATTTCTCCAATTTGAGGAATAATAAGTATTGCCAGGAAATTTAACCTTTATCATTATCTGTGCCAACATATTCTACTTTCTGTCCAAAACAGATGCATTGGAAAGCATTTCAAACCCAAAATAGAACAATTTCTCATCACCATGTGAAGTATTTAACTGCAGACCCAATATCAATGTTTAAATGGGATTTGGGCAGACACTGGAATAGGAAAGGAGAGGTATGCTGGCCTCGTGTGTGTAGTTGGTATTAATGGAGATAGGCCTCACAGTTGTTGTGGCCACTGTGAGGTGAAGGGCTCATGGCTGCGCTACTCAACTCAGTGGAAAGAGATAAAGGGTTGAACTAAATTGAATTTTTGGATGTCAAGTGTGCCAACATAAAGTAGGTAGTACTGTAATTACAAATAAGTCAACAATATGGTAGAGAGAACTGTCCACAATAGGTCAAGTAGTGCCATGTATAAAGAAAAGTACAAAGGCATTGTGCAGGGTATAGAGAAATGTATGTTAGTGTAAGGCATAAACCTTTGAGAGATCCATTTAAGAATCTGATAACAGCGGGTCTCATGCTCTGTCAGAGTGAGACCACTTACAAATTGGAGGAACAACATCATATCTTCCGTCTGGGCATCCTCCAACCAGATGGCATGAATATTGAGTTCTGCGGTCTCCATTAACCCTCCCACCTCTTCTTTCCCATCTCCTTTTTTTCAGTTTTCTCTCTCTCTCTCCATTTTCCCCTTTGACAGGGCCAAAATCGACACTCACTTTTCCTCTTGTATCTCATCAACTTTATTTTTCCTGTTAGTGTGCACTCCTCTCCTTCCCATTCTTCCCCCATCTCTATCCATTCTTTTCTTGAGACAATTTCTTGTTTGGTTGCTTGTACTGTATCTTGAAGGGCTCAGCTCTGAAATGTCGGTAATATATCTTTGCCTCCTAGAGTTGCTACGAGACTAGCCGAGTTCCTCCAGCATTTCAGTGAGCTTTTAATCTTCAATCGCAGCATCTGCAGACATTAGTGTTTCACTTCTAACAGCAGGAAAGAAAGTATTCTTGAATCTGGAAGTTCTTGTTTTGAAGATTAAGCATCCTCTGGCTGATCGAAAGGGGTTGAAGAGAGTATGGCAAGGGTATCAATGACTCCATGATCATTGATGTGATGAATCTCTGGATATTTGTCTTCTAAGTCAATTCTGGAAATTTGTACATTGATTTTTCTCCCCAACACAGTAATTGCTGTTACTTTTGTAACACAGTACACTGTCGACAAAGTCGATGTGATTCGGATGTGATCATTTGTCCCCATGACTTCGATTGATGGCAGCACATTAAATATTATGGATGACTTCACTGCTCTTATTGATAGTCTTATGGGGTAATGTACAGGGACAATATTGAGTGCACTAAACACCACAAAACAAAAATAGAGACATATGAGTCAGATATTATTGGATAAAAGTGAAACACTGCCCTGGCCTTCAACTCTTTCATCCACACAATTGATACAGGCTGAAAGATAGATAACAGGAAGCAGATTAACAGCTGAAGTATGGGAACATATCTTTGGC
The DNA here is from genome assembly GCF_036971445.1 of Narcine bancroftii. NCBI lineage: Eukaryota > Metazoa > Chordata > Chondrichthyes > Torpediniformes > Narcinidae > Narcine > Narcine bancroftii. The sequence goes on along the minus strand of NC_091477.1, from coordinate 8,744,397 downwards.
AGATCCTGAGTTTGCTCTTCTTGGATCATATTGACACACACATGGTCCTTGTTGCAGTGTTACACTTGGAAGCCGCCTCTCGGCTCTTTGGAATGATAGCTCAAGCAAGATACAAAACAAGGTCTCTCCCAACCAAAGTTGTCCCTCTTAGGTTTCCAGAAAACGTAAAATTTATGTTAGTCAAAGAACATTCATGAAAAGAAATGTTAAAATCACAGGCAGAACAGACAAAATCACACCCAAATCCTCCCCACCATGGACATCATATCTACAGGGAACACTACCGCCGGAGAGCAGTGGCAATCAACAAGGATCCTCATTCACCAGCCAGAACACGCTCTGTTCTCGCTACTACCATCAGGAAAGAAGTATGGGTGCCACAGGACTCACACCCTCAGGTTCAGGAACAGCTGCTCCCGCTCCACCATCAGACTCCTCAACAACAAACTCAATCAGGGACTCATTCAAGGGCTCTTACTTTTGCACATTATTTTTTTTTCTCACTGTGTCGCAGTCATTTTGTTCTCACTTCTTTATATGTTTACATGTGTACGTTGAGTACAGTTGTTTTTGCACTACCAAAAAATGATAATCGTGCATTGGCGGTGGGTAAAAAAAATCTCCGGGTTGAATGTGATGTCAAGTGTGAACTCTGACGATAAATCTGGACTGAAAATTAATGAAATTTTAAAAAATAATTAAGAGTAAAATGATTTTCACACACTAAGAATGATTAAGTACATCAAAAATAATTGGATTTAATGTAATTATAAAGATCTTTATCCAGTTCTTCCAATTGCTGTTTCTCCCTTTTGATGTTAATGGGACTTTTGTATATTTGCCTTATTTAATATATACAGGCTCAGAGGGCTCAGAATGAGTGCTGAAAGGTCCATGAAAATTGCCTTCCATTGACGATGCCGACATCAGGTTCTGTCCCAAGGAGACATCCAACATCATAAATGATCCCTACCATCCTGCTCATGCCTTTTTTCTCTCACTGGTATGTTCAGGCAGAAGGTGCAGAAGTTCAACACCTCTAGATTCAGGAATATTGTTTTCTTGAACAACTATCAATTCTTGAATTTCTGAAAATCACCTGATCCACAACTCCATAAACAAGGCCACCTCTCTGCACTAGCACAACACACTGTTGCCCCACATGGTTAAAATAAGTATTTATTATTTATATTCTGTCCTCTTCCTTTTTCTAACCTCTGCATGGCATCTTAATCATAATTAAATTGTTGTTCATTAGTTTTATGTGTTGAGGAACTTTCAGCAAATATGACTTTTCATTGTATCTATAAATTGTAATATGGATCTCAAAATAAATTCTCAATCATTCATTCAGTATCCTGTACCTTTCCATGTTGATGGGATGGAGTGGAGAGGGTTAGCACCTTCACATTCCAGGGACTCCATATATGAGAAGTCATCTCCTGACACTAGCACATCGAGACAACTATCCCATCAAGGACTCAAGAACTACATGCTCTTTCTCCATAACTCTTAATTCCCCCTTTATACAAAAATCTTGCTCTGTCTTAAATATATTTAGTGAAGTAACTGCTTCTTTGGACAAAGATATTGACAGATTCATTACTCTCTGGGACGGCAATGCCCCCTCATTCTAGTCACACCTATCAGTGGGAACAACTTTCTTGTTTCTATCTTTTCTTTCCCTTTCATAAATTTGTGTTCCTATAAGATCCCTTCTCATTCTTTTAAATTCCAGTGAGTATAGATTCCGGCGCAGTTCCGTCTCTCCCCGTAGATTAACTCCCTCACCTCTGAAATCAGTCAAAACACAGAAATGCTAGAGGAACTCAGCCAGTCTCACAAGGTAAAGATATATTACTGACTTTTCTGTCTGGAGCTCTTCCTCAAGGTATGAGCAAAAAAAGGCAGACATCTGAATTAAAGGATGGTGAAAGAAAGTTGGAAGAATGGGAAGGGGCGAGAACAGACCAACCTGGTGAACGTCCACTGGCCCGCCTCCAAAAGCTGTGCAGCCTTTCTCAAGTAAGTAGACCAGACTTTACACGGTACTCCAGATGTGGCCTCACCAGTACCCTGCATAATTGCAGCAGGACCTACATGTTCTTAAATGCAATCCCTCCAGCAATGAAGACTAGCATCCATTTGTCTTTTTAATTAACTTTTACACTTGCAAACTAACCTTTAGTGATTCGATCACAAGCATTCCCAAATCCCTCTGCTCAACAGCATGCTCCTTCTTTGCTTGGCTTCGCGGACGAAGATTTATGGAGGGGGTAAAAGTCCACGTCAGCTGCAGGCTCGTTTGTGGCTGACAAGTCCGATGCGGGACAGGCAGACACGGTTGCAGCGGCTGCAGGGGAAAATTGGTTGGTTGGGGTTGGGTGTTGGGTTTTTCCTCCTTTGCCTTTTGTCAGTGAGGTGGGCTCTGCGGTCTTCTTCAAAGGAGGTTGCTGCCCGCCAAACTGTGAGGCGCCAAGATGCACGGTTTGAGGCGTTATCAGCCCACTGGCGGTGGTCAATGTGGCAGGCACCAAGAGATTTCTTTAGGCAGTCCTTGTACCTTTTCTTTGGTGCACCTCTGTCACGGTGGCCAGTGGAGAGCTCGCCATATAACACGATCTTGGGAAGGTGATGGTCCTCCATTCTGGAGACGTGACCCACCCAGCGCAGCTGGATCTTCAGCAGCGTGGACTCGATGCTGTCGGCCTCTGCCATCTCGAGTACTTCGACGTTAGGGATGAAAGCGCTCCAATGAATGTTGAGGATGGAGCGGAGACAACGCTGGTGGAAGCGTTCTAGGAGCCGTAGGTGATGCCGGTAGAGGACCCATGATTCGGAGCCGAACAGGAGCCTGGGTATGACAACGGCTCTGTATACGCTTATCTTTGTGAGGTTTTTCAGTTGGTTGTTTTTCCAGACTCTTTTGTGTAGTCTTCCAAAGGCGCTATTTGCCTTGGCGAGTCTGTTGTCTATCTCATTGTCGATCCTTGCATCTGATGAAATGGTGCAGCCGAGATAGGTAAACTGGTTGACCGTTTTGAGTTTTGTGTGCCCGATGGAGATGTGGGGGGGCTGGTAGTCATGGTGGGGAGCTGGCTGATGGAGGACCTCAGTTTTATTCAGGCTGACTTCCAGGCCAAACATTTTGGCAGTTTCCGCAAAACAGGACGTCAAGCGCTGAAGAGCTGGCTCTGAACGGGCAACTAAAGCGGCATCGTCTGCAAAGAGTAGTTCACGGACAAGTTTCTCTTGTGTCTTGGTGTGAGCTTGCAGGCGCCTCAGATTGAAGAGACTGCCATCCGTGCGGTACCGGATGTAAACAGCGTCTTCACTGTTGAGGTCTTTCATGGCTTGGTTCAGCATCATGCTGAAGAAGATTGAAAAGAGGGTTGGTGCGAGAACACAGCCTTGCTTCACGCCATTGTTAATGGAGAAGGGTTCAGAGAGCTCATTGCTGTATATCTAACCTAATCTTCCATTTTTCCTTCCAAAGCAGATGACCTCACATTACCAACATGCTCATTCATTTGCCATACCCATGCCCACTCACTTAATCTATCTATATCTCTTTGCAGATTCTTCTGATCCTCTACTCAATTTTCTTTTCCCCTCTGTTTAGTGTCATCTGCAAAATTTGGTACGATGCCCTCAGTCCCCTCTTGTCAACCTTCTACAGGAGCACTATTGAGAGTGTCCTGGCTGGCTGCATCACCATGTGGTATGGTTGCTGTAGAGAAATGGATCGGAGGTCGATCCATAGGACCATAAGTGTTGCAGAGAGGATTACAAGTGTTTCCCTCCCGCACATCCTCGTGACCTACTGAGTCATTGTCAGAAGAAAGCACCCAAAATCATTGAGGACCCCTTCCACCCGCAGACAGCATCGTCCAACTGCTCCTGTTGGGGAAGAGATATAGGGGCAACAGAGCCAGCACCACTAGGCTGAGAAACAGTTTCTTCCCATGGGCAGTGAGAATGCTGAACGACCAATGGAACTGCTCACATTAACCATCCCAGACTCTCATATTTACTAAACAATATTTATATATTTATTCTTATAGATGTATATTTGTCCTGTATGCGCGTCATGTCTGCATGTTTTGCACCGAGGACCAGAGAATGCTGTTTCATCAGGTTGCACTTGAGCAATCGGATGATAATGAATTTGAACTTAAATTGTTAATGCTTAACAGTTGAAGGCCCAACACTGGCCCCTTGACACGGTTCTGCGAGCACAGGCACAATGGGTCAGTTGCTTCCATCTGCTTTGTACGATTGTGTTGTTCTCTTCCGACAGGTTATTCAGAGATCAAACTCAAGTTTTTCTGCTTGAGGTCATTACCTCAGCTTGGACTACCCTTCTCTTCTCCCTCAACAGTACTTTAATGGGTAGGAAAATTGCAGACTATTGTCCTCTTACCAGAACTTTCAAGAATAATTACTGGGGCTTTGATAATTACAAGATTCTTTCTGGTGATCCATGTGATGAACTGGATTGCAAGAAAATATAATTCACTTACACAGCTTCTCAACTTTTAATATGCCAAGGAACCTTGCTGCTTTTACTTCCTATTTGAATATTCAGTACTATGAACGACCAATACAATTAATTATTCTGCAAATTGTATGCTTGCGCATACTACAAAAGTTTCCAAGGCTAATTGATACCTGGGATTTAATGCAAGCTCTTAAACATGACAATTCCACGTTTTGTGAATAAATGAACCATCCGATTTTTTTTAAAAAACACAGAGAAGAATTACAAAAGAAATGGATAGCTTATCTTAATCTCATATTCCACCACAGAAATAATTTTCCTCTTTCGATTATACCAAAGAATAATAATGAGAATATTTAGCTCCTGATGAAACTACTAAGTCCTAATGTCTTTGGCTCCAGCTGTTACTGTGGGCTGTTATTTTACCACTAGCTACTTTTGATTTATAACTATTTCATACCCTTTTGGCAATATATATTGTACTGAATAAATACATGTATGAATATCACATTAGGGATAATCACTTTAGAGTAGCAATAACTCTTTTTGGTGACTTTTTTAATTAGAATCAGTTTAATACTTCCCATCCTGCCAAGTACCCAGCTTACTAAATGATTGGAAACATTTAAGTGCTCCTTCTGTTGGACACTTTCACTCATCTGGGATTTTACCAACTCAGCCAAGGTTCTGATCATTGACTTCAGGAAGGGAATGTGTATGATCCAATGGTCACTGGGGAATCAGTGGTGGAGAGGGTGAGCTAATTTAAGTTCTTGGGTGTCAGTATCTCGGAGGATCTTTCCTAGACTCATTACATAAATGGTATCAAAAAGAAAGCATGTTAGCATCTCTACTTCCTCAGGAGTTTATGGAGATTTGGTATGACATCGGAAACCCTTGGAAATTTCTACAGATGTGTGGTGGAACATGTGCTGACAGGATGCATCATGGTCTGGTATGGGGACACCAATATCCCTGAGCATAAAACCAAATGGTAGTGGATGCAGCTCAGGACATCATAGGCTAAAACCCTCCCCACCATCAAGAACATCCATGGGGAAAGTTGCTGTCGGAGAGCAGCAGTAATCATCAAGGATCCATGCCACGCAGCACACGCACTGATCTCACTAAGATGCCACAAGACTCACACCACTAGATTTAGGAACAGCTGCTACTCCTCCACCACCAGATTCCTCAACAACAAACTCAATCAGGGACTCATTTAAGGACTCTTACATTTGCACTTCATTGATTTTTTTCTCTCTCTATTGCACAGTTAATTTGTTTACATTTCTTTATTTTTTTTACATGTGTAAGGTTTATTTTGCATTACCAATAAGTGGTAATTCTGCCTCAATGACAGGAAAAAGAATCTCAGGGTTGTATGTGTTGTCATGTATGTACTCTGACAATAAGTCTGGCCATTCACATAACTCCATGTAAAAGAAACACAAGACTAACCTTTTAAATTTTGTTTTATGGACTCAGGATATCCAAAAGAACATTACAAACAATGTTGAAACATATTCCTTATACAACAGTCAGAAAGTTTGCAGTAGGTGGATTCATTGAGCAATAGAATGCCAACTTTCTCCTGTTTGCAAATATATGATGAGCCATTCCCAGAAATCTGTTCATGGAACATGAGCCAGGTTAGATTGGGTGGGTTTCAATTATTCCATTCATTTCAATGAGGAGGAGTGGCAATTGCATTTTGGACATTAGCAGATCTCACAAATTAACGTAGATTTTTCTTGCTCCTATAGCATGCTGTATAATGTGGCACAGATTTGTGGCAATCTTGCCCAAGAACATAAGAAATGGGAGCAAGAGTGGACTACCTGACCATCGAGACTGTTCTGCCATTCCATTAGATCACAGCTGATCTGGCTAAGGACTCAAACTCCATGTACCCTCACATGCCCCATAATTGTTAATTATTCAAAAATCTAACTATGCCTTAAATATGTTTAATGAGACAACCTCAACAGCTCCATTAGCAGAGAATTCCACAGATTCACTACCCTCTGGGAGAACCAGTTCCTCCTCATCTCTGTCATAATTCTTCTCCCCAAATCTTTAGGCTATGCCCCTTGTTGTTGTCTAATCTGTCAGTGGAATCAACCTGGAGTCATATGGCATGGAAACTCCAACCCATTAAGTCTGCACTGACAACAGCCACACTTATCCTACATTAATCCCTTTTCATTAGATTCTGCCATTCACCAACATATTTGGGGCAATCAATAGTGGCTAATTGGCCTACCAACCCACATGCCTTTGAGTTGGAGCAAGACCACCCAGGAGAAACCCGCACAAAGAAGGTTCAACTGCATACCGACAGCACCAGGGCTAAAGATTGAACCTGGGTCTCGGGCACTGTGAGGTAACGGCTCTTTCTACTGCATCACTGCATCACCCATGCTCACACGTCCATCCATGGCTGTTAACCAGCTCACATTTTCTTTATCCACCCCTTTCCAGTTTTTCCAGTTCTCCCCCTCACTGCTCTCCTCTCCCTTCCTTCTCCACCTATCATCTTCTGTCTTCCACCACCCCCCCATCATTTTGTTGAGACACCCGATGACACTCTTCATTCCTTGATGAAGGGCTCAAGCCCAAAATGTTGATTATGTATTTTTTACTTTTACTGCATAAATGACACTGTTTGACCAGATGAGTTTCTCCAGCATTTTGTATTTTTACAGGAGTCCATTGGAGCTAGCCAGGTACAGCCATGGCCAGTTGGGTCTGAAAGGAAGAGACTATTGTTGACAAGGTAACACTAGTACTGGACATGAGGACCTCCACAGGGAAAGTGGGCTATTTCCCAGCACCAGTATTGACATTGAGAGAGGAGAGCTGACCTGTGTATTTACTGGCAATGGACAATGAAGATTTTCTGAACACTTTTAGATGTATTTTAAGGATTGTGGGCTGATCATGAAAATCACTTCCAAACTTTCCTATTGCATACCTTGTTTTTAGATATAACCAAATTTTGTAAATTCCATTTTATTTCAAGTCTACTTCAAGCATAAAATACCCCTGAAGTCCAACACATCATTGAAAATTCATTTTCTGTATTCTGAACTTCTTCCCTACTGATCTTGGTGCAGTCAGTGAATCACATGATGAAAGGTTTCACCAGGACCATGGAAAAGCAGCACCAGGGCAACTGGAATCCATCAATGCTGACCACTAATTGTTGGACACTGACATGAGAGGCATCAGATGCAGAGGATAAACAAAAATCTGAAGCAAAACATCTTTAGGTTAATTGAACTAATGCAACGTGTCAACATGAAATTCAATGAAAGTTAATTGAATCTTTCTCCAAATTCCTATGTGTTCCAGCTATCTTTGCATTCAGTTTGAAATTGTCTATCATAATCCCCAATATTTTTGCAGGAAGCAAACCTTTTTGAAATAATTTGTTGTCTTGTGTAATTAGTGTGTTTTCCAGCATTTTTAATTTCCCTTGAATAGCCTCACTGATTTTGAATAGTATTTGAAAGTGTTTATTATCAATGGTGGGTACTAATATTTAATGGCTTTTAGGGTTTTGACATGCACTTCATCTGTGGGCATGGCTGAGCCTAATGTCAAAGTACTTTTCTTGTTGGAGTTCCCTATTTGTTCTCTGTGCTTTAGAGATAGAGCAGGACTAACTGCCAACAGACTGACTGCTGTCACTCCAAATGAGGGCAGACATCTTGGCTAAGCAAATGCTGTGTTATTCTTAGGAAATTCCATGATAAGTGGATGAATGGCTGGTGAAGAAATAGACCCTGCTTCGAACAATGAGGAGAATTCTTTTGTAAATCTTGCACTCAATATAAGCAAAACCAAGGTACTGATTTTAGATTTCAGGAGGGGGAAGCAGGAGAACACGAACCATTCCTCATCAAAGGGTCAGCAGTGAAAATAGTTAAGAACTTCAGGTTCCTGGGTGTCATCATGTTGGAGGTCTCCTATGGCTGTACTTCATGAGGAGTTTGAGGAGATTTAGTATGTCACAAAGGACTCTTGACAATTTCTACAGGTGTACTATGGAGAGCATGCAAACTGGATGCATCGCTGACTGGTATGGAGATGCAAATGCACACCTACAGAGGGTTGTGAACTTGGCCATTGCCATCATGGACATCAGTCTCCACTCCATCAAGTCCATCTACAAGAGGTGGTGACTCAAGAAAGCAGTCTAAATCTTCAAGGACCCCTACCACCCCGACCCAGTCCATGCCCTGTTCACACAGCTACCATCAGAAAGGAAGCACAGGAACCTGAAGATGAACACCCTGGGGCACAAAGTCAGCTCCTTCCCCTCTGCCAACAGATTTCTGAACGGACAATGAACCAGAGACATGACCTCAACTTTCTCTTAGTGTGGCACTAATTTATTTATTTTTAGATGTAATTTTATAGCAATGCTTGCACTGTGTTACTGCTGCAAAGCAAGACATTTTGTGACACGTTCATGACAATAAATTCTAATTCTGACTTCATTCTAGCTCAGACAACTGATGGTGACTTGTTTTTGCATTTCTTCCGATGAAAGATTTGTTTGGTGGGAAGGCGATTTGGAATGAAAGCAGCCTTGAAAGATGCCACATTAATGCAAGTCTTTCCATCCTTGTATTAATGAACGTACCGATGTCGACAAAGTCAGAAGGTGAGCAATCTGCTGGTATGGACTCGTCCCAGCGCTGTGAGCTCATGTCAGGCTGCTGAACATTTTTCTTTGTCCATTTGCCTGGGGCTGGTTGGCTTCAAACTTTGATGAGCATTGATGCAGGGGAGCGCACAACTTGCCTGCATAATCAAGCTGCCTTTTATTTCCTCTTGCACCTCCGAATCAGAATCGGAATTTATTGTCAGGAACAAGTCATGAAATTCGGTGTTTTGTGGCAGCATCACAGGGCAAACATTCAGATTATAAACATCTTACAACATCACTATCAATAAAAAAATAAAGACAGTAATACTGCACAAAATCTAAGGCAGTGTCTTTGGTTCATTGATTATTCATTGATGGCAGCGGGAAAGAAGCTGGAATGACCTATTTATTATTCCTCATTATACTCATCAAACTCCAACAGAACCGGCAGAAAAATTTTGACTCATCCTGTTTTGCTCAGGGTTAAATCTACTTTTGATATTAAAAAAAAATCCAAAAACATTGTAATGTTTTTCCTTGGGACTTTTCAGTGTTCATGAAATTCCCCCTTATCCTTGAGTCATGAGACAGTGGGAAGAAATACTCTTTCACAGAGCTAAGCAAGAACTCCATTGCTATGCTGAGGGAGTTTGCAGCTGTTGGAGACCCTGTCTTGTAGATCAGCCATTCTCAACGGGGGCCATTCGGCCATCCTCAGGGTGGGGGGGGGGGATACAGCACATTTAAGAAGGGCTGGACTGAAATCATAAATTATTTTAGTTATTTAACTTATTTTAAAATCCAGGAATCAAACAGAGAAGAATGAATTTGAGAGTCAGTCATGATTCCATCAAATACCAATGTATCAAGAGAGACTGCAGGGCATAATCAAGTCACACACACACCTGCACACACACTCACACGCACGCACATACATGCACACACACCCACACACACACCTGCACACACACCCACATGTGCACGCACACACACACACTCACACTCCTGCATGCACATACACGCACACACAAACACACACACACATACTCTGTGTTGATGGCTTCTGCAAGATAAAGGTTTTAAACCTCAGTTTTCAAAAATGAGGACTTAACAAAAGATAGATTTATGTAATTCTGCATCATTATTTTTAGAATGTTTCAAAAAACAAATTACAGGTGATGGTGGAATTACTGCTATAAAATATAACACATGGCTCAATATTTTATCTACTCTTTCACACTCCCTTAAATTTAAGTGACCAATTTTATTTATAAATTTAGACCTACAGCACGGTTACAGGCCCTTTTGGCTCACTAGCCTGTGCTGTCCAATTACACCAACTTTATTTACAACCTCCAGTAGATTTAGGAACAGTGTGAGGAAACCCCTGGGGAAAACCCACGCAGACATGAGGAGAATGTACAAACCCCTTACAGACTGCATGGGCTGGGAACTCTGGTTCAGATTTCCGGCGCTGCATTGCGCTACCCACTAGGCTAACCATGCCATCCGATTACAAATTCTCTGCAACTAAATCCCTCCAATATATTTACATCTTAGAAAACAGGCAGGGCACTGGCATATTCAAAAGGCAAGCAACATATGGCATTTGAGGAAAACCTTAATAAGTTGAATTGTTGATTATTCACAGATAGGAGCATCAATATATTCAGAATCTATTAACGATTGTATTGTTCATTCATTTAGTTTTAAGTGTAGATCAATCTTTTTACATATTTATATTTTATGAATGAAGATTAAAGTCTATACGACCACAGCATAAACAATATTTCTCTCTGTGTGCAGTGAAGTTGATTTACAAAATGAGCAGTAATGACCCTCGGCTTCCACTTCACAGTTTCAAGTTCATTATCGTTGACCAGACAGTGTTTCTCCTGACCATGGTGCACACTTACACACACTATACACCGCACGTAATAATTACCTGTATAAATTAACACATAATTTGGGATGATTTACTCGGTTGCAAGATACCGTTCACCAATCTCCCAGTCTGCGACTGAGTTTAATACAAGATTCAAATGTTTCAGCTTGACTTCTACATCAAGAAGTCAAATGAAAATGGTGATCATTTCCTGATCATGGGACTGTGTGGAGAGATTTGCACTGATTCACAATAGCTTGGATTAGATTTGGCGTTTAGAACAGCAAAATCACATTTCTTCCCCCCCCCCCAATTCATCGGGGAACATGGGAAATATGACGAGGATATGTTTGTTGTCATCTACAAAAGAACAATGTACTGATGTACTGAAATTCTTACTTGCTGGAAGATAAATCATCTATAAATGAAATTACAGAAATATGCTGACTGATAATAAATATGAAAGGATAGATCAATAATTATTTACTGTTGCAGTACAAGCAAGAAAAAAAATGACATTTCAATAGTGCATCAGAGCTGCTAAACATGCTCTGAATTCTTTGCCATAAAATCAAATTTGCTAACATTATTGCACGAATTGTTGTAGTGGTTAGACTCACACCTTTACAGCGCTCATGGTCAGGGCCAGGGTTTGTATGGAGTTTGTATGTTCTCCCCTTAACTGTGTGGGTTTCCCCGGGGGCTCCAGTTTCCTTCTACCATTCAAAATGTACCGGAGGTGTAGGTGTAATTGACAGACATAGGCTCATGGGCTGAAATTTCTGTGATCATGCTGTATGTCTAAGTTCAAACTTAAATTTAGAATATTACTTTAAAGTCACATCCTACCAATTCTAATGGGGTATTCCTGAACATCCTTCCACATTGACTCTTGATGTTTTCCATGGTTGTAAAAAAAAATTCCACTGATGTTCATTGCAGATAAACTGCATTGGACTATGATAATTCTGATATAAATAAACATGTTGGTGAGGATTACCGCATTAGTATTTGTCCTTCATTAATATGTGAGACTGAGAGCAAAACAAGACAAAGGATTTCACAGAGCAGTGCACAATGTTTCAAGTCAAGTTTATTGCCATCTGATTGCACAAGTACAAGCCGATGAAACAGCATTCTCCAGTCCTCAGTGTAAAACACACAGTCATACAACCAGACATAGCACACATACAGATAAACAATACATATGCAGAACAAGTATTCATATATATAAATAAATAAATATTGTTTCATGAATATGAGAGTCGCGGATGGTCAGTATGAGCAGTTCCTTTGGTCATTCAACATTCTCACTGCCCGTGGGAAGAAGCTCTTTCTAAGCATGGAGGTGCTGGCTCTGATATTCATGTATGCTTTCCCGATGGGAGCAGTTGAAAGATGCTGTCTGCAGGAGGAAGGGTTTCTCAACGATTTTGCCTGCCTTCTTCAGACAACAATCCTGGTAGATCACGTCGATGGGTGGGAGAGAAACTTCTGTCTCCCACTCTTTTGGTCCTGTGGTTAACCTCTGATCCATTATTCTGCACCAACCATGCTACACTGTGAAGAAGCCAGCCAGGATGCTCTCGATTGGATTCCAGTAAAATGTTGACATGATGGTGGTCCGTAGCCTTACCTGCTTCAGTCTTCTCAAGATATTAAATGCTGGGCTGAAGTCAAAGCCTGGTGTATGTGGTTATCATGTTCAATATGACCCTTCTGTTAACTTTCCAAATAAAAGCAGAATTTGAAATTCCTTTGAAAGTTTCAAGTTCATCTGATGATTGTTAGCTCCTCTAGAATGGGTGGGGGTTGGTGGTGGGATGGAATTTTCTCAACCCTCTATGTTCCAGTCAATATATTTCCAGAAGCGACCCCTTCTTGGACCAAGGTGCCTTTGCTCTCAGGCAAGTGGGAGGGGAGGTAGCCATTATGAGGAGGAGAGAGTGGGAGAGATGAGATGGGGGCCAGAGGGGATTGGTGAACCAGGGATGGGTGAAGGATGATGCACAGATAGAGGCTTCGTATCAGATTCAGATCAGGACCTCGGGTTGCCGATGGTTTGGACTGGACTCTGCGTGGCTGCAGAGTCTACGGGAGCGTGGAGGCGAATCCACAGACACACAGTGACTCTGGGGGGACTCTCTTTTCCTTCTCTATCTCTGACTGTAAGAGGGGCTTCAGGCAATTTCTGCCAATGGTGAATCTGTCTGCCTTACACCAGGCAAAAGGCAATTTCCTGTAATATGACACTGTTTTTATTACATGAGAATAAATTGTATCTTAAAGAATCATCGATGTTACACCTTCCTGACAAGTGAGGGGATGCTGTGTGTCCACAATTTCTATTACTGATCTACATTAATTCTGTTATATCTCATTTATAGAATCTCTGCTTCAGTTTCAAATCACTCCGTTTTATCCCGTTTTTACTTTTTTTTGAAAATTTTATTTATAATCAATATAAATCGTATATTCAAAATACAATTCAGTATCCCATAAATCCCCACCCCACCCCATCCCTATCCTTCCCACCTCACCCAACCCACCTCTAAACTACGCCCCCCCCAAGAAAGAAAGAGAAAGCAAGGAGAACAACTAAACCAATTCATTCAATTATGTGTCATGGTTTGGAACTGCACCACCAATGTATGGGGGAAAAAAATAATAATTTATCTGCATCTAGTCCATGTACGGGCTCCAAGTTTTAACAAAGAAAGGATAATTATTTTGTAAATTATATGTTATCTTCTCTAAAGGAATACATGATCTCATCTCCACATGCCATTGTTGAATATTCAATTTAGTCTCATTTTTCCATGTAACTGCAAGATATTTCCTAACTACTGATAAGGCTAGCCTTATAAAAGCAATTTGGAATTTATCCAACTTAAACTCCAAACTCAATGGTTTAATATAACCCAATAAAAATATCATAGGATCGAATGGAATTTTAAATTTAAACTTAACTTCCAAAAATTCTTTAATTTTGTTCCAAAAAGGCTTAACCGTCTCACATATCCAAACCGAATGTAAAAAAAGTTCCCACTTCTTTATGACATCGAAAACATGATAAATTTATATTTCTTTAATTTCTCCGGAGTCAAGTGTAATTGGTGAATAAAGTTATAGTGAACCAATCTATATCTTACAGTCACAGTTTTAGTCATACTGTCCTCACATATCGACATCCAATCATCTGGGGAAATAGATATTTCAAAATCTTTTTTTCCATTTCACTCTAGTTTTATCAACATCTGGTTTGGGCATTTTAGCCTGCAATAAAGTATATATATCCGATATAAAATCTTTTTTACCACCATCGGTAAGCAAAATCTCAAACTTAGATCTTCTAGGAAGCCTCAATGTATGTCCAAAATTATCTTACAATAAAGCTTGAACTTGATAATAAGAAAAAAAAAGAGTACTGAAGGTATATCATATTTCTCTCGCATTCTTTGAAAGGAAATAAAATAACCTGCCTCATAACAATCTTCTACCAATTTAAATCAATTTTTACTTTCATAATCTCCACCCATCTGATATATAATCCTGGCTGATATAACATATATAATTTTGTTCTTATATAATTCTGGCTTCTTGCTAGAATGTCATTCATAAATTTAATTCATCCACTGATGTCAGGCTTGGCTTCATCTATCAAGGCACTAAGTTCTAGAGATCCTGCCCTAAAGCCTCTCTGCCTCTTTGCTTCCCTTGCCACCCACTGGAAGCTCTTTTAAATTTATTACTTTGGTCAAGGTTTCGGTCATCTGCCTGAATATATCCTGTTGTGGTTCAGTATTATATTTTTGTTTTTGGTTTGGAATGTTTACAAATTATATTGGACAACAAAGATATTACTTCATGAACACTTTTGGGTGTATTTTATAGATTTTTGGCTGCTGATCACAAATATCACCTAAAAGATTTTCTATCACTTTCTGTTTTGTAAATAGGACTTCTTTTTTATGATTTCCTCTCATACTATGTCTACTTGTATTTAATGTAATTTACATTTAAAAAAATTAAAAATTTATTTATTTATTTATTTTTTCTTTTCGTCAAGATTAAAAATTTAAATTTCAAATTTAAAAATAAAAAAAAAACTTATAAATTTAGACATACAGCATGGTAACAAGCCCTTTCGGCCGATGAGCCCGTGACACCCAATTTCATCCAAGTGATCTTCAGCCCCCATACATTTTTGAATGGTGGGAGGAAACCAGAGCCCCCAGGGAAAACCCATGCAGACACAGGGAGAACATACAAACCCCTTTAATTTCTCAGGCCAACAGATACACTGAAACATCCGCACTGCTATATTCAGCTCAAGGTCATACATCATCTTATCTTGTGTCTTATGTCAGAGGTTGCCAAATGTTTTTGGTTGTGGGCCCTCATACAGAAAAAAAAGTCACGGGCCAAATGTATTAAGACTGGCGATTTTCAACCAGTTACACTGCAAGAAAAACAGCACTTCTTTAGACTATAAATCTCTGATGCCATCAAAAATTCATTTTCTATCACTATGGAACAGTTTAACTATCAACATTACAGTAGTTTATTGATGCGCTCACATATTACAGTAGGCATTTCTGTATCTGCTGCTCTTAAATTTAATTTATATGAATACAATAAAACTCTAAAACTCACATAAAAAAATGCAATGCAAACTAAAGAGCTGGGTGCAAAATAAGAACAGGAGAAAAGATCAAGGGACAAGGCCATTTCCAACATTCCTCCACAGCTCTCAGTTAACACAATTCATGGCCCAAGTGTCCACCTTACTGATTATGAAGCAATGTGTAAATCTGTAGATATGCTATTAAAGTTAACAGATTCCTTGCAAATCAAACAAACACACTTCCCCTTGACTTCTGTGAAAAAGTAGTTATTTTTCCCTCTGTCCCTGAAAATTTTGGAACTCCTTTGCTATTTTCTGTCTTTTCAGTTCTGCCATGTTCAATCAACTGAGATTTTCTTTTTACCTGAGGGAAACGTTTTCATCAATGAGTAACATTGCCACAGTCGGTCCAGTGCAGTGGTTCTCAACCTTTATTTTTTCACTCACATACCACCTTAAGGCATTGAATGACACAGTTGCTCTGTGGTTAGTAAGGGTGGTATGTGAAGGGAAAAATAAGGTTGAGAGCCACTGGCATGAATTGATCCCAGATTTTCAATCTATGTGTCATTTTTAAGTTCTTTGCCAATTTTTGAATAAAGATAGGCAAAGATGACCCCAAACCACCCATAAGGAGATCATTCTGAGGGACTTCAACTCCATTTCAATCCCATTAGGATATGCATCTGTCTTTTCACATTACAACAAAAGTAACATATTTCTTATGTTTATAGCCCAGTACTAAAAGCAGATATTAGGTAAGGCTAATACCCCATTATTTACAGTGTTTTGAAGATACCTTTTATTCAATTGAGGTTTCTTGCTTTGCCGTGTATATGATATGTATTGTCAAAAAAGGATTTAGGGATACGTATTGGGAGTGATCGAAAGAGGCATAAAAATTTTGGGAGAATATTTTTGGGTGCCACTGCTAGCGAAGTGGTTAGCGCAACGTGTTCGAATCCGGCGCTCACTGTAATGAGTTTGTTTGTTCTCCATGTGACCTGTGTGGGTTTTTCCCAGGTGCACCAGTTCCCTTCCAACATCCAAAAATATATGGGGTTGGTAGGTTACTCGGGTGCAATTGGGCGGCATGAGTTTCTACTGTGTTGTGAATAAATTATACATGATTCTAGCTCGCAATTTGATCTCATCAGAAATCCCCTGAAATAACTCTTTCCATTAACCTAAACAAGATGTAGTTTACATTAGACAATCAATCTAACTTTGGGATGTAGGGAGAAAGCAACTGAAGGAAACTCACACAGTGACGTGGAGAACATGAACACTCCACACAGGCAGCACTAAAGGTGAGGATTTATCCCAAATCCATGATTCTGGGAGGTAACACCACAAAATGAATTGAAATCTGTTATCATTTCTTCATCATCAACATCTTGAAAATTTTGTTCAGTGCTTCTTTATTTACACAAAATCTTGGGTGGGGGGCAGTGAATGATAATTGATAACCAATCTCTTTTCATTTGAACATAATGCAACAAACAAACGTGCTGGAGAAACTCAGCACGTGACGCCCAATTTCATCCCATTGATCTTCAACCCCCATACATTTTTGAATGGTGGGAGGAAACCAGAGCCCCCAGGGAAAACCCATGCAGACAGCATCAAAAGGAAGTAAAGGGTAACCAACTTTCATCAAGATATGGGTAAAAAGCAGGCAGGTGCCTGAATAAAAAGATGGGGAGTGCAGATGAGAGGAGGGACAAAGGGGGAGGAGGCAGAGCTCGGGCTAACAGGTAAGAGGTGGATAGAAGTGTGATGGTAGAAGAAAAAAAATTGCAGAGACGTGATCGTGGGAGTGGGTAGCTCTCTGAGTGAAAAGGGAATGATAGAAGGCTGGAGGAAATGGGACAGAAGAGAAAGAAAATAGAGACTGGGGGGGCAGTTAACAGAAGCTTGAAGTTGATGATAATGCCATCTGGGTCGAGGGGCGTCCACGCGTAATATTAGGCGTTGTTCCTCCAATTTGCAGGTGGCCTCTGTGACATAGGTTCTGTCAGTAGCTGGTAGCTTTGATCAGGATGGTTGTAATTCTATGTGAATGGATAAAAGGAAAATCACTATTTGCAATCATGCCTTCAACCTCCAGATTTTTAGCCTGGGAGTTGTTCCTCAACTCCTTAGCTTTTCTACTTCTCTCTCTTTTAAGCTGCTTCTGACAATCTTTAACATTTACTAAGCCCCAACAAATGTGGTTTAATATTCAATTCCTTTGAAAAAAAAGATTGTGTTTAGTAACTTGTTGCACGTACTGATCGAACTATCCTGTGGCTCAACAATAGAGCATGTTTGATTATATTCTGTGAAGCACCTTGAAAAAGTTTTTTTTTCCATACAAAGGTGTTACAGAAAATGAAAAGTAGCATTGTTATAGCATTCTTGGCTGTAAGGCTTTGAGAGATGGGAGAGCAGAGGTTTTGTTGGTATATGATTGAATTTTTGAAGGCATTAAATTACTGTATGTTGACATGAAATGGTTGTGAGCTAGAGACACAGAAGAGAAATAGAATTAATACAATTCAAAAACAGAAATAGGTTGAGTATCAGCAAGGTATTTTATGCAGTGAGCTTTTAACCTGTGGGGGGGAGGCATCAGGTATACGGTGAATGTACATTTTCTGCATTGCAATTTGAATTCAGGAGACAAAGACTCCTGGGTAGG
Source organism: Narcine bancroftii (assembly GCF_036971445.1). NCBI lineage: Eukaryota > Metazoa > Chordata > Chondrichthyes > Torpediniformes > Narcinidae > Narcine > Narcine bancroftii. Next base: position 8,726,041 of record NC_091477.1, on the reverse strand, counting down.
TTGCCGAAGGAAAGATGGTTCAGTAAAATCCCCTATATCTGGCACCTAGTGGGACTGCGGAAGCCGAATATGCAAATTTTCCATTTGCCTGAGACACACGGTTACAATGCCTAACTAATACACCTGCATTAAGAATAAACACATTTTTTAAAAAAAACAGTGAAAAATGTAAAGTAATTTGAAAAAAAATTATTGTCCTTAATTATGGAAAATTCACTTTAATCAGGAAATTCCTGTAACTTGCCAAATTTAAATTTAAATTCGAACCCCGGCCGCTGGCACTATAACGGTTTTGCGCTAGCCGCTACACTAACCATGCCACCGTCATAAATAACCCCCTCACCCAAGTTTACCAATAAGGCCTTTCTCATATACTTAATACTAATAAAGATTCTTACCAGGTGGGGATATGGAGACACTTTGGGAGAGTCACTGCACTGCAGTGACATCGGCCAGCTCTTCATCCTGGGTGCCGCCACTTTATTCACACAAAACTTTATGGAAACTTCATTCAAACAAGCTGCTGCAGGCGGCGGCACAACTGGGGTGCTCCACAAGCTGAATGTTTCCTCCCATCTTCACCAAGGGCTTGTGTGTGGCTTCAGAGAACATTTACTTTTACAGTTTTAAACTTTTATATAAATTTTCATTTATCCTTATTCATTTTAATTCTATTTATTTCTATATTTCCTCAATTCTTTTTTCCTGGCTGCTTGATTTCTGAATACCAGGGATTTGACTGTAGCAGTATGTTATTAGGCTAGTGCCATTTTACTTGCTAGGAAGAAGTTAAATATCCACCTTGTGAGTCAGTATTGGAGCCACATTGCCCAGAGTTGGTTGGATAGCAGTTCCTTTACCAAAGGTCATTACATGCCTCTTTGGTTTTTAAGACAATGCCACTAGCTTTATGATCATCTTTCTTTGGTTTTGTGTCGGATGTTAGCAAACCTTTTATAATCATATAACAATATGACAATTACAGTAAGGAAGCAGGCCATATCAGCCCTTCTAGTCTGCACCGATTTAAGTGAAACTCCACTAGTTCCACATTCCTGCTCCCTGCCCATAAATCCAATCTCCTCTTAAATGACAGAATTGACCCTGCTGCAACCACCTCTTCTCGAAGGTAATTCCACTCAGCCACCACTCTCTGAGTGAAGAAGCTTCCTCTTATGTTACCTCTAAAGTTTTGCCCCCTAACCTTTAACTTATGACCTCTCATTCCAATCTCCCCTACCCTCAAGGGGAAGAGCCTATTCACATCTACTCTACCTATTCCCCTCATAATTTTAAATACCTCTATCAAATCCCCCTCCCCAACCTTCTACGCTCCAATGAATAAAGACCCAGTCTACTCAATCTTTCTCCGTATTCAAGATACTGCAATCCAGGCAACATTTGTGTAAATATTCTCTGCACCCTCTCTACCTTATTGATATCCTTACTATAAATTGGAGACCAGAAGTGCATACAATATTCCAAACTTGGTCTCACCAATGCCTTAAACAGTCTCAACATCATTTCCCAGCTCTTATATTCTATGTTATGATTTATAAAGGTTACAATGGCATTTTGTAACTTGTTATAGTGGGGCTTTATTCAAAGCCTCAGGGTTAGTGATGCACTTTTAAATCTGAATCAGAATCAGAATTTATTGTCATGATCAGCAACATAAAAGTGCAAACATTTATACAAACCATCTTAGCAAATGGTAGAAAAAGTCTGTGGTTCATTGTTCATTCAGAAATCTGATGTCAGCAGGGAAGAAGCTGTACTTGTGCCGATGAGTGCTCATCTTCAGGCTCCTGTGCCTTTTGCCCAATGGTAGCAGAGGGAACAGGGTGTGGCCTGGGTGATGGGGGTCCTTGATGATAGAGGCTGCTTTCTTAAGACACCGCCTCTTGTAGATGCCCTCAATAGAGTTAAGTCTGGTGCCTGTGATATCACAGGCTGAGTTAACAACAATCTGGAGTTTATTCTTGTCCTGAGTATTAGCTCCTCTGTACCACGCAGTGATGAAACAAAACAGAATGTTGTCCATGGTACAGCTGTCAAAGTTTTCGAGAGACATCGGTGACATACCAAATTCCCGCAAACTCATCACAAAGTATTTCCGCTGGCAAGCCTTGTTTTTGATTACATCGACATGGAACTTCCAGGACACATCCTTAAAGATCCTGACATTAGGAGTTTGAAGTTCTTAACCTTCTCCACCGCTGAGCCCTCAATGAGGACTGGTTCATATTCTCCTGACCTTCTCCTGAAGTCCACAATCATCCCCTTTGTTTTGCTAACATTGAGTGCAAGGTTCCTGGTGTGACACCACATAACTAGCTGATCTATCTCTCTCCTGTACGCTTTCTTATTACCATTTTGGCCAGCACTACTTTCATTCATTTCCATTTTATTGCTTGGTGCATGCACAATGGTCTCTTTCCATTTTGTGCATTTCTAGGATTCAAGGAGGATGAGACCATGGCTTTGAGTAAAGACCTCGATGTGAAGACCATGGGTCTGTAATTTCTCCAGCTCCATCTTCCCACATTTAAGGTATTCATTCAAATGTACCTCTAATCCAGGGCTTTACAAACTTTTGGGGAGACTTGCAAATCGCGGAACCCAAATCATCAATTACAGTTTAAAAGACACAAGCATAGTAAGAAAGTAAATAAACTTACCCTTCTCATTTGTTGCATCTAATTTACATTTAATGGGAAGAATGAAATTTTTTCTTGTCCTCATAGATCTTCTGAATGTTGGGCACAATATTAGATAGTTGTATCCCTATGTCAGGAGTGGCATCAAGTTGGTTTCTGTATTTTGATCTAGAAATTGGGTGCTTGAAGTTTGGCAAAGACTGAATCTTTCAATGGGTTTGTTTCTGTGATGTGCTCCTCCATGATTTTATGATTCCAACTAAAATGAAGATGTGGATAACTTCAAGAAAGTGGAATGGACCGGGGGTTGGGGGGTTTGGAGGAGGTTAGCTCAAACGTAAGAAGTTAAACAAAAGAGTCTGCAGGCACTGGTGTCAAGTACCCAGACATGCTGGAGAAACTCAGCAGGACGTGCCCCATCCATAGGAAGTAAAGGTGTAACCAACATTGCAGGACTGAGCCCCTTGTCAGGTGTATCACCTAAGAAGAACTAACAATCTATCATTACTATGATCAGTCTTTTACTCTGTGAATGAACAAAAAATTAATAAAACACTATAGTTTTTAATTGCAAAGCCTGATAATGCTCAGACTCACATTCCTGAGGTGGTATGAGGAACTCATAAAAAAAGTGCAGTGGCTCATACTGAGGCTAAGAATGATTGAGGCATTTTTAGGACCAGGTTGTCTTATTTGGTTTAAAGTTTGAATCTTACTCCATTTGTTGTTAAACCTGCTTAATGATGTCCCCTCATGCTAATCCCGAACTGCAGGTACAGCATAAACAAGGAGAAAATGGTTCCAGCAGCATAAACTATCTGCCTTGTGCTAGTAATCCATCACCAACATCACTAGGCCTTTTTATAGTGGGAAAAAAATGCAAATGTAAAGGCAGATATTTTTCGTCTTTCCATCACTTCACGAAGAAAGCTCAGAGGGTGGATTCAGCAGGCGAACTCTGATCCGCCTTGGGTGGGGAGGGGGAAGGGGTGTGTACACTCAGAGATAGAGCAAGGTCACTCCACCTCCTCCATGAAGGCAATGCCACTGAAAGTGGCTGCAAAGGGGTGGGCTGATGACGTTGTCAGACCATGACCCAGGAGAGCGATTTTTGAGATCATATGAACATAAGAAATAGGAGCTGGAGTCGGCCCATCGAGCCTGCACCATCATTCAATAAGATCACAGCTGATCTGATCATTGACTTAACTCCACCCCCATATCTCTTAATTCCTTTATTATGTAAAAATCTATCAAACTGAACCTTAAATATTTTTAATAAAGTCACCTCAATTGCTTCCCAGGGTAGAGAATTCCACAGAATCCCTACTCTCCGGGAAAAAGTTTTTACTCATCTCCGTCTTCAATCTACTCCCCTGAACTTTGAGGTTGTGTCCCCTAGTTCTGGTTTCACCTACCTGTGAAAACAATTTTCCTGCCTCTATCTTATCTGTCCCTTTCATAATTTTATACGTTTCTATAAGATCTCCTCTCATTCTTTTGAATTCGAGTGAGTATAAACCTCCTGAGTGAGATAGCTAATTACGTTGCGCAGGAGATCTGCCTGAGTCCTAAGACTCCTTCAACAGATCTCCACCAGTGCTCTTACCTGCTCTGCAGTCGCCATTTTGGGTGTAGGCCGCTTTCCCCTTCTTGGTGCGTTTGCTTGACGACATGGCGACAGGCAACGCCACCTCCCTCAGCTCCGAAGATGGCCCCCAACCCTGCTGAGTTGAAAGCATTGCTGGATCAGCCTTATAAGCCTTCTCCATAAAAAGGTAAATTCACCTTTTTTTTTGTTGAGTCACCACCTTTAACGAGGCTTTGCATCATAAAAAAAGCCTGCTGAGCACTGTTCAGAAATCCCAGCCACAGGCCACTGCTAATTCCTGACCATTGCAAATCTCTCATGGCTTTTAGACTCCAATGTTGGGAAAATAATTGAAAAATTTAACATAGTTACTGCCTGTATGGTTGTTCACACTGGCCACCTTTTTAGTCTGCAAGTACCTGAGTGCAACAGTCCCGGGGATTGGACGTGCAGTCGAGTGAATGACTGACAATGAATTTTTCCGGTAAGATTTACACTGCAGGCTTCTTCCAGAAAGTTGTAGGATTCCTGCAAGATAAATTGCATGGCTGGAATTGACTCAAAACTCCTGCACATTCCTTTTTAGACTGCCCGTGCAGTGGCAAAATTCCTGGATGGTGCTGTTGCATGCCTGCAGTCTAAAAAAACCATATCTGTCTAAAAGAGCAAAGCCAATACGCTTAGAAATGTTAACAATTAAAACTATGATACAAATAAATGCCAGAAATTCATTCAAAGTTGTCAGAAAGAGCAGGCATCTATCATAAGTTCAGGATGTTTTGAAGAATCAAGTACATATTTTTTTTATAAAGAATAGTCAAGTTTATTATCATTCAATTGCAAAGTTACAACCTGACAACATTCTCTGGTTCTCAGTGCAAAGCACGTAGACACATGACCAGATAAAACACACATACTGATAAACAATACATATGCAGGACAAGTATTCATATATCCAAATAAATATTGTTTTTTCTGTTCAAATATTTTCTGTGATTTATTTTTAGTCAATCACAAACAGATATAAAAATCAGAAAATCTGTTTTCTCTGTGTCATCCCAGAAACAGTAATGGGCACTACATACAATAGTAGTATTTAAGAGGCTTCTGGATGCACACATGAAAATGAAGGAGATGGACGGGTATCTATCATGCAAACAGCAAAGTTTTAGTTTGGTTTGGACACCATGTTTGGCGCAGGCACCTGGGCCAAGGGGCCTGTTCTTGCACTGGATTGTTCTATATTTGATGTTAGTTAGGGCAGTAAATAATGTCTAGGAGAGCAAGAAATATCCTGCTGTTCAGGGTGGCACAGTTAACGTAGCAGTTTGTGCAAAGCTATGACAGTGGCAGTGACCAAAGTTCGAATCCAACGCTGTCTGTAAAGAGTTAGTAAGTTCTGCCCATGTCTGTGTGGGTTTCCTCTGGTTGCTCCAGTTTACTCCCACTTTCCAAAAATACGCAGGGGTTTGTAGGTTGATTGGTGTATTTGGGCTCCATGGGCCCATGGGTTGGAAGGGCCTGTTATCATCCTGCTCGATCCATTGGCAACCTGAGCATCAGGTCCAAACCACAACACCATCAGGAAGCCTTCAATGCTTGAGGCCCTTTGGGAGCTCTTTTTGCCCTCAGCTCCCAGATCTAAAATATAAGAGTCACTTATAGGGTGCACAGCCAGCATCGTTTTCCCAGGGTATAAGTAGCAAATACCAGAGGGAATCTGCAGAAGATGAGGGGAGGACGCCAGGGGTGAGATTTTTACACCAAGAGGTACAATAGGGATATTTAAATGATTCTTAGATAGACACATGGATGCAAGAAAAATAAAGGGTTATTGGTGTGAGTTAAGGAAAGTTTAGTCCGTTGAGTAGGTTGGCACAACATCATGGGACCAAGGGCCTGTACTGTGCTGTAAAGTTTTATGTTCTATGTGACAAAAAAGTACTCTCCATCATTCATTCATTCATTCATTCAGAAATTGAGAATGTGGTGTCACTGATATATTTGGAAATGCTGACATGTAATGAAATATTTAACGGTAACTTTTATAAAAGGTCCCAAGTGGATTGTGCATTACCTAATGGTTTAGCTCAATAACGTGATATTTACTGTAAATGGAAACATTGCAGAAGAGCATAATGACTGCAATTACATAGGAGTCTCAGTGGAATATTGTACACAGTTTTATTCTTCTTATCAAAAAATAATTTACTTGCCACAAAGGGAGGAAATTTCTGTGATGGTTGGTTTGCCATATCGGGAAAGATTCGTGCCTGTATATATCAGAGTGAGAAGGATAAAATGAGATTTCATTGAGACGTTCAATACATAAAAGTACTGCAGAAACTCAGCAGGTCACACAACATTCATAGGAAGTAAAAGGCAGACAACATTTTGGCCCTGACCCCTACATCAGGAATGCTGAAAAACAGATGGATGCCTGAATAAAAAGATTGGGGGGGAGGGGGAGGAGGAGAGTAGAGAGGGGTGGAAGGGGAGGAGGAGGGTGGAGGAGCACAGGTTAACAGGTGGGAGGGTAGAAGAGAAGCGATAGGGAGGGGCTGGAGAGCAAATGAGACAGAGAGGCAGGGGAAGAGTTACAGACACAAAAGTGCTGGAGAATCATTTAGATGTGAACACTTTAATGTAGATCCATAATGTTAATGCAGGGAGGAATCCAGAAGCAGGGATTGCAGTCTCAGGATCAGTGTTTGGACAATTAGGACTGAGATGAGGAGAAATATCTTCATTCCGAGGGTAATGCGTTGTTGGAATTGTCTCAGAGAGAGGACTTGAGGGCCAGTAATTGAATCAATTGAAAATGGAGATTTTGAATCAACCTGGCTAATTGAGCAGCATGGTTAGTGCGGCAGTTAGCACAATGCTGTTACATAGCAGTGACCCAGGTTCAAATCCAGCACTGTTTGTAAGGAGCTTCTATGTTGTCCCCGTGTCTGCATTGGTTTCCTCCGGGTGCTCTGGTTGCCCTTTCATCCTTCGAAACACATTGAAATTGTAGGTTAATTGGGTGTAATTGGGCAGCACTGGCTCATGGGCTGAAATGGCCTGTTACCATGCTGTATGTCTAAATTTGAAAATAATTATTAATATTAAGGGAATTATGGTGATAGCACAGGAGAATGGAAATGTGACCTTGATGAATGATGGAACTGTTTAAGGAGTCAGCTGGTCCATTGCTGCTTCTAAATCTTGGATTTGTGGGACATCACCATGAATGAAAACATGTTACTCTGTGCAATGAGTGTATGTGAAGTTATTTGAAATAAAGTGAGGAAAAAGAAGAGACGAAGATCTAGAAGCTTAAGGTTGTTAGAGAATTTTGTTATTGAGTAATTAGTTTGTGGGCATATTCATGAATTTGGTGGTTTGTAGGTTGGAAGATAGCTTGAATAATGCCTATATGGATCTCTCTGTTCTCTAATCATTTACAATGCATAACATATAATTCATGTAGTAGTCAAGCCTCAAGCCAAAGATCTGAGCCTGAAATACTGAAGGTGCTGTCAAAGGTTCAGCCTTTTAGAAACGGCGTTAAGTTTTGGGTCTCTCAAGTGAATGCAACATCCATTAGTGCTGATGCCACAATATTGAAGAGGAGCTGGGAATTTTCCCTGGTGTCCTGGACAATCTTTATCCACCAGTGCAGAAACAGAGCCCCAAATGAATGAAAAGTTGCTGTTTTAGAGGCAGCAGTGAAGGGACTTCAAAAGTATTTGGCCTAGTTGTCAGAGACTTTGAGGCACCTTGAGAACCTGGGCAACATTAAAAATTCTTTCTGGGTGTCCTCATTCAAATCGAATTGCTCATTTTCTGGTTGCCCATTTGGGATCTCGGCATAGCAAAGAAACGGCAATCGATATTGTTTCCCCTTTGTGGACCTGGTTTCACAAAGAGCCTCTCATGCTATTTGGTATTAATAATTGATGAGTGCAAAATGATTTCTACTTATTATTAGAATAAAAGAGACATTTGGTGCAATTGACCAACCTAAAATTTTAATTCCCTTCAATAGATATTGTCAGCAAGATTTTAAATTGCTTCAAATGTCAGCTGGAAATCTCATGAACATTTTGTAAATGCTTTTACGAAAATCAATCTTTCTTTTATTCTGCGCAATATAATCAATGATAATCACAGGACCCCAAACTATTGGAAAGAGTCCATTGCCACTGGACCTGCATGGGGAGCAGAAGGTCCAGAGTAATTATTTTTTTTTACACTTTAATCCCAATAAGAAATGGAACTGAATGTGGGAACTGCACGTGTCCTACGCAAGAGTTCCTTAACTAGGAACTCAAATGTCCTTCACATAAGATTTCAAGATTCTTTACTGTCATGTAATAGTACTGAATGGTTAATATTTTTATTTTTAAATCTAGGCATACAACATATTAACAGGCCATTTTGGCCCACGAGTCCGTGCTGCCCAATTTACACCACATTAACCTACACCCCGGTACGTTTTGACATTAGACAAAATTGCCTTCTGCCTGCTGTAAAGCAAACAAAATAAAGTCACAATAAGAGATAACGAGAAGCAAAAGAAAATTAACGCTAATAATGTATGCATTCCAGTTACATTTTTTGGAGCTGGAACTTCCTCTTCTGGTTAATTCACCAATTCATAACAGTTTTATCCTTTTGAATGCAGGAATTATCTATTGAATCCAGTGCTCCCATTCTGGCATTCTCAACATCAGAGAGAATGGACACAGTCTGGGAGATCACTTTGCTGAGCACATTGGCTCTGTTCGCATCTGTGATGGGGATTTCCCAGTAACCAGTCACCAATTCCACTCCCCATACCCATGCTGACATTTCTGTCCATGGCCTTGTACTGACCCACCAAGACCACATGTAACTTTGTACAGCGACACTTAATTTTATGTCTGGGCACTTTCCAACCGAATGGCATTAACATCAACGTCTCCGGTATCTGTAGCCTCATGCTCCCTCCCTAACCTTTTCCCTTTGTCCTCTTCCCTCCAGCTCGACATCTCCTTCCATCTCCATTAACAGAATCATCCCTCAGATTTCAGATTTATTGACAGAGTACGTACATGACATTGCATACAGCCCTGAGATTCTTTTACCTGCAGGCAAGGCAGAATTCCTTATCAGTTTTCATTCCTAAATTTTCTTTAACTCATTAGACTTTGTTATTTCTTCATACATATGGCAGGGGGAGGAACCATGATTAAATAAAGCACTTTTGCATAGACTATAAGGAATTTCCAATTTTCAATTTTATTATTGGATGATTAATATATGCAATTTACTTTTATTATTACATTTTGATAAATTAGTGGATCGCCCTTCTTGGGTAGAAATGGAACTGAAGTTTTCTAAAATTTCATCTATTTTGGGAATTTTAGGTTCCTTTTTATCCTTTTCCTTTTCTAAATTGACACATGATCCAATAATGAGAAATAGATTGAGAATATGGGCTCAATTTAGAAAATAGTTTGGTTATAATAGATTTTCTCTTGCTCATCCCATCATAGATAACCATCTTTTCCAGCATCTGGATTAGACACAGGCTTTAAGGAATGGTATAAAAAAGTTATAAAGATCTTTTTGTTCGAGATAAATTTGCCTCTTTCGAACAATTGTCAGCTAAATTTAATCGTTCTAATAGATATTTTTTAGATCTCTACAAGTTAGGCATTTTGTTCAGACCAAACTTTCTGATTTTCCTCAAATCTCAAATTCCAATATTCTTGATCTATTCTTTAACTTACCTTGTATTTATAATGACCTACTGGATTTAAGATCAGCCTCAATGGCTGGGATTAAGAACGAATGGGAACGAGATTGAACATAACATTTTCAGATGAAGCTTGATACTCCACTCTTAGCTTGAGTGCAAGGCATTGTTTATTACAGTTTAAGGTAGGACACAGAACACATATGTCCAAACTAAAATCATCTTGTTTCTATGCAGATATTGATCCATTATATGAGAAATATAAAATTTTTGAAGCTTTGCTAATTCATAGGTTTTGGCAGTGGCCCAATTTAGGAAGATTTTGCCAAAACATTTTCCAAACTTTATCATTGATTTTTAAGATTGAAATAGAACCAATGCTCTTTAATTACTTTGTTTGTTATTTTTCTTGTGAACCAGATATACTTCTGTTTGCATCCCAGGAGAAAGTCTTAGCTTTTATCATGTTAATATCCCGATGTCCATTTTTAATGAAATGGAAAGATGACTTCATCTACTCATACACAGTGGGTACATGATGTAATGTCCTATTTAAGCTTGGATAAAATCAGTTAAAACTTTAAAGATGGAAAGGTTCAATTTGACAAGATATGGTGCCTGTTCATAGGATTGGAAGATTGAAAATTTTCTCTCTCTAGTTTCTGAAGGTTGCAATTTGATCCCTATCTTTACATCCTTTTATACAAGGTAACTTTGAATAGAGGGAGGGGATAGAATAGGTTTAGTTTTAACTTTTTTTTGTTTTATTTTTTCCTTTTTTCTTTATTTTCATTCTTTTTAAGATTAACTTGTTAAATATGTGATTAAATATGGTTGTCATAGATCATATAATTAAATTAGACAGAAATTACCCTTTGTTTAGATTGTCCAATGTAGTTTTACTTATTTTCTATCCAGAATTATTTTAAAGGAATATTGTTAAATAAACAATATGGATAGGTTTTCAATTTACATTTATATTAATTTGTGATATGTAGATGATATGCCCTGTTATTTTCAATATTAGAAGACTTTGTATGTAAGATTAATATGTCAAACTCAATGAAAATATTAAAAAAAAATAATTACCACTTAATATAGTGCAAAAAAATCTGTGCATGACATTCATATGCAAGCAAATAAAGAAATGTAAACAGATAATGAATATAAACAAACTGACTGTGCAATACAGAGGAAATTTTAAAAATCTATGGAGTGCACAAGTAAGAGTCCTTACAAAAGTCTCTGATTGAGTTTGTCATTGAGACTCTGATGGTGGAGGGGGTAGCAGCTGTTCCTGAACCTGGTGGTGTGAGACTTGTGGCATCTTTACCTCTTTCCTGATGGCAGCAGTGAGAACAGAGCATGTGAATTCTTGATGAATGCTGCTGCTCTACAGCTGCAGTGTTCCTGTAGATGTTCTCAATAGTAGGGAGGGTTTTGCCTGTGATGTCTTGTACTTTTGCAGGGTTTATGCTCAGGGGTATTGGTGTCCCCATACCAGTCGGTGATGCAGCCAGTCAGCACACTTTCCACCACACATCTGTAGAAATTTGCCAGAGTTTCTGGTGTCATACCAAACCTCCACAAACTCCTGAGGAAGTAGAGGCACTGACGTGCTTTCTTCATGATGCCATTAGTGTGTTGAGTCCAGAAAAGTTGCTCTGAGTTTCTGACTCCCAAGAACTTATATTTTCCCACCCTCTCCACCTTTTATCCCCCAATGATCACAGGACTGTATACCTATGACTTTCCCTTCCTGAAGTCAACAATCAGTTCCTTGGTTTTGGTAATATTGAATGCAAGTTTGTTGGTGGTGCACCATTCATACCTCCTGTAGAGTGACTCATCTCCTTTCTTTATATAGCCCACAACCATGGTATCGTTGGCAAATTTATAGATGGAATTATTGTCATATTGAGCCACACATTTGTAGGTGTAAAGTGAGTGAAGGAAGAGCCTAAGAAAGCAGCCCTGTGGTACTCCGGTCCTAATGGAGATTGTGAAGGCGATGTTCTTTCCAAGCTTCACTGATTGTGGTCTGAAAGAGAGGAAATCAAGGATCTAATTACATAGTGGGGTGTTAACTCCCAGGTCTTGGAGTTTGCTGATCAGTTTTGAGGGGATGATGGTGTTAAATGCTGAAGTTCAGTTGATAAGGAGCATCCTTATGAATGCATCTTTACTGTCCAGGTGTTCCAGGGCTTTGTGTGGAGCCAGTGAGATGGCATCCATCGTAGACCTGTTACTATGACAGGCGAATTGGAATGTATCCATGTCGCTGCTCAGACCGGAGCTGATATGCCTCAACACAAGCCATTCAAAACACTTCATCAGTGCTGCTAATGTACCTTCTCTCCCTAATCTACCTATTGCTCCTCCCTGTGGGATTGTTCTGCTTATGCTGCCATTCCACACCCCCTCCCTGACCAATTTGTATAGGCGCCTGCCTATATTTTGCTCATTCCTTGATGATGGGCTCATGCCTGAAATGTTGATGATGTATCTTTATCTTTGCTATATAAAGTACACTCTTTTACCTTTGAGTTTCTCCAGCGTCGTGTTTTTACTTCAACCCATACCCTCTGATTTGCATCTCACCTACCCTCAGTGGAAAAAAAACCTATCTACATTTTCTCTGTCTGTCCCCCTCATGCTTCTCCCCTTTGCTTCTTTATCCCTTCTTATTAGAATGTGATGAAATGCACAGAACTACTTTTCATATATCAGTTCATGTCGAAAATGATAATTGTATCTTTAATACTGGCTATTTGCATTTCTAAAGGTTTTTTTTTCCAAAAGCACTTTAGTTGTTGATGGAAAGAGCCCTTTGCATGCAGATTGCATGGAAGGCACAGAGATTGCAAGATTATCTCATCGGGAGTGGTTGTAGTATATCATTTTGGATCTGGGGAAAGGTGTCAACAGGATTTTAAAGTGAGGAAAAAACTGTTGGCAGCTGGCAGTTTTAGAAGAAAAACCTTTCGACAGTGAACATGGGAAGGATTGGTGGCAGGGACCAAGAGGGTTAGAAAGGCACATGTCAACATCAGCAGAGGAGAGATTGTCAGCTAGAACTATGAGGAATCAAATTGTGAATAGAAACACTTACATTTAAATGCCACATTTTTCAGCCCTTTAAGGATGTCACAATAGCATCTCAACTGTTGATGTGGACTGGAATTATAGCTTAGAGCAGTGGTTCCCAACCTTTTACTTTCCACTCACGTACCACTTTAAGTATTGTCTATGCCATAAGTGTTCTGTGATTAATAAGGGATTGCTTAAGGTGGTATGTGAGTGGAAAGAAAAAGTTTGGGAACCACTGTTTTCATTGTCCCTAATTAACTTATTATGTGCACAGTTTCAGAAATGGCCCAATGACAATTTTTCTCAAGTAAAATGTTTCAGTAATAATTGGGTCTAGAGCAGTGATTCTCAACCTTCTCTTCCTACTCACGCCCCACCTTAAGCAATCACTTACTAATCACAGAACACTTATGGCATAGGAAATACTTAGAGTGGTATGTGAGTGGAAAGAAAAAGGTTGGGAACCACTGGCTTAGAGGAACACAAGAAATGCAAAGGCTGAAATCATGAGTGAACAACAGGAGCTAGAGAGATTGAATGGGTCCGACCCCATCCATGGAGAGAAATGGGCAGTCAATATTTTAAATTGAGATCCTTTTCAAGATGGGTGTGAAGGAGGGAGAGGCAACATAAAAAGGAAGAGTAGAACAGTGAGATCTGGGAATACAGGTATATAATTCCCTGAAAGTGACGTCACAGGTGGATAGGGTTATAAAGAGAGCTTTTGCCGTATTGGCCTTCAGAAATCAAAGTATTTAGTACAGGAGTTGGAATGTTATGTTTAAGTTGGGTAAGACATTGGTGAGGCCAAATTTGGAGTATTGTGTGCTGTTTTGGTCACCTAACTCTAGGAAAGATTTCTATAAGGTAGAGAGAGTGCAGGGAAGATTTATCAGGATGTTGCCTGGACTTCAGGAACTGAGTTACAGGGAAAGGTGAAACAGGTCAGGACTTTATTCACTTGAGCATAAAAGAATGAAGGGAGATCAGTTAGAGGTATTTAAAATTTTGAGGGGGTCAGGCAGAGTAAATGTAGATAGTTTTTTTTCTACTGAGGGTAGGTGAGATACAAATCAGAAGACATAGGTAAAGAGTGAAAGAGGAAAAGTTTAGGGGGAACACAAGGGGAAACTTCTTTACACAGAGAGTTTTGGTTATGTGGATCAAACTTCCAGATGAAGTGGTGAATATGGGCACAATTTTAACATTTAAGAGGAATTTGGCCAGGTACATGGATGGGAGAGGTATGGAGTGCTATGGACTGGGTGCAGTTCCATGGGAATCGGAAAAAAAAGTGGTTCAACATGGACTAGAAAGGCCAAAGTGGCCTGTATCTATGCTGTAGTTTTCTATGGTTCTATGGGAGAGGTTGGAGAGAGTTAAGAGGTAAAACAGATACTGGATAAATGATGATGGGAGAGGAGGAAAGATGGACAGGGAAGCAGTTTACAAGAGGGGATGTGGAAAATGCAAAAAGGTAGATGGAAGCCATTGGACCAGATGGAGAAAGAGGTTACCTGAAAATGAAAAACTCTATGTTTGCAGCTTTGGGTTTTAGCTACCCAGGATATTGTGGTCTCTGCATTTCTGTTTGTCTTCACCTTGGAAAAGCATGAGATCAAGAATAGACTGGTCTAAAGGTTTAAAGTTCAGAATTATAGTCAGTGTACATACAACCCTGAGATTTATTTTCCTGCAGACAAGGCAGAATTTCTACTTGCTGCTAATGTATTAAATTGAACTGAGGAAATATAAACAAAGAAAACATTATACAAACTATGCAATACAGAAAAAAAATACATATTTTGTAATAAATAATATATTTTTAAAATTAGACATACAGCACGTTAACCTGCCCACAAGTCCATCCTGCCCAATTACACCCAATTTACCCACATACCCCCATATGTTTTGAAGGGTAGGAGGAAACTGGAGCACTTAGAGGAAACCCATGCAAGACACGAGGAGAAAATGCAAAGTACTTTCAAACAGAGCTGGATTTGAACCTATGTCACTGGCACTGTAACAGCGTTACACTGACCACTACACTAAGTGTACCACCCAATGTACCAAGTAAGAATCCTTAAATGAGTTTCTGATTGAGTCCATGTGGAAATAGTGAGAAGAATCAAAATGGTTGGCAACCAGGAATCCTAGCCAACACCTGAATTAAAGTCTGGCAGTCAGATTTCTCCTCAAGTTGAAATTGAAATTCAGAGCCTGACTAAACTATATTTCAAGGTAGTATTTTGGGTCTTGTGGCCCTCCTACTCATCTTTTTTAAAAACAGCCAGAAAAGCAAACAAAGACCTGGACAAAAGAAGGCAATTGAATCTCTGGGGTAGGTGATGCACTTTTAAATCTGCCAGTTTTTGCTCTGCAAACTGTAGCTAAATTAATGGCCATAATATATTACCAATTTCTTCTTTATTGTTAATTGAGACCAGTAGTGCAGTTGGTAGGATAAGAAATCTGAAGCTGAACTTCCTCACCTTGACAACTCCTGTTTGATCATTAAATTTCTTCATGCACTGCGTCCGTACTCTTGGAAATAATAACTGACTTATAAATTTTCACGGAAATGGATGCTTATTCAGCTTCTTTTATGGGTGCAGAATAAATGATGACTTGCCAACAAGAATTCTTTATCTGACATTCCATTAAATATACTGTAGAGATTGTTCTTCACAATCGTCACTTCATTTCTTAAATGAAAGAAGAGTTTCTCTTTGGGGAAAAGTGTCAATAAGAGGTAAATGTCAAATATACTTCTTAGGCGTTATGCCTTTGAGGTGATCTCTTGAGTACTGGATTGTAACCTGTACTTACTGCAGGCAAAAAATTGCTTGACCTTTAAAAATGGCAGAACTCTTTTTCATGTACAAGATTCTATATTTATATAAGGTATATTTATCTACCTTCTAATTATTTGAAATCTGGCTGAATCTCCTTCAACTAAAATTGCTACTCCAGCATTTGGAACTCAAAAAGGCCTTTTTTTTTCTCTCACTCAACAAATCATACAGCTACAGTCATCCTTCTAGGAGCCTTTTGCATTTCTAATTTCCTCTATCTCACTTTGATGGTCTTCGCTTCAGCTGCCTCAGCTATAAGGCTGCGATTTAGTCAATAAATCTCCCTTTTGTAAACAAAAGCAAAATATAGCGGATAGTGGAAATCTCAAATATAAGCAGAAACCACCGGAAATCACAATGGATTGTTGCTCTTGAGGAGAGTTGAAAGTAGCATTAATTTTTTGGAATTTCAGAACTTTACTTCAAAGCCATTTTCATCAGTAATCATCCTAATAACTGGTTCTGTCAGAGTTATCCTGCATTTTTATTGACCAGACATAATTATTGAATGTTTGTTTCCATTTACAGAGATTGCAACTTCCCAGAAGAAGGAAAGATCATGCCTAATTGTTAATTCTGCAAGTGGGGTGGGGGGGCGGTGGTCCTGTTGCTACTCCAAGCTATTTTTTTTCATTGATGTAGCATGGTAACAGACCTTTCTGGTCCAAGAGCCCTTGCCACCCAAATTGACTAGTTAGCACCCAAACATTTATGGAGGTTGGGAGGAAAGCAAAGAGAACATACAAACACTTCACAGACAGGGCCTGATTTGAACCTGAGTCACTGGTAGTGTAAGAGCGAAGAATAATGAGTTTTGTTTTCTAACGAAACCAGTTGCTTCTACCTTCTTCTCAGGCAGCCAATCTCCACGGTCAGGAAGCTGGACATGCTACCTCAATAACCATTTTATTTCCTATTACAAATCCCCTTTTTGTTCATGCAGTTTTCCATGCTAAGTAAAAACACAGTGCTGGGGAAACTCAACAGGTTAAAACGGTGTTCTTTATGTAGCAGAAATAAAGATATATCAGCAATGTTTCTGGTTTAGCCCTTCATCAATGTATGAGCAAAATGTTGGTAGGTACCCGAACAAAATAGTGGGGGGTGTTAAGGGACAGGGGGAGGAGCACAGTCCCACAGACAAGAGATAAAGGTTGGCAGACCAGCAAACAGGGGGAGGGGGTGTTGGTTCTGTGACTGGAGAGGAAAGGGGTGAAGAGCTGGAAGAAAGAAGACAGAGGGATGGGGAAGAAAGGGAGACTAGGGAGTGGGCTAGTAGAAATCGGAGAAGTCGATGTTAATGCCACCCAGTTGTAGAGTGCCCAGACAGAATATTAGGTGTTGCTCCTCCAATTTACAGGTGGTTTTGGTTTGGCAGTGCATGAGGCCATGGACAGCATGGGAGTAAGGCACCGAATTAAAATGGTTGGCCACTGGGAGATGCCTGTCATTGATTCTGACAGAGCGAAGGTCCTCAGCGAAGCGATCTCCCAGTCTGTGTCCAAACTCTTCTGATGTAGAGAAGGACACAGCCGGAGCACCAGATGTGAATAGATGACTCCCGCAGATTCACAAGTGAGAAGTTGCACTTCCCGTGGGCCGCAGCCCATGGTGCCCAAGTGAACACACTTCATATTCCATTAGGGTGGCTTACAAACTCATGGAAGAAGCTAATTAGCAAACACTCCCTGTTCTCCTTTCCCACTCGCATCAGTCCACCCAAGGCCTTGCTCCTATTGTCCAGCTTTTTCACCTTTTGTAATCTAGACTCAGCCCACTCTCTTACCTGGTTCTTTACTCACTATCTAGCAGTTTTCGTTACTCTGATTCACCTCTCCTAACCCTCCCAAACCTGGTTCAATCTGCCCATCATCCTTTCCTTATCCAGGTTCACCTATCACTACCTGGTTCCCTCATTGCTCTTCTCTCAAACCTTCTGCAACCAGCCCAGTTTTTAAAAAATCCATTTCCACCTATCAACAATCAGTTTTTGTCATAACATTCTCCTCTCCCCCTCCCCAACCTAGCTCCATCTCTCCCCACTCCCCTTCACCTGGTTCCACTCAACAACGATCACCTTCAGTCCCACCCGACCCCTGGATATGCTCTCAGTCCTGATGCAGGGTGGCAACCTAATACATCAACCATCCTTTTGCCTTCACAGATGCTGCTGGACATGCTTAAACCCTCCTTCATTTTGAATCACTGCACTTTGCGGTTTTGTCTTAAAATCTTTAAAGCTCAGTTCTGGTCTCTTGAGGTGATTCAAAGAAGGTTCGCCAGGTTGATCCAGAGATGAGCGGGACAACAGGTTAGCAGAGATGAACGGGAGAGATTGAGTCACCTGGGACTATGCTTGCTAGAATTTAGGAAAATGAACAAGGAACAGGGATAGACAAGATAGAGGCAGGAAAGTTGCTTCCATTGGCTATGATGAAGGGACATAGACTCAAGTTTTGGGGGACTGGATTTAGGACAGATATGGGGAGGAATTGCTTTTCCCAGAGTGCATCTGTGGAATTCCCATCCTAAGGAAGTAGTGGAGCTCACCTCAATAATATATTTAAGATTTAGATAGATTTTTGCATAGTAGGGGAATTAAGGGTGATGTGGAAAAGGCAATCAGGTGGAGCTGAGTCCAGAGTCAGATCAGTCTTGATCTTACTGAATGGTGGAGTAGGCTCGAGGGGCCAGATTACCTTCTCGTGCTTCTATTTATTTTTGTTCTTATTTTCTTTGCACATTCAGGCCCAGCTTGTTAAAGGAGAACTTTGCTTGGGTCAGACTTGTCTATGTCAATACTGTATTCCATGTTATATTTGTGATGAATCTGCATCCATCCAAAAGCGCATTCTATAAAATGGACAAGTTCATCACTTTAAGGTCCTTGAAGTTGAAAGGTTCAAGAGGTATGAGAGAGAGAGTGAGGGAGAGAAGAGGGAAATAAGAGATGAGGGGGGAAAGGGGGTGAGAGGGGAAGAGAGAGAGAGAGAGAGAGAGAAAAAATGAGAGACAGAGATGATTCCCAAAGGAGACGGGCGCATGATAAATGAGCTTTGAGTAAAGTTAAATGACATTCAGGTGGACATTGGTAGAACATATCTAAATACTGCAACATTGAGGGCAAGGTGCAGTGGGGTGGAAAAGGATTCAGTGAGATGGAAAGCTACAGCAAAAGCACAGCAAGAAAGAATCACCAATCTGGAAGAAAATGTTCTGCCTCAAGCAATAGAAAGCTCATTGGTTATTGTTGTATAATTCCAAAATCCGTTCTGTCAGCCCATTTATTCATCTGCCTTCTTGTCTCTATACATATCTGTCTAACTAGAAACACAAGAGACTGCAGATGCTGGATAGAGATATAAAAATAAACTGTTGGAAGAACTCAATGGGTCACGAAACATCTGTGGCGGAAAATAGGCAGTCAATGTTTCAGGTCAAAATCCAGCATGGAGGGTTAGATAAATTTATCTAACTTTCTTATCTATCTATCGATCTATCTATCACCAAACAATGGAGATTATAGGAATCTGAGATAATAACAGAAGGTTCTTAAATATTCTGCATGTCAGCCATTGACAGAGAGATAAAAAGTAGGGTTTGATTGACTCTTCTCAACTGGAAAATCTTGGAAATTTTAAGTTGGCCATATTTTTCAAATAAATGAAAAAAAGGAAGAGAAAACCTGTCACGTTAGAAAAGGGAAATGTTGGGTTGTATGTTGCTCTCATTGTAGAGAGTTGTATTTATTTATGGGTTTTCCAGTATCTGGGCATTGCTGGCAACACTAGAATGTATTGCCTACCCCTAATTGGCCTTGAGAAGGTTCTGGTGAGCTGGGCATTGACATGTACCTGTGAATTTATGCTCCTGAATGCTGGACTTTCGATAAATAATGACAGCACAGACTGAAACCACTCTATACACAGTAAGAAAATAAGTGGAATAATATGAGAATTATTCCGTTTTAAAAACTGCCCAAAAATATGGATGAAAAGTCAAAAGAGAGAATGCTACTGGAGCTATTGGTTATTGGATGTTTATTGAAAGGAAGATAAAAAAAATATAGTGTTGACAGAATTTGTAGAATATAGTACAGGGTGTATTGATAGAATTTCTTTGCTTTCCTAACATATTTTTTTTTAAAATCAGATTGATTATAGCTTCAATGACTCTGGGAGGTTGGCTGCTTGAGTTTGCACATTGCAAGCCTGCCTGCATTGCAAGAGAATTTCGCTGGTTATGCAGTGTCTTGGGATGTATAAAACACATCACAAGTGCCAGCCTTTTTTTTTTGGTCTAAGGCAAATTTGCAGTTTTGGGGCAATTTGAGCTTATGGGAAATGTTATCACTTCCTTCCTTTGATGGGAAAAGCTATTTTGGTGAAACAGCCCAACAGTAATTCAACCTCAGGTGGCTTTTTAAACCCCATCCTCGTACAGACGTCCTGTGGTCTCCAAGGGGTCATCAAAGGTCATGGTGCAATGCCAAGAATGTCGTGAGCATGGAAAATCTGTGCAGAAAGAAAAGGCAGAAAAAATTTGCTTCGAGGATAGATTTGAATATCAAGTAAATCTAATTCCACAACTAAGTTACGCTACCATAATATCAATGAAGGGGGAATAAGCCAGGGAGACTGCGGATGTGATTATTGAGGGAAAAATTATTGTGTGATTTTAAGTCTGTTTAGATTATAAATTATATATTTTAGATTATATTGACAAAAGACAAAGGAGGAAAAACCCAACACCCAATCCCAACCAACCAATTTTCCCTTGCAACCGCTGCAACCGTGTCTGCCTGTCCCGCATCGGACTTGTCAGCCACAAACGAACCTGCAGCTGATGTGGACATTACCCCTCCATAAATCTTTGTCCGCGAAGCCAAGCCAAAGAAAGAAAGATTATAAACAAGGTCATTGTTTATTAAGCAGATCTTATGGAGATAACAATATTTTTCAATCAATTTATAAAGAGATCTAAATGTAGCCTGATGGAATGTGGAAAGGTAGAGCTGTTTTCCCCTGGAGAAAATTACTTACAATCTAAGGAATTTGTTTTTGCCGGTATGGCAGCCATACTTGCAGAACACAGGGTTGAATATCTCAGGATAATTATTCTGTTCCTGAGTTCTTTCCCCTATTTGAGATCTAGGCAACTGGATACCAGATCCCAACAGATCCTTCTCTTTTCCTTTTCTTTCCCTGCTTTTCTGTTTCTCTTTTTTCTTATCAATTTTATTTTTCTTTCCTTTCTTTTTATTTTGGGGCTTTGTTTATGGGAGGGGGGGTGGGATGGGGGGAAGGGATGTTTGTAGGTATGAGTGTTTTTTTTGGAAAGTAATGTCAGAAAAATCTCAGAAAACTTTAACATAATTACTCACCCTGTGGTCATTTGCACTGCATGCCTTAAGTTCTTGTGCATGTTCATCCCGGTGCTTTTACGTGGAGCAGCATAGCCTGCGTCATCAGCTGGACGTTGAATTCATGAGGTGCAATTTAGACTGTAGGCTTCCCCTGAAAAGTAGTAGAAGTCCTGCAGGTTAAATCACGGCACAGGAATTGACTAAAAATTCCTTCATTTTCGTTTTTAGACTATCCATGTCACGGCAAAATTTGTTGATTGCGCTGTTTTGTGCTGGCAGTCTAAAAACCATCATGGACAACTTGTACTATTGATTTTTTTTTCATTTCAATGTATGCATTTAAGTAATGGTTATTTCTTGATACATGTCCACAAAATTAAAATAAAGTATTAAAAAAAAGAGATCAGGATCCTCGTAAAAATCAAACAATATAATAAGATATGGGTTCAGACTACATCCAATGCACAATCAATTTAAAATGGGAAGTGTGAATCTTCAACTTCACTGAAATAGCTTCCCAAGAAATGAAAATGAACTACCAGAGGATCTTGTCAAATTACATCAAAAGATGGTAATATATAAAATTGATCTTCTTAACAAAATGATAAATTGGAAAAAAATACAGTGAATGATAATGATTTCTTTCCAACAGGACTGAAATTTAAAAACAAAACAATTATAATATAATGCATTTCTTTTTGAAATGTCTGATTTTTTTAACATTAGTTTATGTCCCATCTTATCTGCAGTATTATTTAGCATCACATCTGAAGGTGCAGCTAGAATCTATTATTAAATAATGAATGATTAAATATTTGAGCAACTATTTCCAATCCAAAACACAATTGGGAGGGGTGTGAAACCCACTGCTGACTCAATAACATCTGTTTTATTCTATCGCAATACTCAAAGATCTGCCCAAGGGAACTGCAGTGCATGTTTGCAGATAAGTTTAAGTGAGAAGGGAATGTAAGCAGTGCAGGCAACAACAGAATGTTATAACGATACATAAATAGATTAAGTGAATGGCCAAAGCTATGATTAGTATCTCGACTGATAACCAGCAGTTCCTTCGGGAAGCCAATATTCTCAATTTGAACCTTCACAAATCTTGGATTTTGGGTGAGAAATTTCAGTAGTTTGGCTCTCTCCAACCAGTAGTAATACTTCTGGGCTAACAGCCAATACCAGAGAAATTTGAGGAGATAAAGTCAGGAGGAAGATGGAAAGAATTTGTTTCATTGAAGCTGTCTGCATTATACCTTCTGCTAGCAAGCTAGTTTAACTCTAGGACTCCAACATGGAAAATTCAAATCAATTATTTTACTAAACTGTTCCTTTTTCTCCAGTAGCTTAATTAAGATACTCCAGAGTGAGAACATAGCAAAATAAGAGCAGGGACAGGCCATTCAGACCTCTCAAAGTGGCCAACATGTCTCTGTTCTCCTGCTCTCTCCCCATAGTTCTTCAATGTAAAAATCAAGCTAACTTCTTAAATATCTCCAATGACTTGGCCTACACCATCTTCAGTGGTTGTGAACTCCTAGATTACACCACACTTTGGGGAAAGGAGTATCTCCTCAGATATGTTCTAAATATCTTACCTTATACCCAAAGATTATGATATCTTGTTTTCAAGATCCCTGAAGCTTTATTCCTGCTTCCAGTCTGTATCAGAATTCTATATGTTTCAATGAGACCTCTTGGCTCTGAACTCCAGTGAGTAAGGTGATCCAATTCCGACGAAATAGTTCAAAGAAATGTGCCTCACAGCAATCACTTCTCTTTAGGACTTGACCATGAATGTTACCTTGTCTACAGCATCCAGATCCTGAACATTTTTTTTTTAATTGACATTAAAAAAAAACTCACAGATATCCAACAGAGTTTTGTGGTTGTTGGAAATAATCCAGATGGAAAGAAGAATGGCCATTAATTGGAGAATTTTTAAAATTTGGAATTGGTAAAATTGGTCAGCTATTGAATGAACAGAAAGCAACCATTTTTTCTTAGTAATAAAGTTATCAATTATACCTGAGTTTATTGTAGCTTTGAGGCAGATTCAATTAATAGTTTTTGTTGGATAAAAGCTTAAAAATAATTGAAGCAAGTGTATTATGACAATTAGTGTAGAGACTATTTTAGACTCGAATCTTTTGGTCTATGTATTGCCAATTCAGTTTTGCAGAGGATGTGTGATTACAGTCCAGATGCAAAGTTTGGCATTCAGTGTCCATCAATACCTTTCTCTAAATTAGGACCCCTTTGCTGAATTAAAAACTGCATTTTTAGAGTAAATTACTTTCTTTTAGAATCGCAGGTAACAATAGATCTTCGGTCTCAGAGAGCCGCAGAGTTAAAGGGTACACAAATATGGCCCGTCACACCAATGCTGAGTTTTCCCCATCTGCACTCATCCCATTTCTTTTTCAAAGATTCAAAGATTTCATTTATTGTTAAGTAATAACATAAAAAAAATGTAACGTACATAATATCCTTCAACATTTGACTGCCATGAGCATTGCCCTGTGCCCCTAACTATAGGAAATAGAGAAGCAAAAGAAAGTCCCTTCAGAGCTGCGAAGTGTTCAGTTATTTGCCTCCAGAAAATCCAGCCAGGATTTTCCTCGTGGAACCTCACCAGCACCAGTGCTGGTAGCACCACCATTTTTATTTAACTCATTTGTCTGGATTAAGTCCATTTCCTTCTTTGCCCTCCCTATTAGCATTTTGCTCACAACCTGGAATGAAGGGTTAGCAGATGAAAAATGTTTGGCGGCTCTTGGACTGAACTCATTGGAGTTCAGAGGAATAAGGGAGACCTCATAGAAGTGTTTCAAATGTTGAAAGGCACCCACTGAAGTGCTTTACAGTCCAATATGAGACAATTGCCATGGCCATTCACACTACAATATCTATTACAGTTATTCAATAGGTTTATGAAACTTAGTTCCTGCAAATCTAAGAGCAAACAGCAAGATACTGGAGGAACTCAAAGAGTCAGGTGGCATCCATGGAGAGAAATGGTCGGTGAATGTTTTGAATTAGGACTCCTTATTAAGGCTCAATAGAGCTGAATTATCCAGCTTCATTGATTATAGCATCTGCAGTTTCTTCATCCACGGTGTCTACAGACATTTGTGCTTTACTTCTGCAGTTCTTGTGTTTCCTCTGCAGATCCAAGTGACCAAGCTCAGGTTTCCACATCTCTGAGATTCAATCTAATCCGTGACATGCATGAACTCTGACTCATTCTTAAATGGCTTTCCTTCATATCCAAGTCTGAGTCCTTCTGAAGCCAAACACAATCTCCCGGAGCAACTCAGCAGGTCGAGTGGTATCAGTGGAAGGAAAAGAATGGTCATTGTTTCAAGCTGAAGCAGTTCATTAGGATGAGTAGTCTGTCCTCAGCAAAATAATGGAATCCCCAAGTCATTCTGGTATGATGTCCTCAGGTCAAAAGATGCTCAGAAATATCAGCCAACCCTGCGTTCCAGAAATTCGTCGTGGAGGAATTCACAAATCACAAAAAAAAATCTGAGCTACTGAATAAAAATTTGCTCTCATGGAATTTAAATGTAAATGTTAAAGTCTTCTTTGCAATTTACATTTCTTGACTCATTTGGCAAATAATCTGGCTCCGCGATATGGAAAATCGCAATTGGGACAAGTCCTCAGAATGCAACACACCCACTGCACCCCTTGTGCTGGAGTCATCTGTATAATTTGAATTTACTTTTTAATTTTAATTTTGATTTTAATTTATGCATACAGCATGGTAAAAGGTCCTTCTGGTCCACGAGCCCGTGCAGTGCAAATATCCCAATTAACCTACATCCCCCACATATTTTTGAAGGGATGAACCGGAGCTCCCAGAAGAAATCTGGGAAAAAAAATCAGAAAAAAAAAACTTTTTGCAGACAGTCCCAGATTTGAATGCATTAAAAGCATTGTTCCTAAACAGTACTCTAACCATGCCACGGTAATATTTAAATTTTAGGAACTTAGACAATAACAATAACAGGCTCTTTTGGTCCATGAGCTGGAGCCACCCAATTGACCTACAACCTCTGGTACATTTTTGAATGCTGGAAGGAAACTGGCCCTTCCAGAGGAAACCCACGCAGACAGGGGGAGAACGTACCAACTCCTTACAACCAACATGGGATTTGAGCCCCGGTCCCAATCGCTGGGGCTGTAACAGTGTTGAGCTAACTGCTCTGCTAACTGCGGCATGGAGAGCAAAGTTCCTTCCAATCAAACACAATCCTCAGATCTTGTTGGTGTGATTGAGAATCACTCTTGAGAAACACAATATCTACAGATGCTGGAATCTTGAACAAAGCTTTGCTGGATGAACTCAACAGGTCAGACAGCATCCATGGGTAGAAATGGTCTGTCAACGCTTCAGGTGTGGACGCTTTCTCAAGATTAAAGTGAAGGGGGAAAGGAGCTGGGGGAGGTCATCAGACTGAAGGTGTGAGTTGTGGAGAGATAGGAATGAGAGTCAATATGATTGCAGGGGAAAGAAAAATTAAGAAGAGGGGATAAAAATAAGTGCAGGAGGAGGTAAAGAAGAGATGGAAACAATGGAACTAGACAGAAGTGGAGGTTACCCAAAATTTGAGAAAAATAATCAGGCTTCATGCTTTGAACTGAATGGCATGAGCATTGATTTTTCTTGATTTGGGTCAGCTGAAAGTTGAACAGGTTTGGCCTGCACTCAGTGGAGTTCATAGTAATGAGGGATAATCAGTTTGAAACACAAAATGATGAAGCAGATATATTATAGATAAATGCGTGAATTGGTGTACTTAAATCAGTAAGTTGTATTTTTGCCTTTGAGATATTTTAGAGCCTAAAGTACAAACATTTAGTTTGACATTTTAACAAAGAGGGAGTGTTGCACTATTGGAGGAGCAGTCTTTTACTTTAAACATTGAGGGCCTATCTGAATGATATAAAAGAATATGTGGGACTATTAAGGGAAAAGTCAAGGGAATTACTCCCAATATTCTGGTAATTGTGATCTCTCAGTCTGTCTTACCAAATAAATGATCTGTTCATCTGTTGTGGGAGTTTGTTGAGCATATTTCAGCTACTGTATCCAACATTAGAGCTACGATTTGGCAGGGACAGAATGTATTTAGATGCAAAAGCTACTATATAAATGAACATCATTTTGACAACACACAAGATAAAAAAAAAGCAGGCAATATGGGAAACAGATTTTGTATCCGTCAAGGTAGAATGAAAGACACCACATGTAAATTTCAAATCCAACTAATTCACCTGGAGTAATGAAGCTTTTTGCCCTTTGAATTGTGTTGCATTTAAATAGAAATGGGGGAGATGTAATCCTTCTCCTTCCCCTGCCCTGAATTGCAAGGATGTGCAAAAGCAGTTCATCCGCCAAAAGTCCTTTTGGTTGAAACAAAGATGTTCATTCCTGAAAAAAAAATTACAGGCAAGACCCAGCCAAGTTCACACTGAGTAAGCAGATGGAAAAGCAACAGCAATTTGTTAATAATAGATCAGACAATAATTTATTTTAAAAAAAAACCTTCATAACAGTAACACCACAGGAAATCCACTGTAAACTGGCTTGGCAATCGTAACACAGACAATAAGCTGATAAAAGAAACTTTGGAATTCCAAATAAAAACGGAGGCAGCCAGAAATTTAGTTTTAGTAAGTGTGTTCGTTGAAGAAGAATGTCAGAACACGCAGAAACAGGAGCGCAATGATTATATGAATCAGAAAAACCCCATAATTTGCCGTATTGTGTTTGTATACTTGCCTGATGGCCTTCGTAGCTGGAATAGCAAATGTGGCAGTCTCTCAAATTGATCCATTCGATTTGCTGTGATTAGTTTTACAATCTCCATTAAGGTCAACTCATCCAAAATTCTACAGCTTGCAGACATGCACCATCTACATTCATTTTGAATGCCTCAAAGTGGATTACAGCGAGTCAAGTCATGTTTCATTGTCATCTGATTGCGCAAGCACAACCTGACGAAACAGTATTCTCCAGTCATCGGTGCAAAATATGCAGACACATAGCCAGACATAACACACATACAGTCAAACAATGCATATGCAGGACAAGTATTCATATTGAGAAATAAATAAATATTGTTTCCTAACTATGAAACACTCAGATGACTAGTGTGGGCAGTTCCTTTGGACATTCTCAGTGCCCTTGGAAAGAAGATGTTTCTCAGTCTGGTGGTGCTGGTTCAGCTACTCCTGTATCTCTTTCCAGAAATGAGCAGCTAGAAGATTCTGTGTGTAGGGTGGAAAGGGTCCTCAATGATTTTGCACGCCCTCCTCAGACAACGAACCTGGTGGATCACGTCGATGGGTGGGGGAGGGGGGGTGGAAAACTCCAGTGATCCTCTCTGCCACGCTAATAGTCCTGCAAATTGACCTCTGATCCATTTCTCTGGAGGAAACGTACCACACTGTGATGCAGCCGGCCAAGATGCTCTCCACAGAGCTCCTGTACAGGTTGACGTGCTGGCGGCCGGTAGCCTTGCCCGCTTCGGTCTTCTCAGGAAGTGCAATCACTGTCGCGCTTTCCTGACAAGTGAGGAGAAGTTGTGCATCCAAGATTAGACACTAGTGAAACTCAACCACAAATAGGTAATGTCAAGAACTTACATGTAAATAATCTGAAGCAGTAATTGTTCTAACCCACCATTCCATTTGACCATCATTTCTTGCCACTATTGGCTTTTGTACAGATAAGAAAATGACCTTAAAATTTGCTTCTGAAATCCCTACTTCAACTTGTCTTCCCTTTTGCTGCCTCTAGCAATAACATCTGAGATCTCCACAAGCAAACCCGTCCACTTCCACATTCCCAATCTTCAACCCTTCTCCGTTAATGATCATTCTTATTTAAGTGCAACCATTTTAGTTTTTTTTTAAACCATCATTTTTATCAGTTTCTGGCCTCAAGAAATACAGTAATTCAACTTCACCTGCTCTTTGTTCAATCCAATATTAAAATCATAGATCTACTGTAGTTTCATTACTAGAATTCGCCCCCTCCATCTCTGAACAGTCCTACGCTCTAAGCTTATCACGGTTTATCGGAGAGCTTGTAAATTACTTTGATGATAGATTTTTCTTTATTGAACAATATCGCCCAGAAGACGTCTCTTCACCTTCTAATTTTGGCTCCATCTCCCTCTCACTCTATTTCCCAGCAGCTTTTGTTCCTGTTGTTAGTCTTGGTTTATTCAAGTTCTTTTCAATTTCCAGCTGAGTTTTACACTTCTGTTTATTCACGATAATCCACTCTTTGTTGCTTCTGCTTTCACACCCTTGAAACCTCTCCACTCCTTTCGCTATCCCGTTATCTCTTGTGGCTTAGTGTTCAGTTTTATTCCCGACTTGTAAGCAAAGTTTCAACAATCAAGTGAGATATCCACTGGAAGTTTTGGACCAGGTCCTGTTGTAGTTTTGTACTGCTGTCTTTTTTTGGATTTATTTTGATCTTACAATGCTCTTTTTGATGCTTCTGTTCCTTGCTCATCAGATATTTGCCACAGTTCCCCAAAGGAAACAAAATGAAACAGTAGAGGATAAAAACTCCAGATGCTGAAATCTCGAGCAGACAAAGAATTACCGCAGGAACTCAATGCCTGAATCCGTTATCAAGACTAAGATAAAAATAGGTCAATTTCCCTTTCTAAAAGGGGGAAAGAACATAGAAAACAGCACAGTATAGGCCCTTCAGCCCTCGATGTTGTTCCAACCTACATTTTCCTAGCAAAATAAAAAAAACTAAACCCTTCCTACCTCATAACTCTTTTATTCTTTCATCCATGTGCCTGTCTAAGAGAGTCCTGAGTGCACCGAATGTTTCAGCCTCCGCAACCACCCCTGGCAAGAAGGTGGAGGAGGGGGCCAGAGAGGTGATGAGCTGTGGAGCAGAAGGTTTGGAAGGGGGAGAGACAAGAACAGGAAGTAATCGTGGGGGTGGTGGAAGAGAAATGTTAGAAAGAGTGAGAGCAAAAATATCAAGCACAAAAGAGATGAGAAGAGTGGAATCAGAGGGGACCAGGGGTGGGGTGGGCTGTTACTTAAAATGGGAAAATCAGTCTACTTGCTGTTTGGCTCTGCAGGGGGAGTATGATATGTTGTTCCTCTAATTCAATGGTTTTCAAACTTTTTGTTTCCACTCACATCCCACCTTAAGCAATCCCTTACTAATTACAGAGCACCTATGACATATTGGGATGACTTAAAGTGGGACATGAGTGGAAACAAAAAGGTTGAGAATCACTGGTTTAATTGACATATAACTTCACCCTGACAATGGCTGAGAGGCCAGTCTCTGTGAGAATGGTGAAGGGAACTGAAATTGTCGGAAATAGGAATCTTAAGTTTAGATCCAGAAACAGAGCATAGATGTTTAGTGAAACACTCGCTTAATCTGACTTTCCTCTCACTGATTCAGAGCCGGTTACACCAGGCACACAAAATGTAATATATTAGGTTAGAGGATTTGCTTGTAAAGGACTACCTCATCTGGAATTCAACCATCGCTCTGGGACACAACTAAACACCTAGTTGCATTGTCAATAAACCTATTCCCATTTTGACTGCATTCATCAGTATATAGATTATCAAATTCACCTTAAAAATTATTGGGAATGTCCATTTTTCTCCAGATACGCTGTTTGACCTGCTGAGTCCATCCAACTCCTCTTTGTTTGCTTACGTTTTCAAATGTCTTTCTGTCACATTAATTTGGCACATCACTTGTATCCCTTAATAACTTCAACATTTCCTGCCAGGATGCATTGCTGCATGGTATGGGAACTGCTCTGCCCAAGACCAGTAACTGCAGAGGGTTATGAATGGGGTTCAGACCATTACACATACTCACCTCCCCTCTATTCACTCTGTCTATACCAGTGGTTCTCAACCTTTTTCCACTCATATTGCACTTTAAGTATTCCCTATGCCATAGGTGCTCTGTGATTAGTAAGGGATTGCTTAAGGTGGCATGTGGATGGAAATAAAAAGTTTGAAAATCACTGTTTTAATTGTCCCTCATTGACTTAATATGTGCACGGTTTCACAACTCCAAAGGAAATGGGCCAATGACAATGTTTCTCAAGCAAAATATTTCAGTAACAACTGGGTCTAGGCAGTGATTCTCCACCTTCCCTTCCCACTCACGTACCACCTTAAACAATCCCACAGAGCACCGATGGCATAGGGAATATGTAAAGTGGTATCTGAGTGAAAAGAAAAAGGTTGAGAACCACTACTGGTCTATACTTTTATTGTCTTGGAAAAGGAGTCAACATGTTATAAGATTCATCCCACTCTGGACCCCACTCTCTTCAAGAAGATCCATGTGTATGAGATCATGCACCATCAGGTTCAAGGAAAGTGTCTTTCCTGCTGCTATCAGACTCTTGAATGAACCTCACTCTAATAAAACTATGTTCACATTGTTCAGTACCAACACATCATGCTCAATAACTGAATTTCCGTACTGTTTCTTACTTGCTGCATGAGATGAGTGAGATGTCCAGCTAGATTCGAGACATCAGGAATAATTTCGCTTTGAATTTTCACATTATTGTTAACTGATTTTTTTTTACACCTAACTACCTGAACAGGCTTGGGTTTTGGTCAACATTTCCTCTGTAAGGTGGCAAATATTGCCTCAGTACTGCACTGCAGTACTAGCCCAGGTGAATGCACAGCCCTGAAAAGAGCACTGAACTGACATGTTTCCATTGATCCTGCTGCTTTATAAATCATGGATGACTAAATTAATTTACCATATGTCTGCAAAAGTGGAAAATTTGGTGTCCTGAAACATAACTCAATATTGTACAGAATGCTTTAAATCATTTCCTTGCTTTTTCCTGGAAAAAGTACCTTAGGCAAAATTCCTTTAAATCTTTTACATCCACCAAAAAAATGAAGGTAACTGCTCAATTACTTTTCATCTGACATTAGCTTTTCTTGTTAGTCACTTCTTGTTTCTTAAAAGTTACAACACAATGACAGCCCCTTCCACCCCATGTCTCTATGCTGCCCAAATACAGCAATTAACTTATAAACCCCCAAACATTTTTGAAGGGTGGGAGGGAACTGGAGCACCCAGAGGAAACCCATGCTGGTCACATTGAGAACATACAAACTCCTTACAGACAGTGTCGGATTCCAACCCGAGTCGCTGGTGCTGTAATAACGTTGCACTAATTCCAGTGGTAACCCT